>NC_136593.1:1275071-1347571 GCF_910589615.1 Taurulus bubalis | reverse complement strand
CACACAGTGAAAAACTCCACAACAAGTAAAAGTACACACACACTGTGAAAAAACTCCACAACATGTACAAGTACACACACACAGTGAAAAACTCCACAACAAGTAAAAGTACACACACTGTGAAAAAACTCCACAACATGTAAAAGTACACACACACTGTGTGAAAAACTACACAAGTAAAAGTACACACACACTGTGAACAAACTCCACAAGTATTTATATTTATGTATTCTATAATTTATATGTATCTTAAATTGTATTTGTAGTTGAAACATTGTAATAGAGAAGACCAACACAATACTGCTGTGCTCTTAAGACTCATTTCACTTTACTTTTAAAAACTTGTTTTCTAGTTATTCAAAGTAGACTTTTGTCCGTTCTTTCAGGAGAAATCAAATAACACAACAATAGCACATTAATAACACAAACACAATAACACATTAATAACACAAACACAATAACACATTAATAACACAAACACAATAGCACATTAATAACACAAACACAATAACACATTAATAACACAAACACAATAGCACATTAATAACACAAACACAATAGCATCTGGACCAAATCAACAGGACTATCAAGGCTGTGTGTTTGTGTGTTTTCCTCGTCAGCAGAACGGAGCCGAGTGGTGCGTGATGAATATCACAGGAAGTGAGTTTTAATGAAGTTCCCACTGGCACACAGTGGGGGGCTCCCCCAAAGGCTGATGTAACACAAAGATAACACAACAAGATAAGAGCTGACACACACTCACACACTCACACACACACACACACACACACACACACACACACACACACACACTCACACACTCACACACACACACACACACTCACACACACACACACACACACTCACACACTCACACACACTCACACACTCACACACTCACACACACACACACACGATTAGGAGGATCTGGAAAAACCCAAGACAAAGTAATATTGGTGTGTGTGTCACGGCCAGCCGAATGATACGTTAACATACATGAAAGGACATTATGTGTGTGTGTGTGTGTGTGTGTGTGTGTGTGTGCGCGTGCTTCTCTGTTACATGAACACTTAAATGTAGCACACCTTGCAAAGCTCGTTCAATGAGGTCACTTCACAAAGAAACTTATTTTAGGTAATTATTGTTTGTTCTTCAAAGAGGAAGTCGGAGTTTCCATCTCCGCTCTGCTTCCCTCACCTGGTTGGTCACACCTGCTCACCTCGGATGGATGTTCACAACTCACACTGTTTTATATAAGAAACATGTACAAAGTACACCGGTGTTGAAGTGCTTTTGGTTTCAGCACATTGGTTGAAAACGTCTCCAGGTGATGTTTTAATGTTCTTTGAAACAAAAACCCTGTAAAAATGGTTTTAAACATGAACCTGATATCCAAAGTTCCTGGCAGGCGGGAGGAGCTGGTTCGCTTGCAGCCGCCCTAACAAGATAATGCAGGTAAACCCCCGGTTCAGGTGAAGGAGGGGAAGGCAGGAACCTCTTTGTGTGAGAGAGATGTTTGGATTGTGAAATATTCCCAGAGGAGGCAGGAAAAATCCCTTTTAAAGAGAATACACAGCGTGTTGTTGTGCACGATGACAAAAGTGTTGCCAGCTGATAACAAAGAACAAACATAGCTCTTATTAACACTGTCACTGCAATAATAGTGAAGAAAACAACACACCATCTACCTTTTAAAATGTACTATACATTAAAAAAATAATCAGTAAAAAGTACAATAACTGAGGAAATACGTGGAGCTGACTCTGGTTGTATAGAAGTCTATGCTTCATGTGTTGAAGCTGCATTCTCTCTCCTGACCACCAGGAGGTGACTCCTCCGGTTGTATAGAAGTCTATGCTTCATGCGTTAAAGCTGCATTCTCTCTCCTGACCACCAGGAGGTGACTCTTCCGGTTGTATAGAAGTCTACGCTTCATGTGTTAAAGCTGCATTCTCTCTTCTGACCACCAGGGGGTGACTCCTCTGGTTGTATAGAAGTCTATGCTTGACAGGTAGAGACGTATACGGCGTCTCTACGTCACTCCTACTATATACGGTCACTTCCTGTTCTCTGGTTTCAAAAACAAAGCTGTAGAGCAAAGTAATCGTGCTGTTTTCTGTGTTGTTTGTATGTTTTTTGGGGGGTACTTGTATAATTCATAACAAAACAAAGCATTGACTACCATCTGAAATGTGATGGGGGAAAAACAAATAATTTAAGAACAGCGAATAAAGTGAAGTACCACCCTGACAGAGAAAGTCATAAAGGCAAAGGGAAAAGGTGTGGGTTCGTGCCTGTATGCACACACACACACACACACACACACACACACACACACACACACACACACACACGTAAGTCACATGACATTTAGAAAGATAATGATACCAGAAATATGAGAAACAGAGAAGTGAAATCCAGCTACATCTCCCCATGACTGTGAGAAAGCCCCAAAGGTCATGAGCCAAAAAAACCATAAAAGTAAATCTTTTAATTTGATGAATTGAGAACCTATCAGTCAGACAGACCAGTGTGAGCAACAGGGACTGAATCATAAGGGTTGGGAATCATTGGCGTAAAGGTTTATGACTCAATGAAAAGATAAGGGACCGTTTTATCAAGGATCTGAATCACAGCTGCAGAATGAGGTCTAAGGTGAAACGATCACAAGCAGAACTTTTCACGTGTGTTAATCTAAAATGTTACGAGACATAAAAAAGGCTACAGTCATGCGAGAAGCTCTGTGATTCTGCACTTTAATAATCATGCGAACATGCCGATGTTGGAAAAGGAAAAATCTCCAGCAAAGAGAACAACATTTCTACTTAGACCAACGCCTTTCAGCTCGAGGCCTTCATCAACATCAACAAGTTGACATTCAGCGGGTATAATATTTCCCATGTTAACCATCTTGGGTTAGCATGTTAGCATGCAAATGTTTGCTAGTTTGCGCCAGGAGGCAACATGCGGTTCTGCCGAGTGAAACCGATGTGGAAGTGTCTTAAAACCTGTATTCTCTCTCTGACCACCAGGGGGAAACTCCTCTGGTTGTATAGAAGTCTATGCTTCATGTGTTAAAGCTGCATTCTCTCTCCTGACCACCAGGGGCAGACTCCTCTGGTTGTATAGAAGTCTATATAAATGAATGAGTTTATGTCTCAATCTCTAGTTTCAAGTCTTCTTCAATACAGCATGATGTTCATTTAGTAAATTATGGTCATTTAGAGTCAAACAGACCATAAAGCAGGGGACGCTTTAGGGGCGGGGCTACGAGGTGATTGACAGGTCGACACCAGACATGGCATCTCTACGTCACTCCTCCTCAGTCCAGATGTGGTCACTTTCTGTTCACTGGTTGCAAAATGTCAAGTCAAGTCAAGGTGACGACGGCGAAATCGGCCAACTCAAGGCTTCATAACGCCGGTCCACAAACCAACGGGTGACGTCTTGATGACTACGTCCACTTCTTACATTGTCTTCATACACCTCGGTAGAGGGCTCCGCCTATGCTTATACAGATAGGGTTTTAATAGCTCACACAGGCTCCGCCCTCTACTGGACAATATGGGTATACATTATCTACGTAATCATGAACGAGGATATATGAAGCAGCTAAAGCACTCACAGGGTGGGAGGCAGGTGGATGGGTCCGGCAAACAGAACATACAGCCAGGTGACTGCTGTTGGATCCCCATGTGAAACGTCACGTAACATGCACACTAGTAACCACGACCTTTTCCTAAACCTAACTGAGCTTCTGGTGGAGAAGGAAGTTTATTTTGAAAAGAAAAACGCAAGCTTTCAAAGTGGAAATGGACACGTGTTGCTGAACGTTTGAAGGAAAACTCACGAAAACGCACGGAAACTTGAGGATTGCCGATATATGTATGTACAGGTTTCTATGTGATGAAGACAAGATGCTTCTGTGTTATTATCCATTCTCCATCTGTTGCATTCTGCTGTTCAGAGGAGGAGATGTTGGATTTAAGGTGGACATCTCTGTGTGCTTGAACTATCGTGGTATCACACTGCTCAGCCTCCCGGGAAAAGCTTATGCCAGGGTGCTGAAGGGAGGCTCCAAGGTGCTGAAAGGAGGCTCCAGGGTGCTGAAGGGAGGCTCCAGGGTGCTGAAAGGAGGCTCCAGGGTGCTGAAGGGAGGCTCCAGGGTGCTGAAGGGAGGCTCCAGGGTGCTGAAGGGAGGCTCCGACCGCTTGTTGAACCTCAGATTCAAGACGAACAGTGCGGATTCCGTCCCGGCCGTGGAACAGTGGACCAGCTCTTTACCCTCACAAGACTACTGGAGGGGTCCTGGGAGTTCGCCCAACCTACATGTGCTTTGTAGACTTGGAGAAGGCTTTCGACCGGGTCCCTCTGGGGTTTTTGTGGGGGGTGCTGCGGGAGTATGGGGTGCCGGACCCGTTGGCACGGGCCATCCGGTCTCTGTACGCCTGCAGTAGGAGCTGTGTTCGTATCCTCGGTAGTAAGTCAGACACGTTCCCGGTGGGTGTTGGCCTCCGCCAGGGCTGCCCTTTATCACCGGTCCTGTTCGTGACCTTCATGGACAGGATATCTAGGCGCAGCCAGGGGGCGGAGAGGATCCGGTTCGGGAGTCTCGGGATCACCTCTCTGCTGTTCGCGGATGATGTGGTCCTGTTTGCCTCCTCGGACCGTGACCTCCAGCATTCACTGGGGCGTTTTGCAGCCGAGTGTGAAGCGGCAGGGATGAGAGTCAGCGCCTCCAAATGTGAGGCCATGGTGCTCTGCCGGAAACCGGTGGATTGCTCCCTCCAGGTGGGGACAGACTGCTACCTCAAGAGAAGGAGTTCAAGTATCTCGGGGTCTTGTTCACGAGTGAGGGTAAGGTGGAGCGGGAGATCGACAGGCGGATCGGTGCGTCTGCAGCAGTAAAACAGAAGCTGTACCGGTCCGTCCTGGTGAAAAGGAGCTGAGCCGGAAGGCAAAGCTCTCCATTTACTGGTCGGTCTACGTTCCAACCCTCACCTCTGGTCTGCTGAACCTGCTGCCACTGCGACTCGACCCCGGATAAGCGGCTGATAATGGATGCATGGATGGATCTCTGTTTTAAGGTGGACGTCTCAGACTTAATGTAATTTTTGTGATTTGATAACTTTCTCTCTTCATAAAACATATATAGAAAAGATAATAAGTGAAATGATTAGATATGAAAACATTGACACTAGAAACGTGAAAATAATGAAGACAAAAAGTAAATTGTCTCAAATAAATAGCAACAATCTTAAATGTTTCAAAACACCAAAAACTGAAAGTAACATCTATGTGCGTTTCATCAGTTTTGTATCTATTTTAATAAAGTTATATTCTTTCATTTTCCAGAATAAATCAAACGTATTGTCACTTTCCTGCATAACTGTGTTAATCTTTAACATCTTACATCTCAGCAGGTAGACTGCAGTCTGGAGGTCTTTTTAAATGTAATGCATCACGAGGAGAGGACTTTTCAGCTAAAGCTGTAGTGCCCTCTGCTGGTCAGAGTGTGCTCCACTGTCAGTGTAATGACCATTACCATCTGAATAATTTAATTTCACCTATTGATTTAATTGTTCGCATCAAGATCTACTGAAAGCCAAAAGTTTACTCATTCTGTAGAATTTCCCCTTTCAGAATCAGATATGTCGGGGTTAATGCGCGTTGAGGCATCCAAGACCAAGCAATGTTCTTCACAAGAGGAACACTACAACACTGCTGCTTCAACCTGCTGACACTCCACACACTGAGCGTCTGACTCAACACAGTGAAGTTAAAAAGTCTGAAAAAGCATAAAACATAAATGTGACAGTTCAAAAAGTATAAAAGCAGTCAACAAGTTGAATCATACAGTAAAAGCTGAAGCTTTTGTCAACATTTTAAAGTGTGAATGGTGTCTGTAGCTGAAAGTATGCAGAACTTTTAAGCATTTTAATGTTGAAGAAGTTTAAGATGAATTGAAGATTTTCTCCATAGGATCCCATTAAAAAAAAACGTATTTACTCTTAATCTATTACTGTTTCACTGTTATATTAATAATCATATGTTGTGTTTGTTATTCATACACTGTGTAAAGGCTTGTGGCTTCTCATTTGACCTACTGTCCTCAAAACATGCGTATGCTTTACAAGTGACCTTCTGATAGTCATGAGGCTGAGGATGCCCACATGTCTCTGTCTGAGGAACAGACAGGTCCTTGTTATCATATGACCATGCAAGCTACTCTAAAGATGTCATGAGAGCTTCTGACTGAATGATTTTACCACCATGTGTCGAGTACATTTTTCGAGCACATGTATTGTATATTGTTAAACATAATCCTCAAGGTTTAACAGAGACCAACTAGAGGCAAATTACCAGAACCAGAATATTCATTCCAATACATAAGCATAGATTTCATTGAATTGAAACAATGTGAAAGCAATAATTCATCGTGGTGTTGGTACACATTGTGCAAACCACTAATAAAGCATTGAGCTGCTGTATTCAGATTAACATTGAAGTTTCACTGTTCCTAACACCTACATTCAGCAGGGTTTAAATAAAAGGCACAATGAAACACAATGTTTGACTCCGGTAATATTTAGCATGCAGATATTGCCAAACAGGAAAGTTGGGTCCTAATTTAATGGAATGCAGGGGGAGGGGCCCTTTCAACCATCCTGAGCACACAATCGGTGTGGATCGGTCCACGTTGATTAAAAAAGCAAGCATGGAAAGTAAAATACGACGTTAGCACGACTGCATCCAGCAGCTAGCTTAACCAAACTGTCCTGGTGTAGCTTAGCCGTCTCCACAGAAGCTGCTTCCCTTTCACGCCAGTCTGTCTTATGGTGAGGTCCGGTTGATCTGGGACCAGGTTATCAACCGAGTTCGTGGTTGGTCTCCTATGAAGAGCAGTGCTCGTGCTCACACTCGCCGCTGTCATGTTGTTATAGTGGGTGGCTCCTCCAGAGACGAGCCGAGAACGAGAGACGGGAACGCGCACCGCGGGCCTAATGAGAATGGCCCCACGGGGAGTCTTTTTAAAGGCGCTGATTGGATAAATTGTATGTCACTCATATATTGACAATTTGTATAATTATTTTTTTTGGTGGCTCAAGGTGGGTGGGGCCCTATGACCCTCTATTGGCCGGCCGCCACTGACTGGATGTAATATGCAAGCAGGGGCGTTGTTAGGCCTAAAATGTTCTTATAATAAATAATTTGTCTTGATTAAAAAAGTTATTTATAACTCTAACATTCTACACACTAGGACCTTGGGAAGGCTGCTGCGCTGGCTTTCTCACTCTGCCAAGTAACGTCTCTCATCAACCACAGCAGGATTACACCAAGGAGTTTATCTCATATAAACTACACCAAGGAGTTTATCTCATATAAACTACACCAAGGAGTTTATCTCATATAAACTACACCAAGGAGTTTATCTCATATAAACTACACCAAGGAGTTTATCTCATATAAACTACACCAAGGAGTTTATCTCATAGTAAACTACACCAAGGAGTTTATCTCATAGTAAACTATACCAAGGAGTTTATCTCATAGTAAACTACACCAAGGAGTTTATCTCATAGTAAACTATACCAAGGAGTTTATCTCATAGTAAACTATACCAAGGAGTTTATCTCATAGTAAACTACACCAAGGAGTTTATCTCATATAAACTACACCAAGGAGTTTATCTCATAGTAAACTATACCAAGGAGTTTATCTCATATAAACTATACCAAGGAGTTTATCTCATAGTAAACTACACCAAGGAGTTTATCTCATATAAACTACACCAAGGAGTTTATCTCATAGTAAACTACACCAAGGAGTTTATCTCACAGTAAACTACACCAAGGAGTTTATCTCATATAAACTATACCAAGGAGTTTATCTCACAGTAAACTATACCAAGGAGTTTATCTCATAGTAAACTACACCAAGGAGTTTATCTCATATAAACTATACCAAGGAGTTTATCTCATAGTAAACTACACCAAGGAGTTTATCTCATAGTAAACTACACCAAGGAGTTTATCTCACAGTAAACTACACCAAGGAGTTTATCTCATAGTAAACTATACCAAGGAGTTTATCTCATAGTAAACTACACCAAGGAGTTTATCTCATATAAACTACACCAAGGAGTTTATCTCATATAAACTATACCAAGGAGTTTATCTCACAGTAAACTATACCAAGGAGTTTATCTCATAGTAAACTACACCAAGGAGTTTATCTCATAGTAAACTACACCAAGGAGTTTATCTCATATAAACTACACCAAGGAGTTTATCTCATAGTAAACTACACCAAGGAGTTTATCTCATATAAACTATACCAAGGAGTTTATCTCATAGTAAACTACACCAAGGAGTTTATCTCATATAAACTATACCAAGGAGTTTATCTCATAGTAAACTACACCAAGGAGTTTATCTCACAGTAAACTATACCAAGGAGTTTATCTCATAGTAAACTACACCAAGGAGTTTATCTCATATAAACTATACCAAGGAGTTTATCTCATAGTAAACTACACCAAGGAGTTTATCTCAGTAAACTATACCAAGGAGTTTATCTCATAGCAAACTATACCAAGGAGTTTAGTGTCATGGAGTGTAGTATATGAGGAATGTGAAGGGGGGCCAAGTGGTGTGGGGAAGGGGGTGGAAGAGGAGGGGCAATCTACATGCGGTGCAGACAATGAGGGTTGCAGCAACAGGGAGGACTGGACGGGGGAGGGGTGGACGACTGATCGAATCTGATAAAGACGAAGCCTTTTGTCCCCCGTATGCTGTTGGTTTGGCCCCTCAGTGTCACATGTGAAGCAGCAACGAACAGCGGAGGAGGTCTGACTAAGCTCCATCCCTTATCGAACTCACTTGAGACAAACCAGGAAACAGTTTCTCTTCCGTCCTCACTGAAGAGAGACATGCAGACTGAAAACCAGACGATCAGATTCACCTTCAGACCAAACTAACAACTTCCTCTGAGTGAGTTCAGCTGCAGGAGAGAAAAGAGGAACACTACAACACTGCTGCTTCAACCTGCTGACACTGCACACCCTGAATGTGAGTTTGACTCAACACAGTGAAGCTATAGAGGAGGAGGGAGCCATGACTCATGTACTTTCTGTGTTTCAGCTTCACTCAGAGACAACATGGCTTCCAGATCAGAGGAGGATCTCTGCTGTCCGGTCTGTCAGGAAGTCTTTAGAGATCCTGTTATTCTGTCATGTAGTCACAGCTTCTGTAAAGACTGTCTGAAGAGATGGTGGAGAGAGAAACACACTATATACAAATTTCCTGAAAATATGTTAAAGCCCAAAAGCCAAGAACTGCACTGCTGAACAACCTAGTAGTTGAACGTTTTAAAGTGGCAGAATTGGAAGTTGAACTGCATTATAAAAAAGAAGCTAAGAGCTGAAATACAACGTAGGAGAACCTGGAAGCTAAACTTTTAAACTGTAGAAGTTTGAGAGTTTGTAGTAGAAGTAGTGGTTGTAACAAGAGTAGTAGTTTCAGCAGCTAAAGTTTTAGTAGTGGTAGTAGAAGTATAAGCAACAGCTTAGTATCAGTATATCTTAGTATCAGTATCAGTGGTGAAGTAAAAGAAACAGTTCCATCAGCAATAATAGTAGAAGAAGTAGTAGCAGCAGTGGTAGTAGTAGTAGAAGCAGCAGTAGTAGTGGCCGTAGTAGTAGTTGAAATAACATCAGTATGAGTAAAAGTAGTAGTAGTAGTTACAGTAATAGCTGTAGTAGTGGTAATATTAATAGTAGTATTGGAGATTGTTCTGGAGATCATTTAGGTAACGTCAATTGACTTATTTGTCTCTTTTCTTGTCCGATAATGGGCGCCGCGGGGCTTGGGGTGCGAAAGTTTAAGGTCTTCGAAACTTGAAGAACGGCAGAAACGGCATCTTTATCCAGCTCTGGGTGTCCACCGCGCAGGTGCTTATCAAGCCTGGATCCCTGGAGCCTACAGCCCAAGACGGGGCATGGTGCTTTGCGGATGTTGACTTGACCGGATCCGAGGTTTAACTCTAGAACACTAACGTCGGGTGATTTTCCCCCGAGCGACTGTGGTTACGTTATTTTCATTGCGTTACTTTTGTCTGAGTTGCGTGGGTCCTTGTAGCTTCATGCTGCTCACAGACGTTATTGAAGGTGGCCGTGTCTCTCTGCTCCGATCCCTGAGGCACGTGTTCGGGTGATTTTCACCCGACGTTAGTGATAGAGGGTGAAACAATTCCAGATTGGGTTTTAACATTGTAGGGACTCACTGTCCCCTGACCAAAGAACAAGTTCATAGCTCCATTATTTATATTTTTAATCATATTTTATTGACAATTCCCTAATTTTTCACCCGACTTTGAGCCTTTTTTCAGCGTCCCCCCATGATACCTGTTTTTGGTTTTATGAGAAGTTCTATAGGGTCAAATAAAGGAAGAGTACTTCAATTTGTCTTCTATTGTTGTATTTTAATATATTTTGATGAGAAGTATATTTTATCAGGTACATTGTATCGGGTGAAATATACCCGATGTTAGTGATAGTGTGACTATTTTTAACGTTAGTGTTCTAGGGTTAAAAGTAGCCTCCTCTCTACAACATTAGTTACATGATGAGACCTCTTCAGGTGGTAAACTAAGCAGGCATAAACGTTAAAACACACAGGGCAGATAGCCTCTTCGGAGCTCATAATCTTACTTTGAAGACCGGCTATACGTCTCTATTTTTGCTCAAACTCAAAAATACCTCCATGGGTCATGCCACATGTGGTCTCTCTCCATGCCCAGGAAAGTGCTCCAAAAGAGCAAAGGGATCCGTGGATGTACAGGTTGTATTCCCATAAACGCCTTTTTTTTCTCCCAAACTGTGTTTTATTCGGTTCATAGACCCACTATGACCTGACTGTCAATCCGCCCAGTATGAGCTCTCTGTGGGCATCCATTTCTGTGAATGTCCGCCCTCAACTCATGTTAAGCCTTTTTCTGAAAACTGGATTTCTGAAATCGATAATTTTGTCGCACCCTATGAAAGTGGTACACTGTAAAATAAGGCAAATTGAAGTTTCGGTATATTAATTTACATTCCATCTGGGAGCCCTGGTTCTCTAACTCTCACACCCCTGGAACTAGAGTCAGATTTTAGACATTTTTTTTCGTTTTGGAAAAAAGTTAAGGTTTTTTTTCCTCCTGAGGGAGGGGAGATTTCCTCCAAAAGTAGCGAATGAGAAAAGGTGGAGGCGGAGCAGCGAGTAAGAGGAAGAATGAGCCTCATACCCAGAGAATGAGTCTGATGCCTAGGGAGGGATTTTAAGCACAGAGGGGGGGCTTTTCACTCAGACTGACCCAAAAGAGAGTCACTATAGTCAGGGAGACCAGATCTTCGAGGGAGGGGTGCCATTTTCACACAGCTGCACCCAGAGATGGGGGCTGAGGCCTGGGGAGATTATTACTGTCCCACAAGCACCTCATGGAGACAGGGAGGCTTCAGATTGGTCCCCATCCCCTTCTAGGGGGCTCTACATTGGGTAAAATCGGCCTATGAAAGCCATACAGTGCCCTGGACCTTTGAGCTTTCACAATCCCGTTACGCAGAGCCCTCAAATCAGATTGCTATTATGCCCCAATACCGCTAGGGAGACAGGGAAGCTTCGCCTGGGTCCTCTGACCCTTCTAGGGGGCTTTAAAGTGGGTTAAAACGGCCCTTTACCTTTCACAATCCCTTTACCCAGACCGCCCAAATGTGATGAGTAAATTACCCCAGGGTTTCCCCAAGCACCTCAGGCAAACAGGGGGGATTTTCCTTGGTACTCAGCCCGCTCCATAATTAAAACAGTGAGTTTTAGGCCGAGAAACGTCACTTTTTAACCCGGGAAAATATCTTAACTTGCTTGGATTCGCTTGAGGACAACACCCATGGAAAGATGATAGTCCCCCGAGCGCGTGAAGCAAAACGGCTTGGTTTCAAGTTGGGTTTCCCGTGTTTCCCCACTAGATGGAGGCCTATACCAGCATATGAAATTGAAACGACAGAGCAGTTCCTCTGACTTCATTCCCACTCAACAGGCCACATTTAGAGGTTGAAAAGTCGGCCTAGTGATGTTTCAACTCAACTACTGGTGGGGTGTACTCAGAGAAGGTGATTGAATCCTGGGGGGATTTTGATCACAGAAAAGCCAGAAAACATGATTCCCGACCGGGTGAATTTTTTTTACACGATGCAAGCTCATTCTGGCCACATGATGCAAAGAGTCAATTTAACCCAGGAATGGAGCATTATATTGCGGGTGAATTAATTAGACCACAGGTCAAGCTGCTTCTCGTCACATAGTGCAAAAAGTTCACTCTTTACCCAGAAATGGAGCTTATAGAGTCCTATAGAGAGTAGACGCAATTCCCTAGCCGCCTCCGTTGACCTTCACGCTAGCTGCTGACTCACCGTTCTGTGGCACGCGTCTTCCTTCCACAGGCAGCGAGTTGTAGCAGGTGAAGGTGAAGCTTACTGTATCGTAGCACTCCTAAAGATGGTCCTGCACTTGACTGGTGACTTTAAATGTATTGATGAATTCCAAAACCAACGTAAGAGCTGTGCACAAAGGCACAACATGACAATTTGGTGTTAGCTTACTCCTCGTTAGCATGAATATAGCATACACACATAAAGCCAACACTTACGCTAATTTCCTAAAAACATACAAAGTTATTACAATTATTGCAGTTATTACAACTTGAACTAACCTTGTGCCTCTTCTGGAGAGTGCTAATACTTTTACAGTCTCTAATTTGTATTCAAATTTGACTATATTGTCCATACCTTTGACACTAAATCTGTGAACAATGCAACTTCCTTTTTAACCCGGCGAGCCACCTTCAAAATAAAAGCATCTTATCTTGAAACAGGAAACCAGATACACTAAGCTTAAGGTAGACAACAATATGCAACAAAAACAACAACAGTGATTGTCAAACTGTTTCTAAAGCCAGTGAACACATTGGGTTACTTACATGCAGGTAAAAGCCAGTGAATTAGAATATTTTGAAAAACTTGATTTATTTCAGTAATTGCATTCAAAAGGTGTAACTTGTACATTATATTTATTCATTGCACACAGACTGATGCATTCAAATGTTTATTTCATTTAATTTTGATGATTTGAAGTGGCAACAAATGAAAATCCAAAATTCCGTGTGTCACAAAATTAGAATATTACTTAAGGCTGATACAGAAAAGGGATTTTTAGAAATGTTGGCCAACTGAAAAGTATGAAAATGAAAAATATGAGCATGTACAATACTCAATACTTGGTTGGAGCTCCTTTTGCCTCAATTACTGCGTTAATGCGACGTGGCTTCCTTTTCACAATACCCCACAGATTTTCTATGGGGCTAAGGTCAGGGGAGTTGGCTGGCCAATTTAGAACAGAAATACCATGGTCCGTAAACCAGGCACGGGTAGATTTTGCGCTGTGTGCAGGCGCCAAGTCCTGTTGGAACTTGAAATCTCCATCTCCATAGAGCAGGTCAGCAGCAGGAAGCATGAAGTGCTCTAAAACTTGCTGGTATACGGCTGCGTTGACCCTGGATCTCAGGAAACAGAGTGGACCGACACCAGCAGATGACATGGCACCCCAAACCATCACTGATGGTGGAAACTTTACACTAGACTTCAGGCAACGTGGATCCTGTGCCTCTCCTGTCCTCCTCCAGACTCTGGGAGGCACAGGATCCACGTTGCCTGAAGTCTAGTGTAAAGTTTCCACCATCAGTGATGGTTTGGGGTGCCATGTCATCTGCTGGTGTCGGTCCACTCTGTTTCCTGAGATCCAGGTTCAACGCAGCCGTATACCAGCAAGTTTTAGAGCACTTCATGCTTCCTGCTGCTGACCTGCTCTATGGAGATGGAGATTTCAAGTTCCAACAGGACTTGGCGCCTGCACACAGCGCAAAATCTACCCGTGCCTGGTTTACGGACCATGGTATTTCTGTTCTAAATTGGCCAGCCAACTCCCCTGACCTTAGCCCCATAGAAAATCTGTGGGGTATTGTGAAAAGGAAGATGCAGAATGCCAGACCCAAAAACGCAGAAGAGTTGAAGGCCACTATCAGAGCAACCTGGGCTCTCATAACACCTGAGCAGTGCCAGAAACTCATGGACTCCATGCCACGTCGCATTAACGCAGTAATTGAGGCAAAAGGAGCTCCAACCAAGTATTGAGTATTGTACATGCTCATATTTTTCATTTTCATACTTTTCAGTTGGCCAACATTTCTAAAAATCCCTTTTCTGTATCAGCCTTAAGTAATATTCTAATTTTGTGACACACGGAATTTTGGATTTTCATTTGTTGCCACTTCAAATCATCAAAATTAAATGAAATAAACATTTGAATGCATCAGTCTGTGTGCAATGAATAAATATAATGTACAAGTTACACCTTTTGAATGCAATTACTGAAATAAATCAAGTTTTTCAAAATATTCTAATTCACTGGCTTTTACCTGTAGTTCTTTTCTCCTGGTCAGTTGTGAGGGACAAGTTGGTGGCTGTAGGTTGCTGAATGGGGGTGCTGGTCATTGAGTGTAGTGTATGAGGAATGTGGAGGGGGCAAGTGTTGTGGGCAAGGGGGTGGAAGAGGAGATGCAATCTACATGTGGTGCAGACAATGAGGGTTGCAGCAACAGGGAGGACTGGACGGGGGGAGGGGTGGACGACTGATCGAATCTGTTATAGACTAAGTTCAGGTCATTCACCCACCTTTTGTCCCCCGTATGCTGTTGGTTTGGCCCCTCAGTGTCACATGTGAAGCAGCAACGAACAGCGGAGGAGGTCTGACTCAGCTCCATCCCTCATCGGACTCACTTGAGACAAACCAGGAAACAGTTTCTCTTCCGTCCTCACTGAAGAGAGACATGCAGACTGAAAACCAGACGATCAGATTCACCTTCAGAACAAACTAACAACTTCATCTGAGTGAGTTCAGCTGCAGGAGAGAAAAGAGGAACACTACAACACTGCTGCTTCAACCTGCTGACACTCCACACCCTGAATGTGAGTTTGACTAAACACAGTGAAGCTAGTAGAGGAGGAGGGAGGCATGACTCATGTACTTTCTGTTTCAGCTTCACTCAGAGACAACATGGCTTCCAGATCAGAGGAGGATCTCTGCTGTCCGGTCTGTCAGGAAGTCTTTAGAGATCCTGTTATTCTGGCATGTAGTCACAGCTTCTGTAAAGACTGTCTGAAGAGATGGTGGAGAGAGAAACACACTCAGGAGTGTCCAGTTTGTAGGACAATATCTTCATGGAAACAACCACCTTGTAACCTGGCGTTAAAGACCCTGTGTGAGTCCTTCTTACTGGAGAGAGACCTGAGAGCTCCAGAGACTCTCTGCAGTCTGCACTCTGAGAAACTCAGACTCTTCTGTCTGGACCATCAGCAGCCAGTGTGTGTCGTCTGCAGAGACTCAGAGAAACACACCGACCACAGATTCAGACCCATCGATGAAGCTGCTCCACAACTCAGGAAGAAGCTTCAAGAAACTCTGGAGCCCTTAAAGGAGAAGTTAAAGGTCTTTGAACAAGTTAAAGTGAAGTCTGATCAAACAGCAGAACACATGAAGGTCCAGGTCCGACGCACAGAGAGGAAGATTCAGGATCAGTTTAAGAAGCTTCACCAGTTTCTAGAAGAGGAAGAGGAGGCCAGGATGGCTGCACTGAGGGAGGAAGAGGAGCAGAAGAGTCAGATGATGAAGGAGAAGATGGAGGCTCTGAGCAGAGAGATAGCAGCTCTTTCAGACACAGTCAGAGCCACAGAGGACGAGCTGAGAGCTGAAGACGTCTCATTCCTCAACAACTACAAGGCTGCAGTGGAACGAGTCCAGCAGCGCCCCCTGCTGGAGGATCCACAGCTGCTCTCAGGAGCTCTGATAGACGAGGCCAAACACCTGGGCAACCTGACCTTCAACATCTGGAACAAGATGAAGGACCTGGTCTCCTACACTCCTCTGGTTCTGGACCCAAACACTGTTCATCCAAGACTCATCCTGTCTGAAGATCTGACCAGTGTGAGACGAGGAAACAGAGAGGAGCTTCCTGATAATCCAGAGAGGATTGATGATTACTGGTCTGTTCTTGGCTCTGAGGGATTTAACTCTGTGACTCACAGCTGGGATGTCGAGGTAGGAGACGGTAGAGGCTGGTGTCTGGGTGTCTGTCCAGAGGAAGGGATTCGTAGAGTCTGGATTATGGAGAATAATGTTCTATAAAGGTAAATACTCATCATGGTCACCATCAGCTCCATCCACTGATCTCGTCGTGCAGAAGAATCCTCAGAGGATCAGAGTGAATCTGGACTGGAACAGAGGAAAGCTGTCGTTCTCTGATCCTGATACTAACACACACATACACACCTTCACACACACTTTCACTGAGAAGATGTTTCCATACATTAACACTGCTGATGAACTGAATATATATTACCAATGAAGGTCAGTTATGAGAGTGTGACAGAGCAGTTAGAGATAAAGAGGATCAGTATTATCATGTTTCTTATTAAGGGAACAGTCACTGAATGTTACCTGATGAGTTGCACCTCCTGTCTCATTAATCCAAAGATACGTTCATTTTTTTCAGTTATTGTTTATCATGATTTTTTTCTTACCTGTTGTTATTTAGTTTGACGATCAGCCTTAAAGTCAGCAACAAAGAGTGAATATGATTTGACAGTCTGTTTAACTAAATAAGTATTTGCATATTATCAGGAAGTAATGGACACCCTCAGCCAATCAGAATTGAGTATTCATGGTATAAATATTTTTTTCTTTAATATAATTATTGATGCATTAATGCTGAAGCTCATAAAGGTGTAACTCATTTTAATTACTTCATATAATGCTGGGCAGCTTGTGAATGAAACATTTCTACAATTTAAATAAATGTTGTTGAAAGAGAAAAGTGTGTGTTTGTCAATCGGTTTATAGATGAGATGATTTTTCATTCTGTAACTTGCATCTTGTTTTTGAGTCGTGTACCAGGAGCGGCAGTGACGACCAGCAGCCTTGAGACAAAACCATTTTAATGACACCTCTCTGCCTGTAGATGGCGCTCTGCTCTTACAATCACAGCTGCATTTTCATCTCGCTGTATATATATATTAATATATTATTATAATATATGTTGTATATATTATTAAATATTTACATACATATATTAATATTATTATAATATATATATATATTTTATAATTCAATATATAATATATATTAGTATATATATATTAGTATATTATTATAATATAAATAATACATTTTGTATGTATTATTAAATATATATATATATACATATGTATATGTATATATACATATATATAATTTATATATGTATATATACATATATATAATTTATATATGTATATATACATATATATAATTTATATATATATATATATATATATATATATATATATATATATATATATATATATATATATACATAAATCCAGTGAGTGACCATCTCCAAGTTTGTATTTGCTGTCAAGTTATACCAGCTTTAATTAAAATATTAAAAGTTGATTTGATGTGCAGGATCACGTTGTCACATCAGTAGAGTTGTATTTGTAGATAATCTAATTTTATAAAAAAATGTAATTGTTTGTATTCCATTAAGTTCTCTACTTCATCATATTTAACTATTTCTAATTAAAAGAAGCACAACTACATTGTCGAAATATTCTGTTGCAAGAAAGTAAGTTACGCATTTAAAAAAGTATTGACACCAAAACTTCAAGTACCAACATTTAAAGTATTGATTATTGAGCAATGTTGTAACGGCTCTCATCATTAATCCTTTTCTTCCATCGCATCACTTCCTGATCCAATAAATCTAAACACAATTGTAATGTCGCAGGTCAAGGATGTCTGAAACTTGACTATAAGTTAATTCATAACAGTATTTTATAATATACTGTGCATAAAGAGTGTACTTCTAAATCAGCACATTGGGTTGTAGGTTGCATGCTAGTACCGGTAATCCACACAGCAGTATTCATCATAGTACTTTTAGAAGTAGATGTACTCATGATAAGATATATGAACAGCAGCTGTGACAATATGAACTACCTTAGGCATATAGGAGCTGTACCACTACTACTAGTTGAAGTAGTAGTAGTAGTAGTAGTAGTAGTAGTAGTAGTTGTGCTGTAGCATTAAAGCAGTAGGATTAGTAGTGGTGGTATGCTTTATGTTAACTGGACATAAATGTAAACGTAAAAGTACACTAACAGTTTAAGTAACTGCAACATTGTATTTAAATTGATCGTTTTATTCAGATAAGTTTAAATATAACTTTATTAATACCGAAATAAATGTATTAAAGATTACAACAGAAAAGAATAAGAATAAAATATAAACATGTGAATGATAGAATAACATCAAGTGTAAAATAAATGATACTGGCACCGTTTCAAAATAGAACACACGAGCACAAAAGTGTGAGGTAAATAACGGCGGCGGCAGCGAGAGGCTGAGAGGAAATGAATGTCACGTTGAAATCAAAGGCAGGGAAGATGAATGAGAGCTGGTTTGAAATCACCTGGACCGGGAACGAGGGAGACGGTGGACGGACGGACGGACGGACGGATGGATGGATGGATGGATGGATGGAGGGAGGGGTAATTATTAGTGATTGAGCAGCTTCCCCCCCTCGTGTGTTTCATTAGCGGTGAGGCTGTTCACACACAATCTCTTCTCTGTTGGGTCGTGCCAGAGCCAACTCCTGGTTTATTTGCCCATCTGAAATCTTAACAGTTAATACCTGTATATTTCCAGCATAATATTGTCTCTGGCAGAGATCGCCAGAAAATGTATCCACCGTGAAAATAAACGGCCGCATTCGCATGCCAGGCAACAGAAGGGCCATGTGCTGAGAAAGGAAAGGGGGGCAGACAGGGAGGGGGAGGTCAGACAGGTGAGGTGAAGAAGAAGAAGAAGAAGGAGGGGGGAGGAGGAGGAGGAAAAAGACAGCAAAAGGTGAAAGGTGAGCATTTAAAAACACAAAAATACCTTTAATATTACGTATCCACCAGAGTTACAGACCCTTTGACAGACGCCATCACGACAACGTCACGGCGTTAGCTGGAGGCAGAACAAAGGAAAGACTGGACACAAACTCAAATCCCCTCAGACTAGTTTGTAGTAGTAGTAAAGTAGTTTGTCGACATCTTGCCAGAATCGATAAACTGATATTCGAGCCTCGAGCAAACTACAATATTTCAGAGGAGAAGATGGAGAGATGGCCCGTTGTCTTACCAGTGTTGCATGACAGCATGGTGGAACTAGCCAGCTAACTAGCGGACAGCTACTTAGTTAGCTGGCTAACTGCCACACTGGTTGCAGAAAAATGAGCCGAACAAAGTGGTCACTTATTTGACGATAGCGATGTGCTTTCCTAAGCTGTTACACTATTGTGCCAATTAAGTAAAATTTCCCTCATTTAGCTGGCTAGTTAGCGTGCTACATTGCTAATTCCACTGTGCTTTCATACTACACTGTTTACACTAGCGGGCTGGTGCTAACGGTAGCTAGCTAGGGAGCTAACTAGCCAGCTATCTTCTCTCCTCGCTCTCTGGCAATAATGTGGTCCCTGTTTATATTGATCAAATTACATTGATTACCTTTTCCATGTAAACTTCTCAAACTCACAGTGATGGTTATTAGCTGTGCTAGCGTTGTGGCCAGATTACTATCACACATTTTTACAGATTTGAACAGAAGTTCCAGAAAAGCTGCAAAAGCAAATGCAAATATGAGCTGGTGGAGATAATTCCAGTCGATGCCGAAGAGGAAGAAGACAAAACAAGGTAAAAAGCTAAAATGATGGAAAACCATGTGGAGAACGTGATGGAAATATGAATGGTACTCAAGTGAGGAAGGTCGTCTCATCGCTCCACACAGATCTGATATTTTCAGCTCTTCTTGGACTTCATCATTTATTAATTAAGTCTGGTTCCAATGCATTTAAATGCATTTAACTTGTATAAATAATTTCCTACCTCAGCCGAAATTGAAAAACTTTTGCGATATTTCCTGGACACTCGGCTGGTTGTTTATTGAGGAATTGTGTTTACTTTGGATGGACTGCTTACATTCTTTTGTGCAGGCGGTATAGCTTCATATTTACTGTAAAGATTGAGCGCTTGTCATTTCCCTGCAATGAAACGGAAGTGTAATTTTCAAGAAAAACTGTCTAACTATTCCTTTAAATGACAACCTCAGCCTTCTTTACTCAAGCGAAAAGAGTTGCCCTCACTTATCCTCTGTGAAAACACAGAAACACCTGCACTCACGCTGTGATTCTTCATCATCATGTTACCGCGCTCCGCCTGCCTGCAGCCGTTTCCACATCCACACATTTCCACAGTGCGTCAAAGGAAAAGGTGGGGCCGTGGAAGGTGATAGGCTACAATCATCACCACCACCACCATCATCATCATCGTAAAACACACAAACACAGGGACATGTTTACACACACCGTTTATCAGGAGCCAGAGCAGGGTTTTTCTTCTTTCCCCCGGGC
This sequence comes from Taurulus bubalis, assembly GCF_910589615.1. Taxonomy (NCBI): domain Eukaryota; kingdom Metazoa; phylum Chordata; class Actinopteri; order Perciformes; family Cottidae; genus Taurulus; species Taurulus bubalis. The sequence goes on along the minus strand of NC_136593.1, from coordinate 1,326,991 downwards.
TGGCAGGCTGCAGGGAGGACGAGAGCTGAAAGTCAACATTTCCAGGGTGAAGCTAAATGACGGAGCTGCAGCCGCTCAAACCACAGGCACGCTAAGCAAACACCTGTGGCTCAGGTGGAAAAGCAAGGCCTCTCTGGCCGAGAGAAGGAGCTCTTTCTCTCAGGATCAAGCCTCTCAGCATATGGCCACTTGACACTCCGGCGGCTTTCGACTGAAAGCTGTAATTTTATTGCAGAATGTCGTGACAGTCTTTCAGCCCTCTGATGTCGAAACAAGAACAAAGTGGAAGAATCCACAGAAATGCAGCTTTAATTGTATAGTATATTTATATTAATCAATAACTTCATATGAAATGTCAATAAACAAAGAATGTGTTTAGCACAAACAAAATAGTACTTTTCCGCCATGAAACATGAAAAATGTATCTGGAAACATGCTTTTTGGGATTTAGTTCATGTACCTATAAACATAGAAATACATTCCCGGCATTGTAAATCACAGTTTGACATAAGTGATCGACCAATTGTTTTCTTTTGTTTTAATGTCAGTCATTTTAGGTGTTGATGTTGAACCATTCATTCCCTCCATTAACATCGTATAAAATCCTCCTTCAAAGAGTTTTAAGTCTGGAACTGAGACGACCAACGACGAGATGAATCGTGAACATAAAACATTGATTCTCAGAAAAAGTGGAAAACCGAAAACAGGCAACGGTACAAGACTGTTATTTTAAAGGTGAATAAAACATTGCGTGTGGAAACTCGTCGCCTTTGAATATTCCTGAAAACTAACCGTTGTCGATCTGAAATGAAGATACACGTTCCTCCAATGTTTGTAGAAACACATTTCAGTGAACAGTTTTCTTAAAATAAGAGAAACTTTCATGTTCACGGATCATGAGAAGCATAAATGTGACTTTATATATCTTTGTGTGCTTGCTGGCACTGATGGTGTGAGATGCATCAACCTTATTTTTTCAATAGTCTGCCTCCAACAAAAGTAAGAAGAGCCTCAACTGAATTTGATCAATGATGCGGGACACATGAGGCTTCTGTTCCATCAGAGGAGGAAACCCTTTTTTAGGTTTTTAGGTGTTTATAAAGTAGTTTTATGTGTTCTTTGCTCAGGCTGCACAGTTGTTTTCAGCCGGCTGGACAGTCAACTCACAGAGTTCCTGCGTCTTCGCAGTGAGACATCATAAGTACAGAAGCTGACAAACTAAATATTTAGTGAAGCCTCGTTGACAACATGCGTCTCCCAACATTATTAATGTTCTTATCCTTAAAACCTTTATTCACAACCAGTGTTGGGGGTAACGAGTTACAAAGTAACGGATTACAGTAACGCTATTACTATTTTAGGTAACAAAGTAAAGTAACGCATTACACTCAACATATTGGTAACTACACTACTTTACTAGACCTCAGGAACGCGCTTTCCTGCGTTACCCAAGACATTTCTACCAGTCCGAAAAGTTTTCTTTTAGTGGCGCGCGAGTCACACGACACTTCCTGCATGAACAATAGCAACAAGCTGCTAGCTAGCGCTGCTGCTGCTACTGCCCGCGACCCCTCTGCCCAAGTCGGGTGTCGAGCCTGGTCCCGCTACCTTCGGTGGTTTTCGGGGAGCTAGCGGAAGTTAACAGAGAGCTAGCGGAAGTTAACGGAGAGCTAGCGGAAGTTAGCGGGGAAGTGACGGAGCGCTAGCAGGAGCCCCAGCCGGCTACAGCGGGGAGCTAACGGGGACTCTGACCGAAGGTAGTAGCGGCTCGTAACCCGACGTTTACGGTAGATTGTTCATGCAGGAAGTGTCGTGTGACTCACACGATTATTATTATTAGAAATTACATTAATGAATAATAATAAATTATTATTGAAAATTGAAAATAAAGTGATGAAAGGGCCATGATGTTTGTCCATGTATCTTTGCAGTTCATTTGGACATTTGCTTAAAAAAATGGAACGTAAAGTAACTAGTAGTGAAGTTACTTTTCAAATACAGCAACTAGTAAAGTAATCTAGTTACAATTTTCAGAAGTAACTAGTAACTTGTAACTAGTTACTTTTTCTGAGTAACTACCCCAACACTGTTCACAACCTCAGGCCAATTCATGAAACCTTGAAAAATACTTTCTATTTCACAGCACAAACAAAATGAACAATTCTTATTTAGTTTGTTAAAGGAAAAAGTCTTTATTTGATTCCAAAATGACTCATTTTCTAGCTCCACGTCCAGCTTTTCCTCAGTTTGATCCCCGTTCTGGTTCTCACATTTCATCACGCTTGTTTGCATTTGTTTTGAACTTAAGAACTTCCTCAAATGTCTTAAGACGTGAATCTTGGTGAACTCCCTCTGACACACAGCGACTGCAACCACACAACGCGTTCCAGGAAACAAGTCAATCACAGCGTATATACAACCGCTGGCGTTTTCCTTCGCGACGACAACACGACGCGACGCGGCCGCGGTCGGCGCGATGGTGCGTTTGTTTTTTCTTTAAACCCCAAATCTTTTTGTTTATTTTCCCCAGCGCTCTCTGAGAAAAGTCCCGTGTTCCACGCTCGCCGCGAGGGTCACCACGTGGAGGCTTAAAGCTCACCGAGCGTTTTTCCGAACTTGTCACAGTTTCCACGTCTCGGCGTCTCTCTCGCTCTGTCCGACGAGCCTCGGCCCCCGAACCGGAGTCGACTCGCTCTGCAGCCGCCGCCGATGAGGAAACCAGGCAACAGACTCTCCGTGTCACATTGTTTGGCCCCCCTGCAGCCTGTAAACTCCTCACCGCCGACTGGATGTTCTCAATTTGTTCCAAAAAGGGGGCACTGGAAGAGCATCTGGTGCGAGTGGCATGCAGTAAATACAGCAGCACGCTCGCTGGCTCAGGGTTCGGTTTCAAGTCAATTACCAAGACCCAGAAAAACCACAAGACGGGGAGCAGAACATGTCAAGAGAGCGGGGCACATCAGGGCACAATGAAGGGTTTGAAGAGCTCCAATGTTTCGAGTGCTGCAGTGAGAAGAAAAAAAGGACTCATTTCCAAGAAGTAGGGCGCTCAGCTTGTGTTAAAATAACGACTGAAAAACTGTGATAACAGAAATAAACTGTAAAACCAGAGAGAGAAGAGCGGACGACACAAGGAAGAAGATGATAAAGAAGTATTCAGGTGTTTTATTCAATTTAAAGTCTGTAAATGTCCAGAAGTATTGTCATCAACACATACAAAGCTAAACTCTCTGATATCTTATTCTCTGTGCATTTGTAATTAGTTGTATTGTTAGAGCAGCATGTTGCTCCAGGTGGAGCTAGTTTCATCCAGCGGGTCCCAACCGAGGGGTCGGGACCCTCCAAAAGGTCACCAGATACATCTGAGGGGTCCTGAGATGATTAACAATAAATATTGACTGGAGGACTGATGCATTTCAATGAACATTACATTTGTACTGCTGTATTTGTACCGGGTTACCGCAGACAACACACACGAGCTGCTGCACTACTTCAACAAGAGCTTCTCTTTGAGTATCCAACAGTGAAGCCTCAATATAACCTGCAGATTTCGAGCCTTCCAGCCCTCGAAGCTTTGCCTGCAATTTCTTATTTATGTGATGAATTTAACCAGCTGGCGACACACAAGGTCACGCAATACCGTTCACACAGACCAACGTGCCATCTTCTTCTGGTTTGTGCAGCAGTGAGACACCTGGTGAACAGGATTACTTCTACACACAGTTTTAACTCACAGCAGATGACGAGGAGCTGAAGTCTGGAGGGGAAACTGACGAGAAGCAACCAGAGACAATTGTTCTGCTCCTAAAGGGACAATTCACCAAAACAAGCTGTAAACGAGCCGTAAACAAAGAAATCCATTGGAGGTTTTCTTCTCTCAGCTGCTGTTAGAAGTCGTCCAGAACTGTGCCAGAGCAGACCGACAGGAAGCACGCGGAGCTTTCTTTGATACACTACTTATTCCAGGGTAGTTCTCAGCTTTTTCATAATATCAAAGAGTATTAAAAAACACATTTTCTGCCATGAGAGCAACGCTTCAACCCAGTCAGCAGAAAAAAAGCGTTTGCTTCGTAAGTTTCGGCAAACCACGGGATGTGTTGAAGGTCGATGTTTCTGAACCAAAAATATGTTCCATGAATACATTCAATGTAGCGTCACTATGTAGCGTCACTATGTAATGTCACTATGTAGCGTCACTACGTAGCGTCACTACGTAGCGTCACTATGTAGCGTCACTATGTAGCGTCACTACGTAGCGTCACTGCGTAGCGTCACTGCGTAGCGTCACTGCGTAGCGTCACTACGTAGCGTCACTACGTAGCGTCACTACGTAGCGTCACTACGTAACGTCACTACGTAACGTCACTACGTAACGTCACTACGTAGCGTCACTGCGTAGCGTCACTGCGTAGCGTCACTGCGTAGCGTCACTGCGTAGCGTCACTACGTAGCGTCACTACGTAGCGTCACTACGTAGCGTCACTACGTAGCGTCACTACGTAGCGTCACTACGTAGCGTCACTGCGTAGCGTCACTGCGTAGCGTCACTACGTAGCGTCACTACGTAGCGTCACTATGTAATGTCACTATGTAACGTTACTATATAATGTCACTATGCAGCGTCACTATGCAGCATCACTATGTAACGTCACTATCACGTCACTGTCATGCCACGTGGTGACGTTACATAGTGACATGACATGTATGACATGACATGTGTGACGTCACTATGTTACATATTCACAAGTGTAAAGTCACAATGTAACAACACACTGTAAAGTCACATGTGTAAAGTCACAAGTGTATAGTCACAAGTGTGAAGTCACAAGTGTAAAGTCACAATGTTACGTCACAAGTGTGAAGTCACAAGTGTGAAGTCACAAGTGTGAAGTCACAAGTGTGAAGTCACAAGTGAAAGCCGAGTGCATTATGTTAGAGAGCATGCAGATATCTCGACGGCAACTCACATCACAACAATCTAGATTGATAAGTAGAAGGTGGGAGGAACAAATATGTATTTTTTATTTTGGGGTTGAACTGTCCCTTTAAACAAGATGCTCACATCAACACGTTAGCATTTAGCTCAAATGAAGCTCTGTGCCTGAGTGTAGCCTCGCAGTCTTCCATGGAAATACATCAATGAGGATCCCAAACAGCTGGTGGGAGGTTTTTCTCATTTAACACAGCTCCTTTTGTAACTTTAATTATAGTGGAACCATTCCATTAGTGGACTTTGTGACGGCCCACCGACACAACAATCCAGCCAAACCACGAATATTCTATATTTCCTGCCATCTATACAAACTCCCACCCCCAATGGTGTGATGTTTTATAAACACAGCGGCACATTTCCAACAGGACGCGTCTCCACGGCTCACAGCTATGGAGGGCGACTCGGAACAAATTGACTCTTTATTTTATTGGTCTAACCTCACGGCAGACGCTGTCTCGCTGTGCGGTTTTTAGCAGTGTCACTCACCCTGTCTGTCCAAACACAGCAGCCTACACACCCGTCTGGCTCAGGGAGTTATTCTGGTCGTTGCGTGGTGACGCCCGGGGGCGGACAGGAGCACATTCAAAGAAAGGCTGCGGAGAATCTGGACTTTCACCATTTATTGACAGATCAAGATTATCTAAATCAGACAAAGTGAATAGTAATGAGTATGAAGAGTAAGCAGCAAGAAGAACCTCCAGGCGTCCCTGGTATATCACAATCATGAGAATGGAGCGGACTAGCATCATGAAAACAACGTAACATGAAGCCTCTGGCCTCGGCTGTCGAGGAAGAGAAAGGCTTCTTTTTTTTATGTACACCATAATAATCACCATGCTCTTTATCTCCATGGTGACCATGATGAGTATTTACCTTTATAGAACAGTATTGTCCATACTACAGACCGTATGACTCCCTTCCTCTGGACAGACTCTGCAGACACACCCATTAACCAGAATGTACTGTCTCCTACCTCGACATCCCAGCTGTGAGTCCCAGAGTTAAATCCCTCAGAGCCCAGAACACAACAGGATTTATCAAACCTCTCTGGATTATCAGGAAGCTTCTGTCTCTCTCCTCGTCTCACACTGGTCAGATCTTCAGACAGGATGAGTCTTGGATGAGCAGTGTTTGGGTCCAGAACCAGAGGAGTGTAGGAGACCAGGTCCTTCATCTTGTTCCAGATGTTGAAGGTCAGGTTGCCCAGGTGTTTGGCCTCGTCTATCAGAGCTCCTGAGAGCAGCTGTGGATCCTCCAGCAGGGGGCGCTGCTGGACTCGTTCCACTGCAGCCTTGTAGTTGTTGAGGAATGAGACGTCTTCAGCTCTCAGCTCGTCCTCTGTGGCTCTGACTGTGTCTGAAAGAGCTGCTATCTCTCTGCTCAGAGCCTCCATCTTCTCCTTCATCATCTGACTCTTCTGCTCCTCTTCCTCCCTCAGTGCAGCCATCCTGGCCTCCTCTTCCTCCTCTAGAAACTGGTGAAGCTTCTTAAACTGATCCTGAATCTTCCTCTCTGTGCGTCGGGCCTGGACCTTCATGTGTTCTGCTGTTTGATCAAACTTCACTTTAACTTGTTCAAAGACCTTTAACTTCTCCTTTAAGGGCTCCAGAGTTTCCTGAAGCTTCTTCCTGAGTTGTGGAGCAGCTTCATCGATGGGTCGGAATCTGTGGTCGGTGTGTTTCTCTGAGTCTCTGCAGACGACACACACTGGCTGCTGATGGTCCAGACAGAAGAGTCTGAGTTTCTCAGAGTGCAGACTGCAGAGAGTCTCTGGATCTCTCAGGTCTCTCTCCAGTAAGAAGGACTCACACAGGTTCTTTAACGCCAGGTAACGAGGTGGATGTTTCCGTGACGATAGTGTCCTACAAACTGGACACTCCTGAGTGTGTTTCTCTCTCCACCATCTCTTCAGACAGTCTTTACAGAAGCTGTGGCTACATGACAGAAGAACAGGATCTCTAAAGACTTCCTGACAGACCAGACAGCAGAGATCCTCCTCTGATCTGGAAGCCATGTTGTCTCTGAGTGAAGCTGAAACACAGAAAGTACATGAGTCATGGCTCCCTCCTCCTCTATAGCTTCACTGTGTTGAGTCAAACTCACATTCAGGGTGTGGAGTGTCAGCAGGTTGAAGCAGCAGTGTTGTAGTGTTCCTCTTTTCTCTCCTGCAGCTGAACTCACTCAGATGAAGTTGTTAGTTTGTTCTGAAGGTGAATCTGATCGTCTGGTTTTCAGTCTGCATGTCTCTCTTCAGTGAGGACGGAAGAGAAACTGTTTCCTGGTTCGTCTCAAGTGAGTCCGATAAGGGATGGAGCTTAGTCAGACCTCCTCCGCTGTTCGTTGCTGCTTCACATGTGACACTGAGGGGCCAAACCAACAGCATACGGGGGACAAAAGGTGGGTGAATGACCTGAACGTAGTCTATATCAGATTCGATCAGTCGTCCACCCCTCCCCCCGTCCAGTCCTCCCTGTTGCTGCAACCCTCATTGTCTGCACCACATGTAGATTGCCCTTCCTCTTCCACCCCCTTCCCCACAACACTTGCCCCCTCCACATTCCTCATACACTACACTCCATGACAAGCACCCCAACCCCCATCAACCTACACCCACCAACTTGTCCCTCACAACTGACCAGGTGAGAAAAGAACTATGTAAGTAACCCAATGTGTTCACTGGCTTTAGAAACAGTTTGACAATCAGTGCAGCTTCAGGACTCTGATCACTGTCTGGTTCATCTTCTCCCGTCCTACAGGCAGAAACTAAAATCTGCAAAGCCTGTGGTGAAGACTGAAAAGATGGACCAATGAGGCCAAGCTGGATCTACAGTCCTGCTTTGCCTCCACTGACTGGAGTGTTTTTGAGGCTGCTGCTACAGACCTGGATGAGCTCACTGACACTGTGACATCATATATCAGCTTTTGTGAGGACATGTGGAAAAAAAAAACCTTCTACACATATAACAATAACAAACCCTGGTTCACTGCAGGACTCAGGCAGCTTGGTCGGGCTAAAGAGGAGGCCTACAGAGGTGGGGACGGGATTCTGTACAACCAGAAACACACTGATGAGGGAGATCAAGGTAGCTAAGAAGAACTACAGTGATAAGCTGGAAACAAAGCCAACGATCCCTCGTCAGTTTGGAGAAGCCTGGAGGTACTCACGAACTACAAGAGACCATCCCCCCACTGAGGACAATCACTGTCTTCTACTATAGGTTTGAAAATCCCACTTCCACCCCGCCCAACTACCCCATCACCAAACTACCACCTCCACTCTTTGCCTCACCTCTCCCATCCCCCTACTGGACCCATCTGAAGGACATCACAGGGCCTCTGCTGGACCCATCTGACGGACCTCAAAGGGCCCCTGCTGGACCCATCTGACGGACCTCACAGGGCCCCTGCTGGACCCATCTGACGGACCTCACAGGGCCCCTGCTGGACCCATCTGAAGGACATCACAGGGCCCCTACTGGACCCATCTGAAGGACCTCAAGGGCCCCTGCTGGACCACCTACAGTTTGCCTACCGTGCAAACAGGTCAGTGGATGAAGCAATCAACATGGGACTGCACCATATGCTGCAACACCTTGACTCCCCAGGGTCATATGCAAGGGTTCTGTTTGTGGACTTCAGCTCAGCATTCAACACCATCATCCCGGAGGTTCTTCAACCCAAACTCTCTCAGCTCACCAGGCCAGCCTCCACCTGTCGGTGGATCACAAACTTCCTGACAGACAGGTCGCAGCAGGTGAGGCTGGGAAAAATCACATCCAGCACCCGGACTACAAGCACTGGCGCCCCCAGGGATGTGTGCTCTCCCCATTGCTCTTGTCCCTCTATACCAACGACTGCACCTCAGGGTTAGGGTTAACCCTCACACCCTGTAGACCCCTCTCACCCTGTAGACCCCTCTCACCCTGCAGACCCTCTCACCCTGTAGACCCCTCTCACCCTGCAGACCCTCACACCCTGTAGACCCCTCTCACCCTGCAGACCCTCACACCCTGTAGACCACTCTCACCCTGCAGACCCTCTCACCCTGTAGACCCCTCTCACCCTGCAGACCCTCACACCCTGCAGGCCCTCATACCCTGTAGACCCCTCACACCCTGCAGACTCTCACACCCTGTAGACCCTCACACCCTGCAGACCCTCACACCCTGCAGACCCCTCACTGGACACAATCTGTTCACCTGCCCCCCTCTGGGGGGCGCTACAGAGCTCTGTACGCCAAAACCACCAGACACAGGAACAGCTTCTTTCCATTGGTCGTCACTCTGATGAACAGTTATCAGACTCCTACATCTGCACTATTTTCACTTTTTTTTTGGCACTGTTGTCTTTAATGTCTTTTTTTATATTCATCTTGTTTACTGTATACAAGTACGAAGAGCTAAGTGAAACCGGAGTCAAATTCCATGTACGTGTCAACTTATATGGCCATTAAAGCTGATTCTGATTCTGACAATCAATGCATAGTGACAATCCAAAATACTGATTTGTTGCTGGACATGTAGACTGATAGAGTGCAGCAGGCTGTAGGAAAAGGTATTTTCATGTTCAAATTAAGTAAAACCCTTTGAATATTCTGGGAACGGGGGACCGTGGAATATCTTAGTTTTCTCTCCTGATTGAAACGAGGGGATACTATATAAAAGAGTACATGGGGTTATTGTATGAAAGGGTACAGGAAATATTGAATGAAAGTGTACCAGGGGATAACACATGGGACGATACATGTTATTTCACAACTATCCTGGCCAAAATTATTGAGATTCACGATATATATTCCCAGTTATCACGACTATATGCTTGAAACTCTTAAATGTCTCTTACAACACTGGAATCACTTTGCCCTACATTGTGTTAAGAAATAACTATTTTATTGCACAGATGGGTCACAGTACACAACCGTTGTGTGTCTTGTTTTTTGTGAACATCCTCTTTGAAAAACATTCCAACATAAATAAGGTAATCACAAAACATTATGTTCTCCTGCATAATTAAAGGATAAGTAAATAAATAAAAAAGCAAAGTTGTGCAAAGCAAGCTTCACCATTAAGCCTTTGGGCCACCAGAACCATCAAACAAACAAACTAAAGACCCGGACAGCTCCTTGATCATGACTATTACAATGTCTGTGGGCGGCTACCAATTTATCTTAGAAGTCAAAATGCAGCATGATGTTCATTTAGTAAATGATGGTCCATTCAGAGTCAAACAGACCATGAAGCAGGGGATGCTTTAGGGCGGGGCTACCAGGTGATTGACAGGTCTCTACGTCACTCCTCCTCAGTCCAGATATGGTCACTTCCTGTTCACTGGTTGCAAACTCGAGGCTTCAAAACATCGGTGCACAAACCAATGAGGTTTTCTCCTGGACAGTCCGTGGGCGTATCTGCAGTACCGATCTGTGCACGTATGTGACGCTGCTCTTCTGGTTGAGGTAACACCATCGCCCTCTCTAGCACCATGCGACGCGTAACACGACAGGCCCAATTGGAGGTGATGTTGATCTCTGCAGTAAACACCTTTTAGACGGAACTAAAAACATGTGTGTATCCTCTTGTCTTTATTGAGTGCACGCAATTTAGAGATGTGGAGTTGATACGAGTGCTAACAGTTTCTGTCAGTTACCTGCAGCCGACGATCCTTCAGAGAGACTGGCACCGCTGCAGCACACCTGCCTGAATGGAGTTGGACCGTGCCATGTTACCTCAGCCAGAGGGGTGTCCTCAGCGGCCAGGCTATTCTGCACCACTAGGGAGAGAGGTCTCCTCTCCCCTTCCAATTAACATGGACTCGCCGACTGCTGTATACCCTGTGGGAGATGGCTGGGAGTGTCTCCTGCTTTCATGGAGACCTCATTATGTTTGTCTTGAATTCTAGTTTTTCATTATTTGTCACTTTGTTAAGATGTTGTTCCCCATCCTAAACCTGTACATATTATTGGGGCAATAAAAACTGTGTCTTAAGTCACTCCAAATAGCTCCATTGTCTCTCCAGCGTTCACAGAGTCAATCTTTAGTTGTTCTGCTTCGTGGAGAGCGATGCAGCGTCACACAGCTGAGACTGAAGTTAAAGTTAAAGACAGTTGCTGCTTTGATTTGTTGGTTCCTAATGGGTCTCTTAGCCTCAATTATCTGCATATAAAGTCAGTCTGGCACAGTTTGGGCTGAAATTACAACTACAGTGTTAAATGGCTGAGAGAGAAACAACAGTATACTTTGTTAATGCAGCAGAGATGTGTTGGGCTGCGGGGCATATTTCACAATTAAAGCCAACATAAAGCTGCTACTGAGCCTCCTCTGTGCTGCGGCTACTCGGCCGTCACCGTCACTCACATCCGTCACTCACATCCGTCACTCACATCCGTCACTCACATCCGTCACTCACATCCGTCACTGTTAAGTCGAATCGACTGGATCGGGTTGATTTTATAGGTGATCCGTGACGGCCTCGTGTTATCCAATCACTTCTGTTCATCCATCACACGGAGAGACACGGGTTGAGAGGAAAGAGAAACACTGGACCAGAACACCGGCTCAGGTTTCAAACCACCGGAGACCCTCCTCGACTGCCAAAAAAACAAATTTGAACCCAAGCTTTCTGGCTGCTAATTAAGAGCGTGGCCTAAACGCAATGTATGACACCGAGCTGGCGCTGCTTGTGGCGTCATAAATGAATCTGGCAAAGAGTTTTAGAATCAAAACCAAGGCCCCACTGTCCTCCGGCGAAAGGAAGGGAAATAAAAAAATTAAAAATCTGGTTTTCACGGGATCGACCCTGTGAACCCTCTCTCCAGTTTCTGTCCTTTCTTTTTCTTAATATGAAACTTGAAGTTGCAGAAAAACAACAGCAACAGTTGTTTAATCTCTGTTTACGTTCATGTGACGGCGCCCTCTCATGGCCGTAGGAATTATGTCTCATGTCTATCAGTTTGGTGACGTAATATCAGTGGTGGACCATCAAGGCCTGTAAGCCTTCTCTGCTGGCCTTGTAGTTGTTTTTCACAAATAAAATACATGTATTATAATTGTTTTTCCCTATCAGCTAATCTTCTTGTTGCACAGCTTTTGTCTGTTCCTCAGCTCCTGTCTGTTCCTCAGCTTCTGTCTTGTCTGTTCCTCAGCTTCTGTCTTGTCTGTTCCTCAGCTCCTGTCTTGTCTGTTCCTCAGCTTCTGTCTTGTCTGTTCCTCAGCTCCTGTCTTGTCTGTTCCTCAGCTCCTGTCTTGTCTGTTCCTCAGCTCCTGTCTTGTCTGTTCCTCAGCTCCTGTCTGTTCCTCAGCTTCTGTCTTGTCTGTTCCTCAGCTCCTGTCTGTTCCTCAGCTTCTGTCTTGTCTGTTCCTCAGCTCCTGTCTTGTCTGTTCCTCAGCTCTTGTCTGTTCCTCAGCTTCTGTCTTGTCTGTACCTCAGCTCCTGTCTTGTCTGTTCCTCAGCTCCTGTCTTGTCTGTTCCTCAGCTCCTGTCTTGTCTGTTCCTCAGCTTCTGTCTTGTCTGTTCCTCAGCTCTTGTCTGTTCCTCAGCTTCTGTCTTGTCTGTTCCTCAGCTCCTGTCTTGTCTGTTCCTCAGCTCCTGTCTTGTCTGTTCCTCAGCTCCTGTCTTGTCTGTTCCTCAGCTCTTGTCTGTTCCTCAGCTCCTGTCTTGTCTGTTCCTCAGCTCTTGTCTTTTCCTCAGCTCCTGTCTGTTCCTCAGCTCCTGTCTGTTCCTCAGCTCCTGTCTGTTCCTCAGCTCCTGTCTGTTCCTCAGCTTCTGGCTGGCACTGATGATGCTTAAAGCCTAGTTCATGGTTCTCCGTCGACGCGACGCAGTCGTAGAGCATTCGAAGTTCTGCGTCGAGGGAACGCGTTGCCTGCAATTAACCGCCATGCCGCCAGGCGTGTGTGGCTGTGTGGTTTCAGGGGTTATAAAAGGGCCGAATCCTTTTTCTTCCGGTCACAGTAAACAATGGCGTCCAAGTTGGAGTGGCTGCATTTGGAGTTGGAGCTCATCAATATTGAAGAGCAAATGCTTATATTGCAAATGTTGAAGCGCAGGCGACAGAGAAGACGTTTGCGGAGGTGGTGTAGGAAGACAGACCAGAAAAAGCAACTGCCGGAAATGACGTTCTGAGCGAACCAATCACAGCGCTTACGGTCCACGTCGACGCGACGCGTAGTTAGGATTTTTTGGAGGTGCGCGTCAGGCTACGGCTCCCGGTGTATTTAGGGGGAAAGTGAGAAGATAAGCATTGTTTAGTCTGGAAGGTGTGGTTCACGTGTGTGTGTGTGTCTGTGTGTGTGTGTGTGTGTGTCTGTGTGTGTGTATATGTGTGTGTATTTGTGTGTGTGTGTATATGTGTGTGTATATGTGTGTGTATATATGTGTGTGTGTATGTGTGTATGTGTGTGTGTATATGTGTGTGTGTCTGTGTGTGTATATGTGTGTGTGTGTGTGTGTGTGTCTGTGTGTATATGTGTGTGTATATATATGTGTGTATATGTGTGTGTATATGTGTGTGTATGTGTGTATATGTGTGTGTGTGTATGTGTGTGTGTCTGTGTGTGTATATGTGTGTGTGTGTGTGTGTATGTGTGTGTGTGTGTGTGTGTGTGTGTGTGTGTGTGTGTGTGTGTGTGTGTGTGTGTGTGTGTGTGTGTCTGTGTGTGTGTGTGTGTGTGTGTGTGTGTGTGTGTGTGTGTGTGTGTGTGTGTGTGTCTGTGTCTGTGTCTGTGTGTGTGTGTGTGACCCTGATATCAGCTCTCACCCTTGTATTTGGACAAAACTCACTTCAAATGACATAATGCAACATAAAGAAAGTTTTTTTTTTCTTTTCTCTTTTTCTTGATGATGATGATGGTGATGATGATGGTGGTGATGATGATGCAGCTCGAGTGAGTCATCGGTGGAAAGAGGGGAGGAAGATTTGAGAAGAAATATTGCTGTTAAATGAGTTTGGACAGCATGACGTCACGCGGTAATTAAAGCAGCTTCTTCCTGCGCATGTCTGTTGGAGGGTTTCCTCTCGCGCACCTGCAGGCCGCTGAGAGCGGAATATTTTCACTGGACGGAGTTCAAACTCTGAAGGGGTGTGTGTGTGTGTGTGTGTGTGTGTGTGTGTGTGTGTGTGTGTGTGTGTGTGTGTGTGTGTGTGTGTGTGTGTGTGTGTGTGTGTGTGTGTGTGTGTGAGAGGGGCATTACGCCATTCTCGCCTCTCTTGGAGAGAAAAAAGAAGTGTGCTTTAAAGTCGTTTCCTGCAGACATGCAGCAGAACGCGCCGTGTTCCCCGCGAGGAGTCCGCTTCTGCTCGGCCGGTCCCCGGGTCTTCTCTCCTCGTGCAGCAGGATGCTCCTCGCAGAGGACGGGTGGGAGGACGCGGCTTGTGCAGGATTTGTTTCTCCAACTTATAAAACCCACTTGTAGTCCACAGCTCTGCTTTCACAACCTCGCACATGTCTGCAGCCGGTCGCAGACGGGACCAGCCCCGTGAACCCATCCCGCCTCCGGACTCAGAGGATGCGGGACACGGACCGGACGGGATCCACACAGGTCGACTAACTCTGCGCTTCTTTACCATGACGGCACGAGGGCTTTAAGGATGACAGCTGTGACGCGTGTCTCTCTTCTGCTGAGCTGCTGGACGCTCATCTACCTGCATCCTGGTCTGGGCTCACTCAGCCGGACCAGACCGGTCACTCAGCAGCACCACCGGCTTGGAGAGGCGACAGAGCGCGCGCCAGGCGGCGGGGAAGGAGAGCAGGTCCACCGGAGGACCGACAGAGGACTCGGTGGGTCCGAGAGCAGGCAGCCGGTGTCCGCTCCCGGGAGTCCGGCGAGGATTACGCGGATCCGCGCGGAGCCTCCGTCCATCCAGAGCGAGACGACGGTGACCGGCAAGCTGCCCGCGTCTCCCGGGCCGGCGCAGCGGGACAGACCGGGCAGCTCAGGGCGCAAAGACGCTCACGTTAAGGCGCGCGCTCCTCCCGCGACTTTCAGCGCGCATGCGGCAGGGACTGCGGCCGCTGCGGGTGCGGGCTCACCGGGGATGAAATTGGGGAAAGTCGCCGGCAGGGCGAGCGCAGCGGCGCCAGTGCGCGCGGGACCTCCCCAAAGAGCCGCCCGCGCGCAGAAGCAGCAGCAGCAGCAGCCCGCGGGGCCGGCGGCGCAGCGGGGAGGCGGCGGCAAGGCCCGGGACCCGCTGGTGGTTCCTCACGACTACATGCTGTCTCTGTACTGGTCTCTGAGCCGCGGGGACCGGAACAGCAGCGCACTGCACGAGGCGGGGCCGGCCAGCACCATCACCAGCTTCGTGGACCGAGGACAAGGTAACGCACCGCGTCTCCGGACTCTGGTCCACAGCGGGGTCATCGATTTATTCTGAAATCACGTTCAGGGTTCTTACGGCCATGGAACAGCTGGAGAAGCAAAATGGTTGTGTCCAGGCCAGAAAAAAAATATATCCCAAAGTTTAGTAAAAGTCATGTAAATGTGTTATATTCATGTGTTCATGACGTTCATTTACGCTGAGTTTGAAATAATGAATATTCTTTTAAAAGAAAGACTCAGAATATAAGCAGGCATACATACAGGCTTCTATATAAATGTTTATTCTTTTAATCAAACTATTGTCTCATTCATTTGTCAATCCATTGGTCAACATGTATGAACTCTGCGTTTAACTTCAAACCTTTATTACTTTATCAGAACACACGTGTTACGATGGAATGTGACGTCACGTCTTTATTCTCTTTCTTTGCATAAGGAACATGCATCTATTGTCTTTACATATCTCTCATGTGGAAGTCGTGCCAGCTGTTAATACTCTGATGGTTGAACTTCAGCAGCATTGCAGACTTCATTCAAATGCAACCGGGATTATGTTTCCACTGGTAGAAACATGTTGGTCATCTGAGAGCTGAGGAAGTTCACTCAGAAAGAAACGGACCAAAGAACAGACAGCAGGAGCGGCTGCTGTAACCATGAGGAGGGTTTGGGTCTCTGGTCTCTAGTCTCTGGTCTCTGGTCTCTAGTCTCTGGTCTCTGGTCTCTAGTCTCTGGTCTCTGGTCTCTGGTCTCTAGTCTCTGGTCTCTGGTCTCTAGTCTCTAGTCTCTGGTCTCTGGTCTCTGGTCTCTAGTCTCTGGTCTCTGGTCTCTAGTCTCTGGTCTCTGGTCTCTAGTCTCTAGTCTCTGGTCTCTGGTCTCTAGTCTCTGGTCTCTGGTCTCTGGTCTCTAGTCTCTGGTCTCTGGTCTCTAGTCTCTGGTCTCTGGTCTCTGGTCTCTAGTCTCTGGTCTCTGGTCTCTGGTCTCTGGTCTCTAGTCTCTGGTCTCTGGTCTCTAGTCTCTGGTCTCTGGTCTCTAGTCTCTGGTCTCTGGTCTCTAGTCTCTGGTCTCTAGTCTCTGGTCTCTGGTCTATAGTCTCTAGTCTCTAGTCTATAGTCTCTAGTCTCTGGTCTCTAGTCTCTAGTCTCTGGTCTCTAGTCTCTGGTCTCTAGTCTCTGGTCTCTAGTCTCTAGTCTCTGGTCTCTGGTCTCTAATCTCTGGTCTGTGGTCTCTAGTCTCTAGTCTCTGGTCTCTGGTCTCTAGTCTCTAGTCTCTGGTCTCTAGTCTCTGGTCTCTGGTCTCTAGTCTCTGGTCTAGTCTCTGGTCTCTAGTGTCTAGTCTCTGGTCTAGTCTCTGGTCTCTAGTGTCTAGTCTCTAGTGTCTAGTCTCTGGTCTCTAGTGTCTAGTCTCTAGTGTCTTGTTTTTGGTCTCTGGTCTCTAGTGTCTAGTCTATAGTCTATAGTCTCTGGTCTCTAGTCTCTATTCTCTGGTCTCTGGTCTCTATTCTCTGGTCTCTAGTCTCTGGTCTCTAGTCTCTAGTCTCTGGTCTCTGGTCTCTAGTCTCTAGTCTCTAGTCTCTGGTCTCTAGTCTCTGGTCTCTAGTCTCTGGTCTCTGGTCTCTAGTCTCTAGTCTCTGGTCTCTAGTCTCTAGTCTCTAGTCTCTGGTCTCTAGTCTCTGGTCTCTAGTCTCTGGTCTCTGGTCTCTGGTCTCTAGTCTCTAGTCTCTGGTCTCTAGTCTCTGGTCTCTAGTCTCTGGTCTCTGGTCTCTAGTCTCTGGTCTCTGGTCTCTGGTCTGTGGTCTCTAATCTCTGGTCTGTGGTCTCTAGTCTCTAGTCTCTGGTCTCTGGTCTCTGGTCTCTGGTCTCTGGTCTCTGGTCTCTAGTCTCTGGTCTCTGGTCTCTGGTCTCTGGTCTCTAGTCTCTGGTCTCTGGTCTCTGGTCTCTAGTCTCTGGTCTCTAGTCTCTAGTCTCTGGTCTCTGGTCTCTGGTCTCTAGTCTCTAGTCTCTGGTCTCTAGTCTCTAGTCTCTGGTCTCTAGTCTCTAGTCTCTGGTCTCTGGTCTCTAGTCTCTAGTCTCTGGTCTCTGGTCTCTGGTCTCTAGTCTCTGGTCTCTAGTCTCTAGTCTCTGGTCTCTGGTCTCTGGTCTCTAGTCTCTAGTCTCTGGTCTCTAGTCTCTGGAGGGCGACAGGAAAGCGATGACTCGGTTCCTCAACTGGAGCGGACTTCAAAGCTGCAGGAAGATAGCGATTTGACGCTGTATGTAGCTGGAACCAGTTAGCTTAGCTTAGCATAGTGACCAATAACACGTACTGTTTGTTATTTATTAACGGGTCACGTTCATGCGTGTTCATGTTCCAACGCTAGGTAACGAGTTAGCGAGCTTTCCAGTCTTTATGCTAAGCTAAGCATCCGATTTCCACGGCTTCATCAATCGCGTCAATTTATTCAACATATTTTCCTAATTTGATGAAGATTTGCAGAGTTTTTCACTCTCAGAATTCTTCCCCCATAACTTTCATTTTGATCGCTTCCCATTCACGAATATGTAATATTAGTGAGAGTTTTTTATATATTTTAAAACCAAGTTTCCAGGGCCCCCGGACATGCATGTACATGTGTATTTATTTGTACTAACATGTTTGTGTGTGTGTGCAGTTGCGTTATGATTTCTGTGTGTTTCTGGCCATCTGGCCGCTCAGCGGCAGCACTGCTGCTGTCGGTGATCTACGGCCTCAGGAGGGTAAATAAACACTCCTCCAGCCACAAGTAGGGTGGCCCCCTGTGTAATGTTATCTTTACGCTGTAAAACTGTTTAAAACAATGTTTAAATTACCAGAGTTTAATATTTCTAGCCCAGCTAAAGGTTTACATTTCAAGCACTTAATGTACTTTTAATTTGGGCTTTATTTGCTTAGCGTGTCCTCAGCAAATGGCCGGTGACCTCGGAGGTGTAACTGATGGCCTGACATCTCTTCCCCCTCACTTGTTCCCATTCACTCACTTCCCCTTTTCTCTCTCTGCCTTTCCACCTCTCCTGTATTTCATGGCATGTTTTTTGGATGTGATTCATGCTTTCAGATCAGTTCAGGGTTCTTACGCTCATGGAAAACCTGGAAAGGTAATGGACATTTAAAATGGCTATTTCCTGGAAAAGTCCTTTAAAAAAAAAAAAAACCCAAAGTGTAATAAAAGTCATGTAAATGTGTTATATTCATGTGTTCATGTAAATGTGTTATATTCATGTGTTCATGACGTTCATTTACACTGAGTTTGAAATAATGAATATGCTTTTAAAAGAAAGACTCAGAATATAAGCAGGCATATATACAGGCATCTATATAAATGTTTATTCTTTTAATCAAACTATTGTCTCATTCATTTGAGTCATTTAAGGTTTACTGTATGCTTTGTGTTCTCATTGTTAGTTTAAATACTACATTTACTCACTTTTTACTGTTTAGACCCAGACTTCACTAAACGTTTGCTCATGGAAATTTGGTTTAAAATTCAGGGAATTTGGTTTAAAGTCATGGAAAAGTAATGAAATCCATTGGTCAGAATGTGTATGAACCCTTATTTAGTCACGTGTTTCTTGGGTGCGTTTCGTGCTTTTAGATCAGTTGAAGAAGGAAAGAAATGAGGGCGGACGGAAAGAAAAGTAGAGGAAAAAAAATATTTTACATTATTTTGTTCACGTATTAATGAGGGGTCGAGAAAAAAATCGATACAGCATAGTATCACGATATTTTGCTTGCCGATATTGTGTCGGTACACGGAAGCCAAGTATCGATCTTTTATTGTGAAAATTATAAACTTTTTGGTCCAAAATCAATTGCTTTTTCAGTCCACGAGATGGTGCTTTGTTGTTTTCTGGTGAGGTCAGCAGAGGTCCCGGATCAACGTGAGGAAGAAAACTAAAATGGAGAAATTAGAAATGCGATGAACTTATTGAAAACAAAAATATATTAAAATGAGATGAACAGACTGAAAACGTTATTTTATTCGACCAAATATGTTGACTAAAAGTTCCATTGGGGACAATATGCAGTTGGAAAAAAATAATCGCAGTATATCTCAATACTCAATATATCGTGATAATATCGAATCGCGGGACCTCTGGTGTTTCCCCCCCTAGTATCAATGAGGGAGGGCTGAATAACAGAAACACCTCTTGATGTTGATGGACGGCTCCAACAGACACAACACTTTCCCCCAGGAGGCCGACGCTCGTTCTCCGAGTGAAACGAGAAGTCGATGTCGATATATTGGTCACCTAACTTCCATACTTAAGTCACGACACTTCCATAGTTATTTAACCCAAACAACCATCTTTTTGTTAAATAACTGTTGTGGTTTTGTTGCTTGGACGTTACTAAGTTGTTTCCTGTGAAGCCGAGGTCTCGTGCTGCTGGACTTTAGTATTAAAGCACGCACAAAAAAAGCAATCTTATGAACCGTTGTATGACGATAGGTTGTCCACTGTCATGTTTTACACTGATGATACCCAACTCTTTCTGTCCAGACCGGGCGGCAACCTCTGCTTCTGCCGAGTGAAGCCGATGCGGAAGTGTCTTAACGCTGCATTCTCTCTCCTGACCACCAGGGGGCGACTCCTCTGGTTGTATAGAAGTATATGATTCATGTGTTTAAGCTGCATTCTCTCTCCTGACCACCAGGGGGCGACTCCTCTGGTTGTATAGAAGTATATGATTCATGTGTTTAAGCTGCATTCTCTCTCCTGACCACCAGGGGGCGACTCCTCTGGTTGTATAGAAGTATATGATTCATGTGTTTAAGCTGCATTCTCTCTCCTGACCACCAGGGGGTGACTATTCTGGTTGTATAGAAGTCTATGCTTCATGTGTTAAAGTCATGGCGCCCGCCCACCTCAGTTCCCTCGTTCTGGTTGTTGAGCCTCCTCGTTCTCTTCAATCTGCAAGTGAACGAGCGCTACCTCCACGTTGTTTTTAAAGTACGTTACTCTCAGTTTGAGCTTTAATCAGATGTTCCACAGGGAAGTGCCAGGATGTGTGTGTGTGTGTGTGTGTGTGTGTTGTGGATGGTTTGTTTCCTCCACAGCAGATGCTGGTTAACTGTCTATCGGCACTTGAATGGCTGCAGGTCCATAATAACAGGCCTGTTTACAGTCCGATGTGGTCGCCCTGTCTGGTTCTAATGTACTTTTCAATGCATGCTTAAGTCCTGGATGGGAAGAGGAGGGGAATGACGTGAGAAGAAGTGAGCAGAGTGGGTCTGCTGCTGCTGTGTGTGTGTGTGTGTGTGTGTGTGTGTGTGTGTGTGTGTGTGTGTGTGTGTGTGTGTGTGTGTGTGTGTGTGTGTGTGTGTGTGTGTGTGTGTGTGTGTATACTTTAGTGGATTTCATTACTGGATTCCATTTAGACATGGAAGTTCACTGGTTTCCCTCACCGACAACAAATGAAAACATTACACACCATTCAGTTCATTCCTGCTGATGTGTTTGTGCTTACGTGTATGTGTGCGTGTGTGTGCGTGTGTGCGTGTGCGTGTGTGTGTGTGTGTGTGTGTGTGTGTGTGTGTGAGCGTCTGCCTCCAGAAGAGGACTATTAGTGTGCTCAAAGGAGATGTGTCAATATGTCAATATTACTTGCCCTTGACTGGGTTGTGCTGCTGCTGGTTGGTGAGTGCATTGGGGCTACAACCAACCAGCACATGTACCGCAGCCAGAGGTGATGTTTTCAGCAGTCCACGTCCAAAATCCAAATATTTTTCTCATGTGTGACGAAGAAAAGCATGAAATCGTCCTCATCCGAGGATCTGGAACCAGTAAATGTTTTGCAAAGGTTTAGCTTGTGGAGGAAAAACAGTTGCAGATTGATTTTTCGATTCCATTTGCAGTCTTTGTATGTGTGTGTCTTTACGTGCATGCATGTGTGTCTTTACATCTGTTTGCAGCTGAACTCTTCATGTGTGTTCATGTGCATCGTCCATCGTGTGTGTAGTTTCCTCATGTGTGTCTCTGTCCCTCACAGACGAGCGTGGGCCACAGCTCAGACGGCAGAGGTATCACTTCAACGTCAGCTCCCTGGAACGAGACGGGCTCCTGGGGGCCGAGCTGCGCATCCTGAGGAAGCGCCTGTCTGACCCCCGCAGGCCCTCAATGGGATCCACAGCCGCCAACGGAGGCGGTGGAAGAATCTCGCCCCCGTGCCTGAAGCTGTACACCTGCGCTTCAGGTAAACAACAGGCGGTTCTGCTCCAGACGAAGACCTTGGAGGACCTGCTCGGCGGAGGCGGATTCGGCGGCAAATGGGAAGTGTTTGACATGTGGAAAATCTTCAAGGGATTCAAAAACCAGCAGAACCAGCACTCCCAGCAGCTGTGCTTTGACCTGGAGGCTCTGGAGCACAGAGGCGGTCGCCCCGTGGACCTGCGCCCTCTGGGCTTCGCCCGACCCGGCAGGACCAACAAGGAAAAGGCCTTCTTCCTGGCGTTTGGCAAGAGCAAGAAGCGCGACCTTTTCTACAACGAGATCAAAGCGCGGTCAGGCCACGACAACAAAACCGTCTACGAATACCTGTTCACCCAGCGGAGAATGCGCCGAGCTCCTGCCGCGAGGGCGTCCAAGAAGCTTCTGCATCCGCCGCCGCCGCCGGCGCAGACCCTCCCCCAGCACCAGGTGGTGAAGATGCAGACGAGGCCGCGGTGCCACCGGAGACGACTCCACGTGAACTTCAAGGAGATGGGCTGGGACGACTGGATCATCGCGCCGCTGGAGTACGAGGCCTTCCACTGCGACGGCGTCTGCGACTTCCCCATCCGCTCGCACCTGGAGCCGACCAACCACGCCATCATACAGACCCTGATGAACTCGATGGACCCGGACTCGACGCCGCCCACCTGCTGCGTCCCGACCCGACTCAGCCCAATCAGCATACTCTACATCGACTCGGCCAACAACGTCGTCTACAAGCAGTACGAGGACATGGTGGTGGAGTCGTGTGGCTGCAGGTAGCAAAGGAAGGCCGGTCCTGGTATGCAACAGACATGACTCCTCACCCTCAAGTGGACTAGAGACTGCATACCACAGACTAAAACAGACTAAACAGAGAGAGATGAACTCGTGGGGTCGATGCTCTTTACCAGCCACTCTCCAGAACTCGCGTATGATGTTGATGGCGATGAGGACGACGCAGCCGAGAGAAACCAAACGCAACCAGAGACACTTTTGGATTAAAGTTCTGGTCTCATATTAGACTCCAAACAGATCGGAACTGCTTTTGTTTGCTCTCTTCAGATTTGTATCTGTGTTCTGATTGGTGTAAAAAGTTAACAGAAATGCTATTTGAAACATTAGAGAATTATACTCAAAAATGCCCTTTTTTCCAGCACTTATCTGCCATTGTGCCTTTGCCCATTCAGATGCAACAATGAGGAGTAATCTGTGTGTCTTATCCCAGACTTTTTCATGAAGCATGCAAAGAATTTCTGATGTGTAAATACGGGCCAGTGATGAAGTGCAAATCTGACCTGCTCCAAATGTGGGAAAGTTGCATAAACTACTCTTCAATAAAAAATGTCTAATTGTCTGAGCTCCAAACTCCTATCAATCCAAACCTCTGCCCCCCAGCCGCTGTAGACTAAACTATCGGAGGAATTCACAAGCCTTTCAGATGCCAAACCAGTTTAACCCGAGAATGACTGTGTTCGGTTTTTCAGGTCGCTTTTTAAACTGCTGCGAGTTTATTGGACAGCTACAAGAAGTTAGGTGAGGGAAATTAATTAAGCACAGGTATTTGTGAATTCACCTAAAGTTACCATTACATAATGCCTCATTTGCATATTTAAACACAACATTTCAAAAAACTATTAAATCCTCCTCTTAATGTGATGAAGTGGTGAATACACAGGCTTTTCCTCTTTTTTTCAATTGCATCGGGGAACGTAAACAATATGAATCAAACACAAACCCTGGTGGCTATATTTGTATGGTTTCTGAAATGTGAAGTCTAAAGCTGCATTCTCTCTTCTGACCACCAGGGGTGACTCCTCTGGTTGTATAGAAGTCTATGCTTCATGTGTTAAAGCTGCATTCTCTCTCCTGACCACCAGGAAGAGACTCCTCTGGTTGTATAGAAGTCTATGCTTCATGTGTTAAAGCTGCATTCTCTCTCCTGACCACCAGGAGGAGACTCCTCTGGTTGTATAGAAGTATATGCTTCATGTGTTAAAGCTGCATTCTCTCTCCTGACCACCAGGAGGAGACTCCTCTGGTTGTATAGAAGTATATGCTTCATATGTTAAAGCTGCATTCTCTCTTCTGACCACCAGGGGGTGACTCCTCTGGTTGTATAGAAGTATATATAAATGACTCTACTTCTCTTGATGTATTCCCTCAGTAAACATTGTAAACATGAGTTTATGTCTCAATCTCTAGTTTCAAGTCTTCTTCAATACAGCATGATGTTCATTTAGTACATTATGGTCATTTAGAGTCAAACAGACCATAAAGCAGGGGACGCTTTAGGGCGGGGCTACAAGGTGATTGACAGGTCTAGGACTTGATTGTAACATTTTAGTCATCTAGCAACGTCTCATTCAGCTTTCAGCTTTCAGGTTTACTGAGTTCCCCCCAACCATTGGACGATGAAGGTTGTTTCTCTTGGAGACGGAGTGATGGAAGCATTTCCTTTAAGCGAAGGCATGCCAGTGGTATCACCCCCTCACTCAAACCCTGGAGCGGCTGAGCACACTGGACTTAAAACAACTTTAAAGAATTCAGCTGCGAGCTCCGAAGCAGGAATTGGGTTAAACGTTCCGGCGAGCCGAGCCTTTGAGGAAGAGTCTGCTCGCTGCTCGGGAACACGGCTCGGCTTGGGTTGAATCCCACAGCTGCTCATCTGTCCTCAGGACACAAGTCCAGTTTGTAAAGCGCCAGAGGCCACCAGGAGGGGGCGTGTCCAGGAGGGGGCGTGTCCTTCAGCTGCTGCAACCATCCCCCATTTCTTAAAAAACATTAACAGATCATAAAAAACTACATATTTTAAACCGTACTGCTGCAGCAGGTTTCTTCATCGCTTCTCGAGATGTAACACTTCATTCTTTGTTTGTGTTGGCTTTGACTCAAATGATAAATATGTTTGTTTAAAGGCTGATTTCCAGCGCTGGTGATTTGTGTGTCGGTTAACAATCCGCTCATTCTCTTCAGGGAAGGAACCCGCACTCAGCTCCATGAAGGCCAGTTACAGATAAGAAGGACTCGCACTGTTATCTTTTCTCAGCCTGAAACCCACTTTAAAAAGCCCAAGGCCAAACCCACGCCCATGTGAACACATCCCTAATATTAATATGTTTTAAAAATAGCTTCCTCTGGAAAGATACCAGCTTTGCCTTATGGATAAACATCACTGCTACGTTTCAAGTCATGCTTCTGTGAAACAAAGTTTAAAGTCACGTTCAAAGGGCCCTGAGACTTTGAGCTAAATGCAGCTAACATGCTGATGCTAAGCTAGTGTATTGTTCACCATCTAAGTTGTACATGCTAACATTATGATATTTGTGAAACAGCACAAAGTGTCCCAGAGGTCAATAGTTCTACATTATTTTGACCTGATAATGGAACGAGATCAAGTTCATCGTCTTTATTTGTCATAAGCACAACAATTACTGAGAGCAGCTGTTAGATATGGAAAGTCTCAAGCACCCTCCCATAATGCTGATTACACATATATATATATATATATATATATATATATATATATATATATATATATATATATATGAAAAGAAGATGAAGTAAAAACCAAAAGGAGAATCTAAACATAAAGTCTAGTGCTGCCATAAGAAACCAAGTGTTTCATTTAAAGTATTTACAATCAGAAAGCTGAGTCATGTGAGATTATTACTTCTCCATTAATCGGAAAACACTGTAAAAAAACATCCTTTTCCTCCATGTTTTTATTAATAAATGAGGTTATGAATGTGTGAACAAACCTCTTTAAAGAGAAGTTTAGTTCCATGACATCATGATGAAGACTCAACAGGTGAAGAGGTGAACACATGAACTCATAGATTTCACCATGAAACTTCACCACTTCATCACATTAAGAGGAGGATTCATTAGTTTTTTGAAATGTTGTGTTTAAATATGCAAATGAGGCATTATGTAATGGTAACTTTAGGTGAATTCACAAATCGACAACGTAGTAAAATAAACAGATAAATGTTGTGATGTTTTCTTTCCTTTAGCATGAAAGAAGAAATGTTACGAAAGCAAAAGAGACTAAAATCTCAAAAGTGAGCAGCGCATGGAAAGAGAGAGAGAGATAGAGAGACATACAGAGAGAGAGAGAGAGAGAGAGACATAGAGAGACACATAGAGAGAGAGAGAGAGAGAGAGAGAGAGAGAGAGAGACATAGAGAGAGAGAGACATAGAGAGAGACATAGAGAGAGAGAGAGAGAGAGAGAGAGAGATAGAGAGAGAGATAGAGAGAGAGAGACATAGAGAGAGAGAGAGAGAGAGAGAGAGAGAGAGAGAGAGAGAGACATAGAGAGAGAGAGAGACATAGAGAGAGAGAGAGAGACATAGAGAGAGAGACATAGAGAGAGAGACATAGAGAGAGAGACATAGAGAGAGAGAGACATAGAGAGAGAGACATAGAGAGAGAGAGACATAGAGAGAGAGAGACATAGAGAGAGAGACATAGAGAGAGAGAGACATAGAGAGAGAGACATAGAGAGAGAGACATAGAGAGAGAGAGAGACATAGAGAGAGAGACATAGAGAGAGAGACATAGAGAGAGAGAGAGACATAGAGAGAGAGACATAGAGAGAGAGACATAGAGAGAGAGAGAGACATAGAGAGAGAGACATAGAGAGAGAGACATAGAGAGAGAGACATAGAGAGAGAGAGAGCTTCTGGCTTTAATTATCACACATTTCCTCACATTAGTCCATCTGAGATACAAACACATGATTTAAATCTCCGCGTATGATTTATGGCGACTGATATTTCCTCTGATTCATGACGGTGTTAAAGTGTTTTAACTCGACAGGAAATGAAACATAATTGTGAAATTGACTTCACGGTGTGCTTTCTGTGATGTTCGTCTGTGAGGAGCAACGGCTCACGTCCTCAGAGCTACGTCACAGGTTATGATATGAATATGTTCTGTTCAC
This sequence comes from Taurulus bubalis, assembly GCF_910589615.1. Lineage (NCBI taxonomy): Eukaryota > Metazoa > Chordata > Actinopteri > Perciformes > Cottidae > Taurulus > Taurulus bubalis. The sequence goes on along the minus strand of NC_136593.1, from coordinate 1,300,537 downwards.
ACGCGTTATGATGTTATATACATATGTTCTGTTCACACGCGTTATGATGTTATATACATATGTTCTGTTCACACGCGTTATGATGTTATATACATATGTTCTGTTCACACGCGTTATGATGTTATATGAATATGTTCTGTTCACACAGGTTGTTGTAAATATATTCTATTCATACGCGTTATTGTAAAGATATCATATTCATATGTGTTATTGTAAAGATATCATATTCATATGTGTCATTGTAAAGATATCATAATCATATGTGTTATTGTAAAGATATTATATTCATATGTGTCATTGTAAAGATATTATATTCATATGTGTTATTGTAAAGATATCATATTCATATGTGTTACTGTAAAGATATCATAATCATATGTGTTATTGTAAAGATATTATATTCATATGTGTTATTGTAAAGATATTATATTCATATGTGTTATTGTAAAGATATCATATGTGTTATTGTAAAGATATCATATGTGTTATTGTAAAGATATTATATTCATATGTGTTATTGTAAAGATATCATATGTGTTATTGTAAAGATATTATATTCATATGTGTTATTGTAAAGATATCATATGTGTTATTGTAAAGATATCATATTCATATGTGTTATTGTAAAGATATCATATTCATATGTGTTATTGTAAAGATATTATATTCATACGCGTTATTGTAAAGATATCATATGTGTTATTGTAAAGATATCATATGTGTTATTGTAAAGATATTATATGTGTTATTGTAAAGATATCATATGTGTTATTGTAAAGATATTATATTCATATGTGTTATTGTAAAGATATCATATGTGTTATTGTAAAGATATCATATGTGTTATTGTAAAGATATTATATGTGTTATTGTAAAGATATTATATTCATATGTGTTATTGTAAAGATATTATATGTGTTATTGTAAAGATATCATATTCATATGTGTTATTGTAAAGATATCATATGTGTTATTGTAAAGATATCATATGTGTTATTGTAAAGATATTATATGTGTTATTGTAAAGATATCATATTCATATGTGTTATTGTAAAGATATCATATTCATATGTGTTATTGTAAAGATATTATATGTGTTATTGTAAAGATATCATATTCATATGTGTTATTGTAAAGATATCATATGTGTTATTGTAAAGATATCATATTCATATGTGTTATTGTAAAGATATCATATGTGTTATTGTAAAGATATTATATGTGTTATTGTAAAGATCTTCAGCTTTCTGTGAGAAAAGTCGGCTCTCGGTTTCTAAATTATATAAATAATAATAAAAGAAACTAATATTGTAATGTTCTATCCTATGAATAGAAACACACACATGAGCATGTCGTAAAGGTTGAGCAACGATCAAACATCCAGCTTGTATTATATTTGAACATTTTGGGAAGTTAACATATTTGAGTTTTTTGCTATATGGAGCTACCTCGTTAGCTTAGCTTAGCACGAAGACTGGAAACAGCTAGCCTGCTCTCTCCAAAGGCATTTCTTGGTCTCCATAAAGTCTCTCTAAATAATAACCCCATAAAACTCACAAATTAATTTGTCACTTTATTGTGATTTACGGATAATTTAGTTTAGTCCTGATTCAAGTCTTTGTGCTCCGAGGAATCAGAGCATCGCTCCGGTAGAGACGGCTCGAGAGGGCCGAATACACGAATACACGAATACACGACTACACGAATACACGAATACACGAATACACGACTACACGAATACACGAATACACGAATACACAAATACACAAATACACGAATACACGAATACACGAATACACGAATACACGACTACACGAATACACGAATACACGAATACACGAATACACGAATACACGACTACACGAATACACGAATACACGAATACACGAATACACAAATACACAAATACACAAATACACGAATACACGAATACACGAATACACGAATACACGAATACACGAATACACGAATACACGAATACACGAATACACGACTACACGAATACACGAATACACGAATACACAAATACACAAATACACGAATACACGAATACACGAATACACGAATACACGACTACACGAATACACGAATACACGAATACACGACTACACGACTACACGAATACACGAATACACAAATACACAAATACACGAATACACGAATACACGAATACACGAATACACGACTACACGAATACACGAATACACAAATACACGACTACACGAATACACGAATACACGAATACACGAATACACGAATACACGACTACACGAATACACGAATACACGAATACACAAATACACGAATACACAAATACACGAATACACGAATACACGAATACACAAATACACGAATACACAAATACACAAATACACGAATACACGAATACACAAATACACGACTACACGAATACACGAATACACGAATACACGAATACACGAATACACAAATACACAAATACACGAATACACGAATACACGAATACACGACTACACGAATACACGAATACACGAATACGCGAATACACGAATACACGAATACACGAATACACAAATACACGAATACACGAATACACGACTACAAGAATACACGACTACACGAATACACAAATACACGAATACACGAATACACGAATACACGAATACACGACTACACGAATACACGAATACACGAATACACGAATACACGAATACACGACTACACGAATACACGAATACACGAATACGCGAATACACGAATACACGAATACACGAATACACAAATACACGAATACACGAATACACGACTACAAGAATACACGACTACACGAATACACAAATACACGAATACACAAATACACGAATACACGAATACACGAATACACGACTACACGAATACACGAATACACGAATACGCGAATACACGAATACACGAATACACGAATACACAAATACACGAATACACGAATACACGACTACAAGAATACACGACTACACGAATACACAAATACACGAATACACGAATACACGAATACACGAATACACGACTACACGAATACACGAATACACGAATACACGAATACACGAATACACGACTACACGAATACACGAATACACGAATACACGAATACACGAATACACAAATACACGAATACACAAATACACGAATACACAAATACACGAATACACGAATACACGAATACACGAATACACGACTACACGAATACACGAATACACGAATACGCGAATACACGAATACACGAATACACGAATACACAAATACACGAATACACGAATACACGACTACAAGAATACACGACTACACGAATACACAAATACACGAATACACGAATACACGAATACACGAATACACGACTACACGAATACACGAATACACGAATACACGAATACACGAATACACGACTACACGAATACACGAATACACGAATACACGAATACACGAATACACGAATACACGAATACACGAATACACAAATACACGACTACACGAATACACGAATACACGAATACACGAATACACGAATACACGACTACACGACTACACGAATACACGAATACACAAATACACAAATACACAAATACACGAATACACAAATACACAAATACACGAATACACGAATACACGAATACACAAATACACGAATACACAAATACACGAATACACAAATACACAAATACACGAATACACGAATACACGACTACACGAATACACGAATACACGAATACACGAATACACGAATACACGAATACACGACTACACGAATACACGACTACACGAATACACGACTACACGAATACACGAATACACGAATACACGAATACACGACTACACGAATACACGACTACACGAATACACGAATACACGAATACACGACTACACGAATACACGAATACACGAATACACAAATACACGAATACACGAATACACAAATACACGAATACACGAATACACGAATACACGAATACACGAATACACGAATACACGACTACACGACTACACGAATACACGACTACACGAATACACAAATACACGAATACACGAATACACGACTACACGAATACACGAATACACGAATACACGACTACACGAATACACGACTACACGAATACACAAATACACGAATACACGACTACACGACTACACGAATACACGACTACACGAATACACGAATACACGAATACACGACTACACGAATACACGAATACACAAATACACAAATACACGAATACACGAATACACGAATACACAAATACACGACTACACAAATACACGAATACACGAATACACGAATACACGAATACACGACTACACGAATACACGAATACACGAATACACGACTACACGAATACACGAATACACGAATACACGAATACACGAATACACGACTACACGAATACACGAATACACGAATACACGAATACACAAATACACGACTACACGACTACACGAATACACGAATACACAAATACACAAATACACAAATACACAAATACACGAATACACAGACTCCGAGTGGATCGAGAACCGTGGAGAGGAACCCAGGTGGGGGAACCCAGGTGGAGGAACCCAGGTGGGGGAACCCAGGTGGAGGAACCCAGGTGGAGGAACCCAGGTGGAGGAACCCAGGTGGAGGAACCCAGGTGGGGGAACCCAGGTGGAGGAACCCAGGTGGAGGAACCCAGGTGGAGGAGGGCTCTTGAGTTTCCCCACTCGGAGGTAAGCAGAACCATATGCCCTCCATCTTCATCTTCATCTTCATCTTCATCTTCAGCGCTGCAGAGAGACGGGAGGCTCAACCTCACTGAACACAACTCTAATGCTGTTCACCCTCTAACAATGATGTGTGTGTGTGTGTGTGTGTGTGTGTGTGTGTGTGTGTGTGTGTGTGTGTGTGTGTGTGTGTGTGTGTGTGTGTGTGTGTGTGTGTGTATGTGTGTGTTATGAGATATTTTAGTTAAAAAGAGTCAAATAGAAAACATCAACAGTAAGTAAAGTAGAAGGTTTATTTCAAATCATTTATCATCAAAGACCAAACTCCTGAAGCTCTTTAGTTCAGATGATGAAACTCTTTTCCAGGTGAAACTTTTATTTACAATGAATTTAAAAATGTTCTATACTTCTCTTCCAAGTGAAGGATATCGTGTTCTTTTCCCAGCGCCATTGTGTATGCTTTATGAGCCAATAAACTAAAGTTTAACCATAAACAGAGATCATTTCACAATGAGAGGAGGAGGAGGAGGAGGAGGACATTCTCTCTTTTCCTTGTCTCCTTCCCTCTCCCCCTCTCATACATGCATTCATGGCCACACACCGAGCCTGATAGATACTACACACACACACACACACACACACACACTCACACACAGCGTGTGAACCATTATCATTACCAGGTGCTGAACAGAGGCGATATCGCTGCTCATCACTCAGACTCCCCTCACACGTTCCTCAAAGAGAGAAGATGTGAAACATTTGACCTCCTGGGCGTCGACGCCACGCGGCCAAAACCAATTCCTCACTTTTCCAAAAAATGTCTGGATGAAGATGAATGTTGTGATTAGTGTTGTAGTGGAGGAACGAACTGATCCTTTTATTCCTGGGGTCAAAGGTCATGAAAGAGAGGTTTATATCTGTCAGGGCTATTATATAATAGATTTACTGTATATATACAGATATTTACCGTAAAAGTCGGGTTACAAGCCGCTCCTACCTCCGGTCAGTGTCCCGCTGCAGCAAGCTAGGAGCAGCACTGCTGCTAGCGCTGCTGCTAGCTCCCCGCTGCTGCTAGCTCCCCACTGCTGCTAGCTCCCCGCTGCTGCTAGCTCCCCACTGCTGCTAGCTCCCCGCTGCTGCTAGCTCCCCACTGCTGCTAGCTCCCTGCTGCTGCTAGCTCCCCACTGCTGCTAGCTCCCCACTGCTGCTAGCTCCCTGCTGCTAGCTCCCCACTGCTGCTAGCTCCCTGCTGCTAGCTCCCTGCTGCTGCTAGCTCCCTGTTGCTGCTAGCTCCCCACTGCTGCTAGCTCCCTGCTGCTAGCTCCCCACTGCTGCTAGCTCCCTGCTGCTAGCTCCCTGCTGCTGCTAGCTCCCTGTTGCTGCTAGCTCCCCACTGCTGCTAGCTCCCCACTGCTGCTAGCTCCCTGCTGCTGCTAGCTCCCCACTGCTGCTAGCTCCCCACTGCTGCTTGCTCCCTGCTGCTAGCTCCCTGCTGCTGCTAGCTCCCCACTGCTGCTAGCTCCCTGCTGCTAGCTCCCTGCTGCTGCTAGCTCCCCACTGCTGCTAGCTCCCCACTGCTGCTAGCTCCCCACTGCTGCTAGCTCAAAAATCCCAATCCAACAAAGCATTGGCCTGTTAGGAAGGATATTCAGTCAAAAAACTGTGTCGTTCGGATAAAAGATGGAAAAGCGATGCAGGCATGCTGGGTATTGAAATGTTCGGCAGCTTCCGCATGTACAATATGACGCGGTCTAAGAAACCGTCGCCGCGGCAAGTTTACGTAAGTACTTAAACTTAACGGTTACTTTATTTATTTATTTTAACCATTCGTCTCTTCTCACAGGGTTTACGATATTGTGGCGCTCAGAAGGTTTAATGAAGGGACAGAGCCAGGCTAGCTGTTTCCCTTGGTTTCCAGTCTTTATGCTAAGCTAAGCTAACCAGGGCCGGCCGTCTTCTCATCTCACTGTCGCTTCCTTACATAACAGGTCTGCTTGACCCATGAACATAGTTTAACTTCACTCATATTTTAGTTTAATGACTTAAAAACTGGAAATTTGTTTGTAAATATTTTGTAAATTCACACATAAAACATGAAGCGACTCGATGATCTGGATCAACTTCCTGCTTTGAGCCGCAGTTTAAATCCATCACATGAAATACACACGATGTTGGTGTTGATATCTGCATCATAACTTGTATGTCTGATGAACAGCAGCCTCTTGTAACAAGTCAAGTATTTTCCTGGTGACACCGTCAGTGCTGCTCTCTTCCGCCCAAACCCGAGCCGTTAATCCGTCAGCGGGCCGTAACTCGACCTCCTCGGAAACACGGAGTAGCGAGACGGACGTTTGTGTATATGAACACGTTTCAGTTATTAATATGGCAATGCAGCGAGCAGCGGGCGACGCTCGGCTGCTCTATTTATCAGAGTCAGCGTAAAAGAGGAGAGGAGGCCAGACCCCAACAGGTCCAGGTTTCACACACACACACACACACACACACACACACACACACACACACACACACACTCACACACACACACACACACACACACACACACACACACACACACACACACACACACACACTCACACACACACACACACACACACACACACACACACACACTCACACACACACACACACACACACACACACACACACGCACAGGGAGAAAACACGGGTGGTATGAATTCTTTAACAGTCTCCAGTCGCAGCTTTTGGCCGACGATCTTCTCCATCAAGGCATTCCAGGAGAGACAGATAATTTGTCTGTTTCCTCCTATTTGCATCCACGCTGCTGCCCTGTGTGTGTGTGTGTGTGTGTGTGTGTGTGTGTGTGTGTGTGTGTGTGTGTGTGTGTGTGTGTGTGTGTGTGTGTGTGTAATCATGGTGTGAGAGAGAGAGTGTGTGTTCTTGTTGAAACTCATTCTTAAGAGACAGAAAGTGTGAGTGTTGCATGTGCAAGAGTAAATATGTGAGGACACATTCACATCTTGTGTGTGTGTGTGTGTGTGTGTGTGTGTGTGTGTGTGTGTGTGTGTGTGTGTGTGTGTGTGTGTGTGTGTGTGTGTGTGTGTGTGTGTGTGGGAGAGAGGGTTATTTAAGCAGCATTACTCCGGTCGTGAGCTGCCAAGTACCTGTCGCCTCGACCTCTCCTTCCCTTTTTGTCTCCTCTCTCTCAATATGGCCAGCACCTGCAGAAACAGTGCAGACACACACACACACACACACACACACACACACACACACACACACAGAGGCACACGCTCAGCGTCGACTCCACCGGATACGCTGCGCCCACAGTTTGAGAGGCTCGTGTCCGTCGGTCCGTCCGGTGTCTTCTTTCACTGAACATCCTCTTTTTTACCTCTTTTTATTATATGTATTATATATTATGTTTTATGTATTATATATTATGTATTATGTATTATATATTATGTATTATGTATTATATATTATGTTTTATGTATTATATATTATGTTTTATGTATTATATATTATGTATTATGTATTATATATTATGTATTGTGTATTATATATCATGTTTTATGTATTATATATTATGTATTACATATGATGTTTTATGTATTATATATTATGTATTATATATTATGTATTATGTATTATATATTATGTATTATATATTATGTATTATGTATTATATATTATATATTATGTATTATGTATTATATATTATGTATTATATATTATGTATTATGTATTATGTATTATGTATTATATATTATATATTATGTATTATGTATTATATATTATGTATTATATATTATGTATTATGTATTATGTATTATGTATTATATATTATGTATTATGTATTATATATTATATATTATGTATTATGTATTATATATTATGTATTATATATTATGTATTATGTATTATGTATTATATATTATGTATTATATATGATGTATTATGTATTATGTATGTGTGTGTTGTGTGTGTGTTGTGTGTGTGTGTGTGTTGTGTGTTGTGTGTGTGTCCTGTGTGTGTGTGTTGTGTGTTGTGTGTGTGTCCTGTGTGTGTCCTGTGTGTGTGTTGTGTGTGTGTCCTGTGTGTGTGTGTTGTGTGTGTGTGTGTTGTGTGTGTGTGTGTGTCCTGTGTGTGTGTTGTGTGTGTGTCCTGTGTGTGTGTCCTGTGTGTGTGTTGTGTGTGTGTGTTGTGTGTGTGTGTCCTGTGTGTGTGTTGTGTGTGTTGTGTGTGTGTCCTGTGTGTGTGTGTCCTGTGTGTGTGTTGTGTGTGTTGTGTGTGTGTCCTGTGTGTGTGTGTGTGTTGTGTGTGTGTGTCCTGTGTGTGTGTTGTGTGTCCTGTGTGTGTTGTGTGTGTCCTGTGTGTGTCCTGTGTGTTGTGTGTGTTGTGTGTGTGTTCGGCCTCGCCGCCGTCTGCCGTGTGGCGTCTCCGTCCTGCACGACCACAGAGTGTGTAGACGCTTCCGTGTTTAAGAAGAGCACTGAGGTGTGCAGCCGGGTTCTATACACAGGTCTATTCTTACTCTACTTTATATTTTACTCTACTTTATATTTTACTCTACTTTATATTCTTACTTTAACTTTATATTCTTACTTTATATTCTTACTCTACTTTATATTTTACTCTACTTTATATTCTTACTTTAACTTTATATTCTTACTTTATATTCTTACTCTACTTTATATTTTACTCTACTTTATATTCTTACTCTACTTTATATTCTTACTTTAACTTTATATTCTTACTTTATATTCTTACTCTACTTTATATTCTTACTTTAACTTTACATTCTTACTTTATATTCTTACTCTACTTTATATTCTTACTTTAACTTTACATTCTTACTTTATATTCTTACTCTACTTTATATTCTTACTCTACTTTATATTCTTACTCTACTTTATATTCTTACTCTACTTTATATTCTTACTTTAACTTTATATTCTTACTTTAACTTTATATTCTTACTCTACTTTATATTCTTACTCTACTTTATATTCTTACTTTAACTTTATATTCTTACTCTACTTTATATTCTTACTCTACTTTATATTCTTACTTTAACTTTATCTTCTTACTCTACTTTATATTCTTACTCTACTTTATATTCTTACTTTAACTTTATCTTCTTACTTTAACTTTCTATACAATTAACTTTACATTCTTACTTTATATTCCTACTTTTAAAGCTCAGAGCCGTTTTTCCCAAACCTCAACACCTGACAGCATAAACCTGAAGACGTGTGTCTTCCTCTCCGTTCCTTCTGGGCGTTGCAGCTCATGAAAGAACATTTTTGTATTTTCATCCTGAATCTCTGACGTTCTGTTTGGTTTCATCGTCACATTCACCAAACTCTTTCAGCCCGATGAATACCACCTGTGCACGTGCATGTGCATGTGCATGTGCGTGTGCGTGTGCGTGTGCGTGTGCACGTGCGTGTGCACGGGCATGTGACTATGCGTGAGTGTGCACGCTCGTTAAGGCCACCTGTGTCGCTCGGCCTCAGGGCAGGTTTTATTCAGAACAAATGTTATCTGAAAAAAAAAGTCTTTTTACCCCAAACAGCCGGGTGAAGTTTTCGTCAGAATATGACATTTTATGTAATCTGAGTCGTACTGCGACACAAAACTGTTTGAAACTAGTTTGATCCAGACGGTCAAGAGGTTGTGACACGAGAGAAAGTTTCAGGTGACGTCACACAGGTGTTGAGCTGGAGGACGGTCACCTGGTCACCTGGTCAGCTGGTCACCTGACCACCTGACCACCTGACCAGGTGACCAGGTGACCAGGTGACCAGGTGACCAGGTGACCACCTGACCAGGTGACCAGGTGACCAGGTGACCACCTGACCAGGTGACCAGGTGACCAGGTGACCACCTGACCAGGTGACCACCTGACCAGGTGACCAGGTGACCACCTGACCAGGTGACCAGGTGACCAGGTGACCACCTGGAGGACCAGCAGTTGTTAGTGGGAGAATGAAAGAAAGATGTTGTAGAAAATTGTCATTTTATGAATGCCAATCCCTGATTTGGTCAAAATATTGTACATTATTTCAGATATGTACCATAATTTAGGAGGATTTGGGCAACATGAAGGTTTTTCGTGAACCAATGTGAGGGTCAAAGGTCAGAGGCCCTCTGAGGCAAATTTGTGATTTTGGGCTATAACAAAATGAATAGAATTGAAGAATAAATCATTCAAGTTTCACTCAGATTGACGCTTCAGTTGCACGTTTGATGTTCACTTGGCAGAAGGGCGTTGGTTCTCTCGTTCATCTGAAGGCAGAAAGGTTCTCTGAGCCGTTACGGCCTGAGACACGAAGCCTTTCAGATGAACATGATTTGCATTTCATAGATTCTGGATCTTTAGATATATTTTTTGCTTTAATGAGATAAAATCAAGATCAATCCAAATCCAACTCAAATCATTATTTCAAGTATTTTTGTGTCCTAAAAACCAATCCACCCTAGGGGGAGGAGGGGGGGCAGACTGAGCGATTGTTATATAGAACTATAAATCATAGCTTGTTTTATGAAAAAAGCCCAAAACTGCTGTATTTGGATGTATTGAACACCATCAGTAATATACAAGTGAAATATATGGTTTGGTACATGAGAAAATGTAAATGTCACAGATATAACACAGCAAATGTTGGAGTCTTCGTCTGAATGTTCTCTGTTCTAAACCCTCTGTAACTTTGTTCTGCTTCACTTTATCAAAGTCAACCTTTGCAGAGAGAATGTTCACATATTGAGTTATGATTTGGGTTAGAGAATGTTCACATATTGAGCTATGATTTGGGTTAGAGAATGTTCACATATTGAGTTATGATTTGGGTTAGAGAATGTTCACATATTGAGCTATGATTTGGGTTAGAGAATGTTCACATATTGTGTTATGATTTGGGTTAGAGAATGTTCACATATTGAGTTATGATTTGGGTTAGAGAATGTTCACATATTGAGTTATGATTTGGGTTAGAGAATGTTCACATATTGAGCTATGATTTGGGTTAGAGAATGTTCACATATTGAGCTATGATTTGGGTTAGAGAATGTTCACATATTGAGTTATGATTTGGGTTAGAGTTGGACCTTACAGCTGCATCATTTCAAAGAAATAATCATCCTGAAAGTGATTTTTTTATAGGCGGACCTGAAACCTTTAAATGTTTTCTGTGTGTCATCTTCATTTACTCTTAACCAGTACCATATAGACTGATATTTACACATCTGAACAAAATCTCACATGTGTACCTTTTATTATAACACCAACATTATTCAAACAGCCCTAGTGGCTGCAGAGATACACCCTTTTTAGTTTGGATGACATTTTCGAGAAAAGGGCCTAAAAATAGGATGGTTTCCAAAAAGGTTGAGATGAAGATGTTATAATTCTTTCGTTCCCTGCGGTGGAGGACGACAGGCTGCTTCTGTAGACACGACGAGGACAACTGGCAGAACTTTAACTTGAACTAAAGATCTCCTCAGTCACTGGTTCTCGTGTCAGAATGAATCAGTTCTCTCGATGGCTCTTTTAGTTTCCAGACTCTCCGCGTTGCGTAACATGAAGCGCTGATGCAGGAATGGAAGCGTTCTGGTGGCTCTGCCCACATGACCTCGAGCCTCGTTAGAGGAATCCATCTCTGGCTTGTGTAACGGAACCGCAGCTCTTTTGTCTCTCGCAACTGAAATGTGACCATTTCCTGATGATATGATTCCATAATAATGTTTTCCAGCTTTACATTTTCAACCATATCGTATGCATCGTCTTTACTCTTTAAAGAACCCTTAAGTCCTCAACCAAACATTTTACGAGATCAAAAGCTTTTGGGCGTCAACTTGAAGAGGCTCGCCGAAGCTTCTGGGAAGTCGAGTTAATACGAACATATGACACAATGCACGGTCTACATGCATGGATGGATTTCTGAATAGAACAGGCCCCAAAGTATTGTGCTTACACCATGCCACTGAAAGAGACGCGTAGAGCCTGGAAGATACTGCAAAGAGACACAAGAGACCACAACTACTCAAAGGGCAAATCAACCACAAAGAGACACACAATGATGACAAAGAGACAGAAAGAAACAACCACTGATTACAAATGGCTTCAAAAACAAATACAAAGACATACAAAACAACCACAGACAAAAAAAGACACAAAAGTGACCAATAAGAGACTAAAACCCACGACAAAGTGACACAAGATGACCACAAAGTGACACAAAGCAACGACAAAGATACACAACTTCATTACAAAGAGACCCTAAACAACTACAGACACAAAGCATCTACAAGGAGACGCACCATGATGGTTGTATAGAAGTCTATGCTTCATGTGTTAAAGCTGCATTCTCTCTCCTGACCACCAGGGGGTGACTCCTCTGGTTGTATAGAAGTATATATAAATGACTCTACTTCTCTTGATGTATTCCCTCAGTAAACATTGTAAACATGAGTTTATGTCTCAATCTCTAGTTTCAAGTCTTCTTCAATACAGCATGATGTTCATTTAGTAGATTATGGTCATTTAGAGTCAAACAGACCATAAAGCAGGGGATGCTTTAGGGCGGGGCTACAGGGTGATTGACAGGTCGACACAGAGACGTATACGGCGTCTCTATGTCAAAAAGCGAAGATGGTGATGGCCGTAATCCAAGATGGCGATGAAGTCGCTGAACTCAAGTCTTCAAAACATCCGTCCACAAGCCATGTGATGACCATGTCCGCTTCCTATGAACAGTCTGTGGGACACAGTCAGCATTATAGTCATAGTCATATATGTAAAGAATAAATCTACAGCGCATAGAACATGATCCAACATGACTTTGTCTAGGTTTGTTTTAAAACGACGGATTGGCAGCAGATATTTCATTGGTTTGACTTTATTGGAGCTAAAGTCTCTTTTCACCTCTGTAACGTGCCATTGGGGATCCCGGGGCCCGGGGAGCTGTATTATTAAACATGAGACCTGTGCTGCGGCACCAACACCATAACTTCCTGTATGCCAGCGAGGGCAGAAGGCAACAGAAAGAACCAGAACCACTTCCTGTGGGGCGCCGCAGCGGATCGGCTGTCGGAGGAACCCCGGTGCCGCTCACATCGGGACCGGATCAGAACACAGGTGTGTTTTGTTCACTTTATTGCTCGCTGCCCTCGTGTGAAACCTAAGCCCGGTGGGTAAATACAGACCTGTGCTATTTTCAACAATGACTGCTCAAAGTCCGCGTACACTATGATGTCACTTCCTGTGTGCCCCCCCGAGCCCCACAGGTCAACTCAGTCAACGAAATATTGATGGACGTCCTCGACTGCGACGTTTCATTCGGTGGCGGCGAGATCTTTTTTTTCTGGCACTGAAATGTGCTCTTAAAAAATAAACTCTTCAAGTCAGGAAAAGGAGCCGGAGGCTAAAAGTTCAGCGCGGCTGTAAAGGAAACGACGGAGAGCAACCGAGCGTCCACAGACTCCATCTGGGAGCCGGGCGGCAACAATAACTCTGAACTTGAGTGAATGATGTTTCGACAGCATGAACTTAAGGAAATACCCGGAGAACAGGGTGGATTGTGGGAAAATAAAAGCTTTTCAAAAGTCAAGAAAGAAAGAAAAACAACCTTTTTTCCTAATAGTTATGAATGAGTTTGTGTGAACATAAATCCACCAACACAAACGTATCTGGTTATTTATGGTGAGATTATCTGATTTATGGACTCATTTTTCTTTTCTTTTTTTTAAACATAGAGAGGAAAAGGGAGAAATTACATGTGTGAACACATCCAACACAAGCACAGGTATAATGAAGAGCGAGCACACACACACACACACACACACACACACACACACACACACACACACACACACACACACACACACACACACACACACACACACACACACACACAACTGTAAACATGTAAAATGTGTGTGTGTGTGTGTGTGTGTTTACTTGTCCAGCTGTCTTTGTGAGGACCAATTGGAGTTTTAAACTTTCAGAGTGAGGTCATTTATGGACCAGCGTTCAGAGCCCTGTTGGAGGGTTCAGGCTTGGTATTAAGGGTCGGGTCAGAATTGGGCAATGACTGTCTTTAGGGTGATGCATTTAGTGATCAGGTAAGGAGTAGCAGCATTAAGCCAATGAGTGTCCTCACAGAGATAGAAGGACAAGGTAGCGTGCGTGTCATAACCAGGCTCAGAATGATTATCATCAAATGTTTTTCTAACTTAAACAGAAACAGCAGTTGTTTCACGTATTTTCCATTTCGTACTGCAGCTCATAAAACACACATTGTTGCTAAATTTGATAATGAATTTGGAAGCGTCTTCTCTCTGAAACAAACGTAGCTGTGTTCTCCTCTAACTCACCTCCGTCGTCAGGCTCCTTGTAATCCTGCATACCAATTATTATTACTGTTTTTTTCCATGAAATAGACGGCCACTATGGGGAACAGTGCGCTTTTAGTCGTGATCCTACATACTGAGCAGTGTTTGCACGAATGGCAAATAAAAGGGGTTTTATTCAAAAGAAAATGTCACATCTCTCATCTAATAGCTCAACAAACACTAAAGACATCTAACTTGGCACACTGAGTCTGTATGATGTTGGCTTTAATAAATGAAAAATGAGAGCACTAGCGCCACCGTGTGGCAAGTAAAGAAGCATTCTCTCTACTGACCACCAGGGGGCGACTCCTCTGGTTGTATAGAAGTCTATGCTTCATATGTTAAAGCTGCATTATCTCTCCTGACCACCAGGGGGCGAATCCTCTGGTTGTATAGAAGTCTATGCTTCATGTGTTAAAGCTGCATTCTCTCTCCTGACCACCAGGGGGCGACTCCTCTGGTTGTATAGCAGCGACATGTTCTGCAGACGCAAGAGGTCTGCCAGCTCTCTCTCACACACACACACACACACACACACACACACACACACATGGATTCTCTGCGTTGGACCTCTGGTGAACCTGCGTCGGCTCTTATCTGCTCAGCGTGCGCTCGCCGTCAGGAGGAAACTCTTAACGTGTTTTTATCTGTTCATCTGGAGCCGCTGCTCCAACAAAGGCGGCTTTGTCCCTTCCTGCCTACCGCTACCCGCCTCTCTGAAATAGTGTTGCTTTGTTGACTGCAGACCTCAGAGGAAAGGTAACGAGCGGGAACACACTGGTGCACCTGCTCTCACTCACTGCTCTACAAAACAACTTGGGTTTTGATATTTGGAGATTCTGAGTAATCATCTGATTACTACATTTAGATTTCTTCCAAAAGCTGTTCCAGGTGAGCGTTTTCCAGCAGTCGGAGCCCAACAAAGCTCACTCTGTCCTTCACATCAACAACCCTTTGTTCTCCTCTGGGCGATACGACGTTGTGCGGTCGTCCACATGATCGAATACACAGCGGTCTGTCAGCGCACCGGCTGCACGCTCACAGAGGAGCAGGAAGGTTTGTTCCTCAGCCGCCACCACTGTGACTCCAAACTCACTTTGCAATGCATCACGTTCCCGCTGGAGGCCGCCCCATGCGACCACGCCCACTTCCTGTATACAGTCTGTGTGTAGGCAGGTGGCATGCTGGGATAGCGATCAGGTCCTACACCAGTGGTTCTCAAACTTGTTCTCTCACGCCCCACTTTGGACGATAAAAATGTTCACGCCCCACCGCCCCAACAATATTGTGATTGTTTTTATTGAAATAACTTTTTGTGACTCCATCCGTGCTTTTGCAAATAATAGAATAAAGAAAATTGCAAACACTTTCAAGTAAACCAGATACTCCATCAGACAGAAACAAATACAATGTGCAATCACTTTGTTAGAACAATGCAAATAAAGTTCTACCTGTGCAAAAAATAACTAATGTTTGAAAAAAATTGCTTATTGTGGCTGAAATTAGCCTGTTTTCCACTGAATATCTTTTCAAGATAACAACAATAACGTTCAACCTGTGCAAAACAGAATGAGTGAGATGTGTGAGCATCAGGTTGAATCAGTATTAGTGGCTGCTGAGCTGCTTTCCTCTACACATCTTTATAAAATAGGGTTACAGGTTTGATACGCCTCTCAATTAATGCTCAATGTTGAGCTGAGATCTGTTTTCTGTTTTGAGAGGTGCAGCAGGAGAGAAGCCGACCTCACGGAGAGGTCGCACAAGCGTAACCTGTCAACGGCGTAACATAAACATTTACCCGAAAGTTTATGCATTTGTCCATGTATTTATTAATGACTTAGTTTTATGTCCGTGTACTTTGTACTTTTGTAATATGTGAAGTTCTCAATAAAGGTCGTGAAATAAATAAATTCTGCATTCCGCCCGCGCCCCACCTGTCATACCTCACCACAGTTTGAGAACCACTGCCCTACAGAGAATGAATTATTGATTATAGATCTAATTGCAAAAAAAACACAAGACGTCAACACTGATTCAATGTCACGTAACTTCCGTTGTTTTATGAAGTTGTTTCCTGTGAAGACGGGAGTTTATTTTGAAAAGACGTTCTGCATGAGATGGAGATGGAGATAAAGCGGTGAAGATAAAGATAGAGATAAAGAGATGGAGATGGAGCCAGAGAAGGAGGAGGAGATGGAGATAAAGAGATGAGATGGAGATAAAGAGATGAGATGGAGATAAAGAGATGAGATGGAGATAAAGAGATGAGATGGAGATGGAGCTGGAGGTGGAGATAGAGATGGAGATAAAGAGATGAGATGGAGATAAAGAGATGAGATGGAGATAAAGAGATGAGCTGGAGGTGGAGATGGAGGAAACACTGTGGGAAGCGTCTCAGTCATGCAACTCAACTCAACCAAATGAAGAATCGGATGCATGCGCTCGTCTCTCTTCTTTTATCTGCTCTCTGTTCCCTCCCCTCTCTCTTTTGGCTTTTCAGTCTCTCTCCATTCTTTTCTCCCTCTCAGTCAGCCTCCCATGAATTAAAACATTGCTCTTTCTTCTTCTACTACTTCCTCTGGAGGAGTGGAGAGGTGGCGGTGTGGAGGGGTGGAGGAGTGGATGAGTGGAGGGGTGGAGGGCCTCCTGGCCTCCCCCACATGGACATCCCCCCGCTGCTCGTCATTACCAAACAGCGTCTCTCTCTGCAAGGTGCTCAGCAAACACAGCCAGCAAATGAGGAAACATGGCCGCTCTCAGAAGGAAGGAGTTCTCCTCACTCGCCCCATGTTCTGCAGGGAGAGGATCAAGATGGTTGTTATTTGTCGGTACATGGAGACATTCACTCTGACATCCTGTTTGTTTGCCCGTCAGATTGAACATCGCATGTGAACAGGTTAGTGTTTATGCTTATGTTTATGTGTAAACAACAGGAAACACAGCCTTGTTTTCAAGATGAGACGATCGCCCGTTTGAGTCCATAAAGGAAGTTATGATCCGACAGCGTGGGACCACACATCAGGGCCTGTGTTTAAAAAGCATCTCGTATTCTCTTTGAGGAAACGCTTCAATCTGGAGTTAAACTGCAGAGGAGGACTTTATCTCCACAGCTTCCTGTCCTAGACTTTCAAACTAAAACCTTTGATGTCGCCCACAGACTGAATCCACCATGAAGTCCGTGAGTTCTCAGCAACTAAACATTGATGGTGCTCAGAGGATGAAGCCTGGTGACTTTGGTGACTCTTGAGTCGAAGTCTTGACTTGGCGTGTAAACATCTAAACATCCAGCAGATGGAGATGTGGAGTCGTTCATGGTTACCAGCAGATGAACCTTACTGACCTTGACCCCCTGAGGTTTTGTCTCAACAACTACAGGATTGATTGTGATGAAATATATCTACAAAAAACATCATGTTATCATTAGCATTACAAGCATGTTAGCATGGTTACGTTAGCATTTAGCTCGATTTTCAGTGCGGGTGCTGACAGGACAGGGCTGTCGACTCTTGCATCTGCGAAACGACGCACAGCAACTGTCATTGCTGGTTTCAGACCAGCAAATTGCTCATAAACTGTCAAATGGAGATGTTGAAGGGACAAAGGACTGAGAGGCCGAAGGTCCACGGACGAAGCACCGCCAACCTGTCTCGTCCCTTCTATGGAACAAGTCTGTTGTATCGGATGCTTGATAATGTTGACATAATGGAGTCTAAATCAAGATTTGAAACTTTAAAGCAAAAATGGAGAAGGACACGCCCTAAAGGCACCATGAGCTATAGATTGATTAAAAAAGACCTTTAGTCTTGTTTTAATTGGTCCAGACAAACTTAAGCGAACTGCAGGTGTGATACGACCTCAGAGCGAGAGAACGATGTGATTGGTCCAGAATCCCCAATCAAAGTGACTCAAGCGTAAGAGTTGATGAACTACAGCTTTCTGTGAAGCCCAACCTCACGTCTCCTGCTGCATTCTGGGATCTCGATGCCGCAGGGCAACGCAGATTTGGTTGGCGTTGCCAGTTGGCCTTGTGCTCGGTCCAGGACGACGAATCTCTGTTCAGGATTTAGTTTTCCCACAGTGAGGCTCAACAACTCAATGGTTGCACCAATTTGGGTTTGTTCATTTCAATTTCAGGTGGGCTGGAGACTGCTTTTTTAAATCTGTGTTATCCTTTGATGGACCTGCGACCAGACCCGCATGTTGATCTTCTGTCTAATCCGTGTGCTGATAGGTTCCAGCCCTTATGACCCTGAGAGCAATTAGGCACGTAAAGGCAATTGTATCTGTTTCAGGATGACTCGCTGCGTTGACGGTTCGCCACGACGTGCTTTGCTTTAGCGCCAGCAGTTGGTTTCCCACAGTGGATGTATCATTTTGAGGTCACTCCACAGACGTTCCAATAACAATGGGTCTAAAATGGTTGTTGAGTCTTAGGCTAAATTTATCCACACTGGACCACAATGTGCTAATGTCTGCGACTGGATAAACAGCTACTAAGAACTAAGAACGGAGGAATGCTCATAATGGGGCATTTTAACTGATTGTTGCTAAGCCACCTTGCCAAACACATACCCTCATCATGGGGCACCTTGCCAAACACATGCACACGCACACAGACACACACACACATGCATGCATACCATTGCAGACATATGTTCAGGCCCTGGGGACTCCCATGATGCCTTGCACCTGCTTGCGAACACAGTCAGGTCTACTTCCCGGTCATCAGTCACTGCCAGCCATCGGCATCGGAGGAGCCAAGACCACCAGAGTTCCTCAGTGACTCACAACCAAGCACACAGTCAGTCAAACACACCAGGAAGGTTCAGCTACACAACATGACACTGAACGAGGATCCAGAAGTCACAGCGCCGCAGAGACACTTCCTGTTTCCTGTTTCCAACATGCTTTCTCTAAACCAGGACCAGGAGAATCCGTCACTACTCTAACAAAGACGATGAAGGTCAGATCACCCAACATACATGATGTCGTTCCATACATCGTCCCCAAAACACCAAAACGTTTACAACATGCATTGCTCACAATGAACAGCATTACTGTATTTAAAGGTTGGGGTCACACACAAGTCCCATTTCAGGTAATGGAGTTCCACTGAGAGGGTTGAAAGAGTTTCAAAATGAGCTTGAATGAACTGCAATGGGACGGAAACATTAAGTCAAACAAAGCCACTAAAAACAGATGAAAAACTACCCTAAAACACCTGCAAAGTGATGGAACTATTTTTTCAGCAACTATACTATAAGATGAAGAACTATGAGAGATGCAAAATGAGCACAAACAGAAACTGGTGTAGGTTACCCATCTTTTCAGCCCATTGCACCCTTGTTTGTTTTGGATAATTATGATAACGTGTCAAATTAAAGGTAATAAAGAGTCATTATAATACTACATATAGCACCTTGAACAGAAGTCGTGCTGTACAGTCAGCATGTCAACGTTCTCGCTGCTGCGGGGATTGAACCTGTGATGTTGTGGTTCTGGGCCAGCCTCTCTGACCTGCTGCCAGGTTACATAAAGGGCCGACACATAAGCGCTGTCTTTGTCTGGAGGTGCTGGAGCCACGAGAGCCCCGAGCACCCTGAGGTGTTTACTGGAGCAGCAGCTGCACGAGGGATGTCGGAAGAAAGGAGCTCTTTCACCTGGGGCCTGGGGGCGGGGCCTGGAGGGGGTACGGTTATGACAGGAAGAAAGGTGAAACAGACAGATAAGGCAGACGAGAGAGACATGATGAGAAGGTGAGAGACAAAGAAAGCAAAGGGAGCTTCACGCTAGCGGTTGTTAATCAGCAGTAAACACAGAACCCGCTGATGTCCTGCAGGTGTTTGGTCAGAACCCAAGTCTTGGACATGTTTAAATGTTGACCTGATGCCAGATTGAAAGCCATGAAGAGAGACGTCCTCGTAGTAGACCCCCTCTGGAGAACCAGAACGTCTGAACAAAATGTCACCATCAACTCATCTAAACTGAGTCCATGATTCTAAAGTCTGATCAGGACGCTGATGGAACCGTGAGAGATTCTCCAGAACGTCTCCAGTTCAGCTGGAACAGAACCAGCAGATATTGCAGACATGTTGGGTTCATGGTGCAGACATGTTGGGTTCAGATATTGCAGACATGTTGGGTTCATGGTGCAGACATGTTGGGTTCAGATGTTTTTATTTTTTTAATTTTTTTTTATTTTAAGACAAGTAGACAAAGAAACAGCACAAGTACAATTGTGTTACATTTAGCCTTTTTCTCCCCACCCCCAAGCATTCAGGTCAACAGTATCATTCAAAATAAACTCCCTCCCTGACCAACAAAAACAACAACCTCTTAATTGAGGATACACAAACAAGCAAAACAAAACAATTGGGTTCAGATGGTGCAGACATGTTGGGTTCATGTTGCAGACATGTTGGGTTCAGATGTTACAGACATGTTGGGTTCAGATGTTGCAGACATGTTGGGTTCATGTTGCAGACATGTTGGGTTCATGGTGCAGACATGTTGGGTTCAGATGTTGCAGACATGTTGGGTTCATGGTGCAGACATGTTGGGTTCAGATGTTGCAGACATGTTGGGTTCATGGTGCAGACATGTTGGGTTCAGATGTTGCAGACATGTTGGGTTCATGGTGCAGACATGTTGGGTTCAGATGTTGCAGACATGTTGGGTTCATGTTGCAGACATGTTGGGTTCATGGTGCAGACATGTTGGGTTCAGATGTTGCAGACATGTTGGGTTCATGGTGCAGACATGTTGGGTTCATGGTGCAGACATGTTGGGTTCAGATGTTGCAGACATGTTGGGTTCATGGTGCAGACATGTTGGGTTCATGTTGCAGACATGTTGGGTTCATGTTACAGACATGTTGGGTTCAGATGGTGCAGACATGTTGGGTTCATGTTGCAGACATGTTGGGTTCATGGTGCAGACATGTTGGGTTCATGGTGCAGACATGTTGGGTTCATGGTGCAGACATGTTGGGTTCATGGTGCAGACATGTTGGGTTCAGATGTTGCAGACATGTTGGGTTCAGATGTTGCAGACATGTTGGGTTCATGTTGCAGACATGTTGGGTTCATGGTGCAGACATGTTGGGTTCATGGTGCAGACATGTTGGGTTCATGGTGCAGACATGTTGGGTTCATGTTGCAGACATGTTGGGTTCATGTTACAGACATGTTGGGTTCATGGTGCAGACATGTTGGGTTCATGGTGCAGACATGTTGGGTTCATGTTGCAGACATGTTGGGTTCATGTTGCGCTCCTCGTCCTCCAGTCACGCTGGTTTCCAGACATCGACCTCAGTTGTCGATTCCTACTGAACACGACTCCTTTGACTTTCACTCCAAACACAACAGGCCTTTGTTTCCAATGAAAACACCAGCGGAACAAATCAAAACATTCTCGCTGCAGCATTCTTTGGTTTTAGGAGCGACGAGATGAGCTGGAGCTCCATCGCTCCTCTTCTCTCTTTTGAGGACGAAGAGACCAAGAGTCAAGCTTCCAAACACGTTCATCCTGTTGTCTGTGTTTGTGTTTGTTAACCTTTTTAGCCCCATTATCGGACAAGGAGATTATAAAATAAGTTAAGTGACGTTTCCTAAAGGATCTCCAGAACCACAATGTTAATTAACTTCATTAACATTTCTGAAATACAGTACAGCCTTGTGGGAAGAAAAAATTAAACTTACTGTTAAGTTTATGTAATTACATAAACCCCGTAGCCTCAGCGTCATTTCCGGGCGGCGGCCGTAACGTTTCACTAGATCGTTCATAAGTACACTTTCAAAGTCGGATTTCAATAAAATCGAGGCTCAAAAGGCATGACGTGGTTTTTTATACCTCAAATAACACTATGGAGATGTTTTTTATGAGCTAGTACATTATTTATATAATATTATTTTTAACTTACACATTACAAGACACGATAGAAGACCGTGCCAGTGGTTTCACTATACTCATGTGGCCTGCAGGTGGCAGTAATGCACCCACAAAAGCAAAGAAGAAGAAGAGGAAGAAGAGGAAGAAGAAGACGTTTGGCGGGTAAACAGGACGTCAACACCACAGGATTAAAAATGTTCAAAAGAAAATCAGCTTTTGCAATGACCGCTCAAAGCTCTTTAACAACGCTTCATCATTAGGTTTTTATCTTCACACATTCACACATTCACACATTCACACATTCACACACAGAGGAGTTGAACAAAAAACAAGCCAAGCTTAAGAACTCAAATCGGGGCATTGAGGCACCAATAAAACATTTTTTAAAGAGGTAATTTTCCTCAAAAATTAAATAACATATACAAATAAAAATAACAAATAAAAAGAACAGATTTAAAGAACAAACATGAAGAACAAATATAAAGAACAATAAGGAGAATATTGAAGCAGTTTGGTAACATAATGCTGACATAATTGAAGCTGCTGGAGAAATGTGTGTTTCTTCTAAAATGGTAAATGGACCCGTACTTGTATCTTTATTTTCTAGTCTTCCGACGACTCAAAGCCCTTTAACACGACATGACATCATTCACCCATTCATGAGAGGAGCTACATGAAGGAGCCACATCAGATTATTAACCATTCATACAACGTAGAGCAGCTACGGGAGACATGTAGGGTTAAGAGTCTTGCCCAAGCACACATCGACATGGGCTAACAGAGCCGGGGATCGAACCACCGATCCTCTGATTGAAGGACGACTTTGCTCACCACTGAGCCACAATCACAAAACTCATTGGCTATTTGAACTCCAGTTTAGGAAGAACCAGGGACACAATCGCTCATGCTGTGATGAAGATGATGATGACGAGGAAGTGTTAACTGGAAGAGCATAGCCGTCACTGCGTCGTCCACTTCCTGTTGAACTCTTCCTGAGCTTTCAGGTCATTCCTGAGCTTCCTGTGCCAGAGTCCATTCAGACTTCAGCTCATTTAAGCCGTGACCAATCCCCACGCAGGCGACCCGTCAGGACTCCAAACACGCCTCTGGTTCTGACTCTGAAGGAAGTCAAAAACATTGTATCTATTGTTCTGCCTCGTGGCTGAACTCAGACCCTCTCTCTGGAGCAGAGCGTTCTCTTCTCATCATCGCGTCCACAACATGTGACTCGTGTTTGGAGCTTCGTATCGGAGGCTTTGAGGAGGTCGTGGAGCTCCACCGCTGAAGCTTCTCATCGGCTGCATGTCGGCCCTCTGCGGCGGCGGCTGGTCCAGGATCAGGGAGTTGAACAAAAACATGCTTCTACTTCGTAGAATATTCCATGTGAAATGTTGTTGATGTCTCGGTGCCTCATTGCGCGGCAGCGTCTCATTGAGACGTCGGGGACTTTGCCATAACTGTGATCCCTTAACAAAGACCACATATCTACCAGGTCCTGCGTTCTTGTCCTGGGAAAACCAATGCGCCAAGTCTTTATTTCCATGTGAGCGAGTCCTGAAGCGCTGATAAGAGGAGCTGAAGGTCAGAGGGATGCGCCATTCCAGCACTGTGATTGGTCAGTGGGCCAGCGTGACTTCTGTCAACAGAAAGCTAGCTAGCTGCTAGTAGAACTGAACTTGAAACATAAGAGAAGTGATGACATGTTTAGTGTTTAGCTTGGTGTAGTTGGTTTAACACTCTGTGGCTAAAGGAGGAGAAAGGGACTAGCTGGTGGATTTACTGATGACGCCTTTCTCACAGAGGGTTACGGGCGTGTTTGGCGATGACGATCCCAATATCGACTGCCACTGTCGAGCGGACATCTTCATCCCTAAGACGCATGGAAACTTATTCTAGAAACTCAACTGGGAGGCTCAGCTGTCCTCACTGGTCCATAACCATCAAGAAGGAGTTGCTACTGGAACTGAAGCGCACCGATCAACTGAACAACCGCGTCATTGAAGTGTTTAACAAAGAGAGGAGGATGGACTTTGTCTTTAAGTGAACAGCTTTGTGTTTTTACATCTGCAGTAGCATTGTGTTAATGTGTCTATGGTGTTGTGTTATTATATAGTTAATGTCGTTCCTTCTGATCGTGGCTCGTTCTCTTGAGTGTGCGGTGGTTTGGCACCGCAGTTTTGTTGGATTGTTTTGTCATGTTGTGTAATAACTACATGTGATGGCGTCAGCACGTATTTATGTCACTATACTGAAGGCCCAGGCAGAAGATGCACGGCCCGCCACTGCATCTTCCAGATAACCAGGGGAAAAGAGTCGAGTTAAAAAAGAAATAAAGTGTAGCTACCGAACTGGATGTAGTTGATGATAATAATAAATGCTTTAGTTCATCAGCTGTCGTACAAGTATTCTGATTATTGATTCTGTAAATTGGGATTTTTCCTCTGAAAATCTGATTTCACAGGAAATTATCAACGTGAATTGAATCACAT
>NC_136593.1:1245071-1267571 GCF_910589615.1 Taurulus bubalis | reverse complement strand
TTCTCACCTCAGATGAATCACAGGATATATGTTCTATATTTTTGGTCATTTTAAATGCAGGATGGAGTATTTTCAAGCGTTTATTCAGTGATGATGTTCAGCGCTGCTTCACCTCAGTCCTGTGAAGCTGCAGCGGACCCGAATACGAAGTGGACCGTTAACCAGGACGAGGTTCTGCTCGGCTTGAGGAGACGAACTGATCTGCAATCAGATTATTTAGATGGTTCACTTGCTTGAGTATATTTTGTCATCAGTTTTAAATGTGCTTTCAATGTTCCATCTGTTTAGTTGGATGTTTTTCTTTCAATCTAATTCCTTCATTTTTCCAAGAATAATGAGATTCTTTCTTTTCTTCCCTCAAGTTGAGTTGATGTCACAACGCTGACGATCGCAGAGCAAGAGAGGCAGTGTCCTGAGGTAAGATAACTCCAGTGGCTCCTCGTGGTCCCGGTGTGGGTAAACCGAGGCAGTGTGCGGGATGGGGGGACATCTAGTGGTGAGGTTGCAGATTGCAGCCAACTGAATACCGTCCGCTGGAGCTCGGCCTCGGGGCGGTTCGTTGCATTATTCTACAAACCAGTGAAACCCAGAAGTCATAAACCAACCTGCACAATGCAGAAGAGAGTTTAATGATCTGCAACAACTCAAATGCATGGTCTACTTTATGCCTAAAGCCCTGTAAAGAAGTCAAGTTTTAACAGTACAAAGGAACAAAGGTTGAATATCTTGTAAACAATTTAATTTGGCTTCAAAATATTCACTCATAAGAACATTTGTACGACCTCCTTTTTCTGAAGCATTTACTTATGAATTAGCCTTCTTTAGTATCACCACACAGAAAAGAAATGACACTTTTAACTAACTTAATAAAATCATGGAAAGGATTTCCACACGATTAAACTGCTTCTTTCAAGCAATAAGCAATTATGTTGGTCCAATATAACTGACTTGAGTCGGACCAACTTAATGTATCAGGGTTAGTCAAACCTAATGTACTCGTGCCGGATTAAATTAAATAATTTGAGTTGGTTCAACTTAATTGATAAATGTTTGTTGAGTTTAGCCAACCCCGTTAAGTTAAGTTGACACGACTCAAGTACTTTAAGTCGGCTAAAACATAACACTAAATAACAAACATGAATGAATATCGTTCGAAATACATGTTACACTAAATGTAACAGCGTGCAGACAAGTAAACCATGTTTTTATCTGTGAGATATGAATCGCTAATTCAAAGCTATCGAAACACACAATGATTATTAGTTCCAGGTGATTAAACTATAATGAATATTATTTTCCATATCGGGTCGTAGATCCCCAGAAATGCTCCACACTGGCCCTTGAAGACTTGATGAAATAAAAAGTAAAAATGTTCACCCATATAGTTATTTAAAGTCACATTCCAACTGTGTAATCAAAACAAATGAGTTCCATGTCCAATAAGATTCATATCATTGTTGTGCTCCGTAGCGCTCGCTGTTGTTTAAGCGTCTTTGGCTATTCAAAAAAGCGCTGGATAAGATTGAAGTATTATTTATTATTATTATTATTGCCCCTCCGGATGGAGCCCTGAGACTAACCTGGCTCCAACCTCCAACACTGGGCATGCCATATTATTCAATAGAATTCAATACTTGTTGGAGGACAGCTACGCTTTAGAAGTAAAAAACAAAACAAAGATGTTTTGTGGGAAAACCCCGGCTGCACTCAAACAAGCTGGAGCGTTACACTGTGGAACGACTCATCGCCTGCAACTCATCAGCGAATATTAAAAAAGTCTGCGGATGATGTTAACCTTCAAAACAAAAACATATTGAGGTCCTAGCATGACTCATAACTCAATTACCTTACCAAATAATGTCTTTTGCTTTTAGTTCAAGAGGCACTTTGTAAACCTGGTCGTCCATGTTTTCAACTGGTGGACCAATAGTTTGCTTTTCCTATTAAATATTTCTTAAGTTGTTCTGTCAAAACACCTAAAGAACGACATGACCTCAGCTGCTGCTTTCCAAACCTTTCCTTGGGGCTTGAATGAGCACCGGAGAGACGATGAGGTGCTTTGAGCTAAAGGCTAGCATTAGCTCGTCAAGAGGCTCTTAATGGCAGCGCTAACATGCTAATGCTGCGCAGGAACAATAATGGGCATGTTCACCTTCTTAGTTTAGGATTTAAAGCACGCAAACGTTTGCTAGTTAGCACAATGATGGGAAGGCCTTTAGTGTTGCTGATATTTGGTCGTCAAGCAAAGTATTTGGCAAAATAAAGGTTTGAGCCGACGATGGCGCTGCATGAAAAGTCAGGAGATCAGCAAAGTTAGGACAAAGTCCTGTGCACAGGACCATGAGCGTCTGCCAGAAGGTCATCGCAATCATCCAGTAGTCGTGACATTTCACTCTGAACCAACAATGTCAACCAACTCGTGGCGCGAGAGGAAAAGTCAAGGGATCCCCAAAGTCATTGGGGTTCATCCTCTGGGGATCATACATATCTGTACCAAATTCTGTCCCAATCCATTTGGTAGATGTTCAGACATTTGACAGATTAGTGAAAACTTGCTGATGGTGCTGCAGAGAAGGTCAAGTCAAGGGATCCCCAAAGTCATTGAGGCTCATCCTCTGGGGACCATGAATGAGTGTACCAATGTTTTTTCCCAAATCAACCCAGTATATGTAAATATAGTTGTCAGAATACATGAAAATTTGCTGGCGACGCTGCGGGGAAGGTCAGGGATCTCTCTTTGTGTTCATTTTGCATCTCTTTGTGTTCATTTTGCATCTCTTTGTGTTCGTTTTGCATCTCTTTGTGTTCATTTTGCATCTCTTTGTGTTCGTTTTGCATCTCTTTGTGTTCGTTTTGCATCTCTTTGTAGTTATTTTGCATTTCTTTGTAGTTATTTTGCATCTCTTTGTAGTTATTTTGCATTTCTTTGTAGTTATTTTGCATCGCTTTGTGTTCATTTTGCATCTCTTTGTGTTCATTTTGCGTCTCTCTGTGTTTGTTTTGCATCTCTTTGTGTTCATTTTGCATCTCTTTGTAGTTATTTTGCATCTCTTTGTGTTCGTTTTGCATCTCTTTGTAGTTATTTTGCATCTCTTTGTGTTCATTTTGCATCTCTTTGTAGTTATTTTGCATCTCTTTATAGTTATTTTGCATCTCTTTGTAGTTATTTTGCATCTCTTTGTGTTCGTTTTGCATCTCTTTGTAGTTATTTTGCATCTCTTTGTGTTCGTTTTGCATCTCTTTGTGTTCTTTTTGCATCTCTTTGTGTTTGTTTTGCATCTCTTTGTGTTCATTTTGCATCTCTTTGTAGTTATTTTGCATCTCTTTGTGTTCATTTTGCATCTCTTTGTGTTCGTTTTGCATCTCTTTGTGTTCATTTTGCATCTCTTTCTGTTCGTTTTGCATCTCTTTGTGTTCATTTTGCATCTCTTTGTGTTCGTTTTGCATCTCTTTGTGTTCATTTTGCATCTCTTTGTAGTTATTTTGCATCTCTGTGTTCGTTCTGCATCTCTTTGTAGTTATTTTGCATCTCTTTGTGTGTCAATTTGCATCTTTTTGTGTTCATTTTGCATCTCTATGTAGTTATTTTGCATCTCTTTGTGTTTGTTTTGCATCTCTCTGTGTTCATTTTGCATCTCTTTGTGTTCATTTTGCATCTCTTTGTGTTCATTTTGCATCTCTTTGCAGTTATTTTGCATCTCTTTGCAGTTATTTTGCATCTCTTTGCAGTTATTTTGCATCTTTTTGTAGTTATTTTGCATTACTTTGTGTTAATTTTGCATCTCTTTGTGTTCGTTTTGCATCTCTTTGTGTTCATTTTGCATCTCTTTGTGTTCGTTTTGCATCTCTTTGTGTTCATTTTGCATCTCTTTGTGTTCGTTTTGCATCTCTTTGTAGTTATTTTGCATCTCTTTGTGTTCATTTTGCATCTCTTTGTGTTCATTTTGCATCTCTTTGTGTTCGTTTTGCATCTCTTTGTAGTTATTTTGCATCTCTTTGTGTTCATTTTGCATCTCTTTGTGTTTGTTTTGCATCTCTCTGTGTTCATTTTGCATCTCTTTGTAGTTATTTTGCATCTCTCTGTGTTCATTTTGCATCTCTTTGTGTTCATTTTGCATCTCTTTGCAGTTATTTTGCATCTTTTTGTAGTTATTTTGCATCACTTTGTGTTAATTTTGCATCTCTTTGCATCAATGTGTTTACCAAACGTCATGGCCATCCATCTCACACAAGTTGAGATACATGTTGAGCCAAACACGTCAACCTCGCGGTGAGAGAAAGTCAAAGGACGACTGGGATGCATCCCCTGGGGAACATGAAGCTCTGAACAGAAGTCAATGACAAGCCATCAAATAGTCGTTGAGACGTTTGCATCCACGGAGCCAATGACATACGATAAGAACACGTATATATGTATATATATATATATATATATATATATATATATATATATATATATATATATATATACATATATATATATATATATATATATATATATATATATATATATATATATATATATATATATATATATACGTGTGTGTATTTTGTGCAGTTTGACGTGGTTCTGCGTGTCAGGCATCCTCTCCAGGCCGCTCGCTCGCCATGGACCATGTTTTCATTCGCTGCAGCAACCTTCATTAGCATCTGGGTTGCCAGGGTGACCGTGACAAAACACACGTTCGCGTGTTCATCGAGTGTAACTGAAGTTTTCCATTTGTTTACTTTACTGCGGAGGTCATCGCAGATTTTGTTTTCCTACTTCATTGGAAGTGTGTTGGCCGGATTTGCCACACTGGCGCCCTCCGATTCCTTTGTTGCCGAGCCCCGAACTGCAGATGCTTTTAGTTCCCATGGGTCTTGGTGTGTGTGTGTGTGTGTGTGTGTGTGTGTGTGTGTGTGTGTGTGTGTGTCTGTGTGTGTGTGTGTGTGTGTGTGTGTGTGTGTGTGTGTTAGTTTTGGACGTTTTCCCGCTGTAGCTATAATCAGGGGCGTCTTTGACATGTCACAGTTTCCCCACCTAGGCATGACCTGCCCTCAGCCAGGAAACACTGAACACACCGTGTGTGTGTGTGTGTGTGTGTGTGTGTGTGTGTGTGTGTGTGTGTGTGTGTGTGTGCGTGTGTGTGTGTTGCTGTTTGACTGAAATTGTGTGTATTTATGGAAAGTGTGTAATAGCATTTTGTGTGCGTACATGTATACATATACATTGGAGCTGACAACTGAATGAGTCATATTTTCAGTCGGAGAAACTGAACGCACAAATGTAAACAGCATTGTTCACCTGGTGCTGTCAAGCAGGTAAGAATGACTACATAAGAATCACTATATAACAATTAATATATAACTTGATCCCAAACACTCCTGGATAAGAACAAGAAGCAAAATATTCAAAGGGATATCATTTTGGTCGTTTTGTGTATGTTTGTGGTTGATTTGCATCAAAGCGACCACAAATAGATGCAAAACAAACACAAAGAGATCCAAAACGACCACAAATAGATGCAAAACAAACACAAAGAGATCCAAAACGACTACAAAGAGATGCAAAACGACTACAAAGAGATCCAAAACGACTACAAAGAGATGCAAAACGACTACAAAGAGATGCAAAACGACTACAAAGAGATACAAAACAAACACAAAGAGATACAAAACAAACACAAAGAGATACAAAACAAACACATAGAGATACAAAACAAACACAAAGAGATACAAAACGACTACAAAGAGATACAAAACGACTACAAAGAGATGCAAAACGACTACAAAGAGATACAAAACAAACACAAAGAGATACAAAACGACTACAAAGAGATACAAAACGACTACAAAGAGATCCAAAACGACTACAAAGAGATGCAAAACGACTACAAAGAGATGCAAAACGACTACA
Organism: Taurulus bubalis; assembly: GCF_910589615.1. Classification (NCBI taxonomy): domain Eukaryota; kingdom Metazoa; phylum Chordata; class Actinopteri; order Perciformes; family Cottidae; genus Taurulus; species Taurulus bubalis. The sequence continues at coordinate 1,261,672 of NC_136593.1, read as the reverse complement.
AAGAGATACAAAACAAACACAAAGAGATACAAAACAAACACAAAGAGATACAAAACAAACACATAGAGATACAAAACAAACACAAAGAGATACAAAACGACTACAAAGAGATGCAAAACGACTACAAAGAGATGCAAAACGACTACAAAGAGATGCAAAACGACTACAAAGAGAGAGAAAATGAAACGGGATCCTGACGACCTCTTCGTGAGGTGCGAGGCGTCGCCGCTGTGCTACAATGTTGTGAATTGGCCTCAAGCGTCTCAACTACATGCTGAACCTTATCTTGACCTCATCTTGACCTCCAGATCTCAACCCTAGAACTCACTCAGAACTTCACTCTGAAGACATGAAGCTGCTTGATTGACGGTGAAGCGGCGCTGAATCCTCTGACTCCACAAAATATCAGCAACACATGCTGACGTGTTGAGCTCAGAGGAATACAGTAAAATACTGTAGTCTTGATGTTTGAGGGGCTCTCACACACACACACACACACACACACACACACACACACACACACACACACACACACACACACACACACTGCATTGCCAGGAAACACTTTAGTGAAACTTAGAACTTAACTTCATTGCCTTCTGACTCCTCTGGGTCACTCCTTCACCTCAATGCTACCTCTCTCTCTCTCTCTCTCTCTCTCTCTCTCTCTCGCTCTCCCTCATTACACAGATGGAAGCGTTTCCAAACCTTACCGTCGGCATATTCCCGTCTCTACCTCTGCAGCTCCAACCCTTCTAGTGTTTCAGCGCCGGTGTTTTTATAAGTAAGTGCTCACAAAGGATAAATCAGCCGGGCTCGTTATGAAATACATGATATAAATAAATATATATGTATAAAGAGCTGATTGTTACCCACGATGGCCGACTGCCAAGATTGTAGGGCATCGGCAAAAAAAACTCACCTCCAACCGGTCAGGAGTGCAACATGGAACATGGAAGTGTGTATGAGGAAACGAAGATTGAATATCCTGTAGAAAATATTAGACTTTGGCTGTTAGAGACAGACATGTTAGAGACAGACATGTTAGAGACAGACATGTTGTATAGACAGACATGTTAGAGACAGACATGTTAGAGACAGACATGTTAGAGACAGACATGTTAGAGACAGACATGTTAGAGACAGACATGTTAGAGACAGACTTGTTAGAGACAGACATGTTGTATAGACAGACATGTTAGAGACAGACATGTTGTAGAGACAGACATGTTAGAGACAGACATGTTAGAGACAGACATGTTGTATAGACAGACATGTTAGAGACAGACATGTTAGAGACAGACATGTTAGAGACAGACATGTTAGAGACAGACATGTTGTATAGACAGACATGTTAGAGACAGACATGTTAGAGACAGACATGTTAGAGACAGACATGTTAGAGACAGACATGTTAGAGACAGACTTGTTAGAGACAGACATGTTAGAGACAGACATGTTAGAGACAGACATGTTAGAGACAGACATGTTAGAGACAGACTTGTTAGAGACAGACTTGTTAGAGACAGACATGTTAGAGACAGACTTGTTAGAGACAGACTTGTTAGAGACAGACATGTTAGAGACATACATGTTAGAGACAGACATGTTAGAGACAGACATGTTAGAGACAGACTTGTTAGAGACAGACTTGTTAGAGACAGACATGTATAGACAGACATGTTAGAGACAGACATGTTAGAGACAGACATGTTAGAGACAGACTTGTTAGAGACAGACTTGTTAGAGACAGACATGTATAGACAGACATGTTAGAGACAGACATGTATAGACAGACATGTTAGAGACAGACATGTTGTATAGACAGACATGTTAGAGACAGACATGTTAGAGACAGACATGTTAGAGACAGACATGTTGTAGAGACAGACATGTTGTAGAGACAGACATGTTGTAGAGACAGACATGTATAGACAGCCATGTATAGACAGACATGTTAGAGACAGACATGTTAGAGACAGACATGTTAGAGACAGACATGTATAGACAGACATGTTAGAGACAGACATGTATAGACAGACATGTTAGAGACAGACATGTATAGACAGACATGTTAGAGACAGACATGTTGTAGAGACAGACATGTTAGAGACAGACATGTTGTAGAGACAGACATGTATAGACAGACATGTATAGACAGACATGTATAGACAGACATGTTAGAGACAGACATGTAGAGACAGACATGTTAGAGACAGACATGTTAGAGACAGACTTGTTAGAGACAGACATGTTAGAGACAGACATGTTAGAGACAGACTTGTTAGAGACAGACATGTTGTAGAGACAGACATGTTAGAGACAGACATGTATAGACAGACATGTTAGAGACAGACATGTTGTAGAGACAGACATGTTAGAGACAGACATGTATAGACAGACATGTTAGAGACAGACATGTTAGAGACAGACTTGCTAGAGACAGACATGTTAGAGACAGACTTGTTAGAGACAGACTTGTTAGAGACAGACATGTATAGACAGACATGTTAGAGACAGACATGTTAGAGACAGACTTGTTAGAGACAGACATGTATAGACAGACATGTTAGAGACAGACATGTTAGAGACAGACTTGTTAGAGACAGACATGTTAGAGACAGACATGTTAGAGACAGACATGTTAGAGACAGACATGTTAGAGACAGACTTGTTAGAGACAGACTTGTTAGAGACAGACATGTATAGACAGACATGTTAGAGACAGACATGTTAGAGACAGACTTGTTAGAGACAGACTTGTTAGAGACAGACATGTATAGACAGACATGTTAGAGACAGACATGTTAGAGACAGACTTGTTAGAGACAGACATGTTAGAGACAGACATGTTAGAGACAGACATGTTAGAGACAGACATGTTGTAGAGACAGACATGTTAGAGACATACATGTTAGAGACAGACATGTTAGAGACAGACATGTTAGAGACAGACTTGTTAGAGACAGACTTGTTAGAGACAGACATGTATAGACAGACATGTTAGAGACAGACATGTTAGAGACAGACATGTTAGAGACAGACTTGTTAGAGACAGACTTGTTAGAGACAGACATGTATAGACAGACATGTTAGAGACAGACATGTATAGACAGACATGTTAGAGACAGACATGTATAGACAGACATGTTAGAGACAGACATGTTGTATAGACAGACATGTTAGAGACAGACATGTTAGAGACAGACATGTTAGAGACAGACATGTTGTAGAGACAGACATGTTGTAGAGACAGACATGTTGTAGAGACAGACATGTATAGACAGCCATGTATAGACAGACATGTTAGAGACAGACATGTTAGAGACAGACATGTTAGAGACAGACATGTATAGACAGACATGTTAGAGACAGACATGTATAGACAGACATGTTAGAGACAGACATGTTGTAGAGACAGACATGTTAGAGACAGACATGTTGTAGAGACAGACATGTATAGACAGACATGTATAGACAGACATGTATAGACAGACATGTTAGAGACAGACATGTAGAGACAGACATGTTAGAGACAGACATGTTAGAGACAGACTTGTTAGAGACAGACATGTTAGAGACAGACATGTTAGAGACAGACTTGTTAGAGACAGACATGTTAGAGACAGACATGTTAGAGACAGACATGTTAGAGACAGACATGTTGTAGAGACAGACATGTTAGAGACAGACATGTTAGAGACAGACATGTTGTAGAGACAGACATGTTAGAGACAGACATGTTGTAGAGACAGACATGTTAGAGACAGACATGTTGTGTTGCTGTCCTTGGTGCTGAAGCAGCAGACAGATTCCTGTCCCTTCGTTCATCTTCCATCTTCAATGTTCACCTAACAAGAGTTGTTCATGGGGAAAGAACAGATCTCCTCCTGATGAGACCCAAACACACTGTTGTTGGGTCCTCATGTTCTAAACTCAAGTGTCTCCAACAAAAGGTCAAAAGTTATTTTTGAAGGTCCAGATTCTACACACGCTTTAATGACAGTGTTGATAAGGGTGAACATACTAAACACAAGCTAAACATTAGCATGTTAGCATGCTGATGATGATTAGCGCTTAGCTCAAAGCAGCTGTCCAGTTATTTTAAGAAGTAAAGCCGTTACAATTAAGAAAACTTCATAAAACAATTTTTTAAACCTTGGAAAGTGTCACCAGACATAAAATAAATAATGACAAATATTTTAAAGTACCACTCACCCTGTTTAACGGATCTCAACACACGCACACACACACACACACACACACACACACACACACACACACACACACACACACACACACACACACACGGAGCAGCTGTGTTGGTTAGATCATGGGTTTGTACAGCAGGCCGGTGCCCCGTCCCGCGTCAGGAGGTGTTAGTGGTAACACAAGCCAGCGGGCTGGAGGGACGAGGAGGAAGAGGAGGAGGAGGAGGAGGAGGAAGAGGAGAAGGAGGAGGAGGAGGAGGAGGAGGAGGAGGAGGAGGAGGAGGAGGAAGAGGAAGAGGAGGAGGAAGAGGAGGAGGAGGATGGAGAGAGTAGAAAGAGAAGCGGAGTGTTGGCGTAACCTTCAGGCTCAGACGTGTCACTCGCCTTGTTGTTGTCTTAGCCCCCACCGCTTAAACGCTCGGCAGGAGAAACACTCTGTCGTCACACACTCACACACTCTCACACACACACACACACTCACACACACTCACACACACACTTACACACTCACACACACACACACACACTCACACACACACACTTACACACTCACACACACTCTGCTCGCTTTCATACACCTTGTCCCGCTATCACGTCATCCGACCTTGTCTCCTCAGAGGGCGTTACAATCTGTACTCCTCTGACCTTTGACCCTCACATCAGAACAGGAACAACTCCCCCAAAGAAGCCTTTCAGGGGAGAAAAGAGCAGAAGCTGAGGGACAGCAGTAGAGGAGGATCCTCCATCAGGTGAAGGGTGAAGCAGTTTGCTGTGAACTGGTTTTGTTCCACATGTTCTGCACAAGCTGCAGAGTTCACGCTCAAGGAGCTCGACGCGAAACACGCTCCAGCTCGGACTTTGGACTTCTCGAGAAACAACCGGGAAACAAACGAGAAACAACCGGGAAACAATCGAGAAACAACCGGGAAACAAACGAGAAACAACCGGGAAACAATCGAGAAACAACCGGGAAACAAACGAGAAACAACCGGGAAACAATCGAGAAACAACCGGGAAACAATCGAGAAACAACCGGGAAACAAACGAGAAACAACCGAGAAACAACCAACTTGGAAACAATCGAGAAACAACCGAGAAACAACCAACTTGGAAACAATCGAGAAACAACCGAGAAACAACCAACTTGGAAACAATCGAGAAACAACCGAGAAACAACCAACTTGGAAACAATCGAGAAACAACCGAGAAACAACCAACTTGGAAACAATCGAGAAACAACCAAGAAACAACCAACTTGGAAACAATCGAGAAACAACCCAGAAACAACCGGGAAACAAACGAGAAACAACCAACCGAGGAACAACCAGGAAACAACCGAGAAACAACCGGGAAACAACCAACCGGGAAACAATCGAGAAACAACCGAGAAACAACCGAGAAACAACCAACTTGGAAACAATCAAGAAACAACCGAGAAACAACCAACTTGGAAACAATCGAGAAACAACCCAGAAACAACCAACTTGGAAACAATCGAGAAACAACCCAGAAACAACAGGGAAACAAACGAGAAACAACCAACCGAGGAACAACCAGGAAACAACCGAGAAACAACCGGGAAACAATCGAGAAACAACCAACTTGGAAACAATCGAGAAACAACCGAGAAACAACCAACTTGGAAACAATCGAGAAACAACCAAGAAACAACCAACTTGGAAACAATCGAGAAACAACCGAGAAACAACCAACTTGGAAACAATCGAGAAACAACCAAGAAACAACCAACTTGGAAACAATCGAGAAACAACCGAGAAACAACCAACTTGGAAACAATCGAGAAACAACCGAGAAACAACCAACTTGGAAACAATCGAGAAACAACCGAGAAACAACCAACTTGGAAACAATCGAGAAACAACCAAGAAACAACCAACTTGGAAACAATCGAGAAACAACCCAGAAACAACCGGGAAACAAACGAGAAACAACCAACCGAGGAACAACCAGGAAACAACCGAGAAACAACCGGGAAACAATCGAGAAACAACCAACTTGGAAACAATCGAGAAACAACCGAGAAACAACCAACTTGGAAACAATCGAGAAACAACCAAGAAACAACCAACTTGGAAACAATCGAGAAACAACCGAGAAACAACCAACTTGGAAACAATCGAGAAACAACCGAGAAACAACCAACTTGGAAACAATCGAGAAACAACCGAGAAACAACCAACTTGGAAACAATCGAGAAACAACCAAGAAACAACCAACTTGGAAACAATCGAGAAACAACCCAGAAACAACAGGGAAACAAACGAGAAACAACCAACCGAGGAACAACCAGGAAACAACCGGGAAACAACCAACCGGGAAACAATCGAGAAACAACCGAGAAACAACCAACTTGGAAACAATCAAGAAACAACCGAGAAACAACCAACTTGGAAACAATCGAGAAACAACCGAGAAACAACCAACTTGGAAACAATCGAGAAACAACCCAGAAACAACAGGGAAACAAACGAGAAACAACCAACCGAGGAACAACCAGGAAACAACCGAGAAACAACCGGGAAACAATCGAGAAACAACCAACTTGGAAACAATCGAGAAACAACCGAGAAACAACCGGGAAACAACCAACCGGGAAACAATCGAGAAACAACCGGGAAACAACCAACCGGGAAACAAACGAGAAACAACCGGGAAACAACCAACCGGGAAACAATCGAGAAACAACCGGGAAACAACCAACCGGGAAACAAACGAGAAACAACCGGGAAACAAACGAGAAACAACCGGGAAACAATCGAGAAACAACCGGGAAACAACCAACCGGGAAACAAACGAGAAACAACCGGGAAACAACCAACCGGGAAACAATCGAGAAACAACCGGGAAACAACCAACCGGGAAACAATCGAGAAACAACCGGGAAACAACCAACCGGGAAACAAACAAGAAACAACCGGGAAACAAACGAGAAACAACCAACCGGGAAACAAACGAGAAACAACCGGGAAACAACCAACCGGGAAACAAACGAGAAACAACCGGGAAACAATCGAGAAACAACCGGGAAACAACCGAGAAACAACCGGGAAACAACCAACCGGGAAACAATCGAGAAACAACCGGGAAACAATCGAGAAACAACCAGGAAACAACCGAGAAACAACCGGGAAACAACCAACCGGGAAACAATCGAGAAACAACCGGGAAACAACCAACCGGGAAACAATAGAGAAACAACCGGGAAACAACCAACCGGGAAACAAACAAGAAACAAACGAGAAACAACCGGGAAACAATCGAGAAACAACCGGGAAACAACCAACCGGGAAACAATCGAGAAACAACCGGGAAACAAACGAGAAACAACCGGGAAACAAACGAGAAACAACCGGGAAACAACCAACCGGGAAACAATCGAGAAACAACCGGGAAACAACCAACCGGGAAACAAACGAGAAACAACCGGGAAACAAACGAGAAACAACCGGGAAACAATCGAGAAACAACCGGGAAACAACCAACCGGGAAACAATCGAGAAACAACAGGGAAACAACCAACCGGGAAACAATCGAGAAACAACCGGGAAACAATCGAGAAACAACCGGGAAACAAACGAGAAACAACCGGGAAACAACCAACCGAGGAACAATCGAGAAACAACCGGGAAACAAACGAGAAACAACCGGGAAACAAACGAGAAACAAACAACCGAGGAACAACCAGGAAACAACCGAGACACAACCGGGAAACAACCAACCGGGAAACAACCAACCGGGAAACAATCGAGAAACAACTGGGAAACAAACGAGAAACAACCGGGAAACAATCGAGAAACAACTGGGAAACAAACGAGAAACAACCGGGAAACAACCAGGAAACAACCGGGAAACAAACAGGAAACAACCAGGAAACAACCAACCGGGAAACAACCAGGAAACAACCAGGAAACAACCAACCAGGAAACAACCAACCGGGAAACAACTGGGAGCCGCTCAACACACTTGTTGGTGAGACGTTCACGGACTCCTTTGGCCCTGCTGCACACACACACACACACACACACACACACACACACACACACACACACACACACACACACACACACATACACACACACACACACACACACACACACACACACACACACACACACACACACACACACACACACACACCATGAACACGTTACTACGGGTCTTTGAGGAGGCGGGGCCATCACTCACCGCGTGAGTATAAATACATCCTTGACCTTTGTTTTCTTTGCTCTTTCCCTCCGATGGGATTCTGTTAAAAGTGGACACACACACACACACACACACACACACACACACACACACACAGTGTAGTGCTGTGGACAGGATGGCGGAGTGGCAGCCGTTATTTATGTCTGCTTTCTTTACGAGGTTTCTCACAGGAACAGAAGCCGAGCAGGAATCCTGTTCCTGTCCATCTATCACTCTTTATTAACACACACACACACACACACACACACACACACACACACACACACACACATACACACACACACACACACACATGAACAAATGTGTTGAATCACACCTGATTAAAAGTGCGATAAAGTGTATTAGTTACATTAGGTGGGCACCAGAACCAACACTACCTCTTTAGTCCACAGGGGGCACCAGAACCAACACTACCTCTTAAGTCCACAGGGGGCACTAGAACCAACACTACCTCTTTAGTCCAAATGGGGCACCAGAACCAACACTACCTCTTTAGTCCACAGGGGGCACCAGAACCAACACTACCTCTTTAGTCCAAATGGGGCACTAGAACCAACACTACCTCTTTAGTCCACAGGGGCCACTAGAACCAACACTACCTCTTTAGTCCACAGGGGGCGCCATAACCAACACTATCTCTTTAGTCCACAGGGGGCGCTAGAACCAACACTACCTCTTTAGTCCACAGGGGGCTCTAGAACCAACACTACCTCTTTAGTCCACAGGGGGCACTAGAACCAACACTACCTCTTTAGTCCACAGGGGGCACCAGAACCAACACTACCTCTTTAGTCTACAGGGGGCACCAGAACCAACACTACCTCTTTAGTCCACAGGGGGCACCAGAACCAACACTACCTCTTTAGTCCACAGGGGGCACCAGAACCAACACTACCTCTTTAGTCTACAGGGGGCACCAGAACCAACACTACCTCTTTAGTCCACAAGGGGCACCAGAACCAACACTACCTCTTTAGTCCACAGGGGGCACCAGAACCAACACTACCTCTTTAGTCCACAGGGGGCACCAGAACCAACACTACCTCTTTAGTCCACAGGGGGCACCAGAACCAACACAAAATAAAAGTTCCTGCTTGTAATTTCATTTGAATTGACTTCAACACGACAGTAAGGAAATACAACATCCAGGATTTTTTTTCAAAGTAACCTGTAACTGAAGTACTGAAGTAATAACTTAAACATCATATATTATATATACTGTATATAGTTAGCCGAGCACAATGATTGCAGCTTTCTCATTTTAATGCTTCGAGAATCTAAAGATTGTCAGGTAAACAACAGTAGCTTAGAGGAGTGAATATTAGGACTAAAGTGCAATGAATGCTACATTACTTGGTCTTTATATCATACTTCACCCACAAAAATGACCTTTTGTTTATCAATTATCAAAAGAGAAAAACAAAAGTTCTCCTCAAGAATTCAAGGAAACCACGGGCTGAATAATTGATATACAAGTGCTCATTGTGGAGGTGAAGTGTTGCCTTCATGCCCGTCAGACGTTCCAGCAGATTAACTTTGGTTTGGCGGAATATAAACGAAACTGTCAAACCCATAAAATGTAATGCGTTTGGCACCTTTTGAGTCTGGAGACTTCCTGTGTGTGTGTGTGTGTGTGTGTGTGTGTGTGTGTGTGTGTGTGTGTGTGTGTGTGTGTGTGTGTGTGTGTGTGTGAAAGGTCTGACGCTGCCCCACTCGAACGCGCCTCATAACTCACCGCCGGATTATTTGTGTAACCGTTGTCGTTCAATCTGAAGCTGATTTCACTTCCTGTCCAGTCGGATCAGGTCTCAAACAGACGGGTCCAGAACACTCCACTTGACCTTTGAGCTTTTCCTTTCACGCACTTTTATTCAGTTTCTCACACACACACACACACACACACAGTCAGCAGCATGCATTAATCAGCTGTGATCGATTGTGTCCACAAGCTGTGACTCAGGATGAAGTAGAGAAACGACAGAGAAATGACAGTGAAGTGGAGTCATTTTCTATATACTTCTATACAACCAGAGGAGTCACCCCCTGGTGGTCAGGAGAGAGAATGCAGCTCTAACACATGAAGCATAGACTTCTATACAACCAGAGGTGTCACCCCCTGGTGGTCAGGAGAGAGAATGCAGCTCTAACACATGAAGCATAGACTTCTATACAACCAGAGGTGTCACCCCCTGGTGGTCAGGAGAGAGAATGCAGCTCTAACACATGAAGCATAGACTTCTATACAACCAGAGGTGTCACCCCCTGGTGGTCAGGAGAGAGAATGCAGCTCTAACACATGAAGCATAGACTTCTATACAACCAGAGGAGTCGCCCCCTGGTGGTCAGGAGAGAGAATGCAGCTCTAACACATGAAGCATAGACCTACATACATACATGACCTCCACTTCGTCTCATGCGTCTCTGCTTGATGACGTTGTCAAACTCTTTTACAGATAAAGGTATATCTGTGTGTCCAAGAATGTCAAAGTTGTGTTCATGTGTCGGTCTGGATGTAGAACCTCATGTATCTGCCAGAGGTGTGTGTGTGTGTGTGTGTGTGTGTGTGTGTGTGTGTGTGTGTGTGTGTGTGTGTGTGTGTGTGTGTGTGTGTGTGTGTGTGTGTGTGTGTGTGTGTGTGTGTGTGTGCACGACGGACCGAACACATTCTCCACTCAGTAATCCAGACTGTGATTGTCGGGGATCTTCGGCAGGAAGCAGCTGAATAGCCGGATGGCTTTGAACCGTCGGTGCAGGCGGCCATGCGTGGCCCTGTTCTCTGTGTAACAGTGTAGAAATACTCTGCTACAAGTAGTCATGCATTCACAACTTTACTCAAGTAAAAGTGCATCATCAGCATCTTTGGACTAAATGTACTAAACGTACTCATCATGCAGAAAACATACATTACATTATTAGATAATAATTATTGATTTGCTTTAATTATATATTACATTTATATGTATATATATATATATATATATATATATATATATATATATATATATAAAAAAAAAAATAGCACATCATCATGTATTAGTTAGTTTATATTTTGTATTAATAATTTACAAAGTAACTAATGTTGTAAAATGAAAAAAAGAAAATGAAAAAAGGTGGTACCATAAAAAAGTACCATAAAAGTGTCCATTCTACTATATTGTAATATTGTAAATGTTTGTTATATAATTATATAAAGGTGTATTTTAAATTGTATGTTAATGTTTCTATTCTACATGTATGTTATGGACTTTAACAGCCTGTTTTTGCATTACCTTAATATGTTATTTATTGTATATTGATATTATTTTATATTATTCATATTATTATACATTTGTATTCTTTTTATTATTAGTATTCACATCATTCTATTTGTTTTATTATTATTTTATATTGAGTGTATTACTTACTTTTATATATCACTTTTATTATTTTGTATTTAAGAATATTGTGGGCCCTGATGTTGAATGACCGTGAACAGATTGTTGATGACGTCACATCTACAAAACAAAAACAGCTTATTAATAACCGCCCTGTTGTCCAAGCGGATCCTTCCCTTCCTTCGCTGAGCCGCGTAGTTTCCCGTCGGACAGTTATCGGCGCCGGACAGATACCGTTGACATTGCCGAGGAAGCGGAGGAGGAGACCGGACGCGACCGAAAAACCCCGCAAGCTTTCACCGGAGGGACGCGAGTCCGTGGCCGCTTCTCAGCCGCGACACCGGGACCCGCAGGAGTCATGTACCGGCGGCCGCTGCAGTCCGCCGTCAGGAGCGCGTACGGGGCCGCGCACAGCGGGGCCGCGCACGGGAAGGTAACCCGCGGTGTCACGCTGTAACAGGGCCGCCTGTTAAGTAACCACAACAATAACCAGTATCATATTAATCACACGTCACGCGTCACGCTACCACTTTAGAGAAGTGTTGCTTCAAAGTTACAATTACATTATTGATTCATTTGTTTTTAACAGGGAAGCCTTTTAAACCGTAGCACCGGTTAATAGGCTTTAGTGTGTGTGTGTGTGTGTGTGTGTGTGTGTGTGTGCGTGCGTGTGTATGTGTGTGTGCGTGTGTATATGTGTGTGTATAAAGAGATTAACTGGTACCTGTGAGGGTTGGTCAGTAGAGTAAAACGTGTAGAGCTGAGGTGACCGGTTTAAAATGAAAATGTACAATATCACAAATTACCAGTTTGCCTCTATGGGTTTAATAATCTGCACAGATTACGACATCTTCTGTCCTTTTGATATTAAAGACATTTTTTCCCCAAGAAAAAATTGTAGGAAATCTGAGGCAGAGCAACCGAAGAGGGTCCTGTGTCATGTGACTGTAAAAACTATAGTATAAACTAGCTGCCAATGATATCTTTGATTATTCTATCAACTGTCTTGTTTGGTCCAAAACTATTTAATTAAATATAATATGAGAAAATAAAAACGGCAAATCCTCCCATTTGAGGACCTGGAAGCGTGAAATATTAAAATTATTCTACAGTTCTTTCAGAAAATGGCAGTTCTCATTTTACTTTTACAATCTTGCGACTGCAGCAGTTTGTCATTGAATCCTCTAAAAGTCATGGACGCATTAATCAAGCGTGGAACTGAGTCTCTGAGTGTCTGCTTCTCCCCTGCAGCCGGCGCTCCAGGAAGCCGCTTCCTCCAGAGCCGAGGCCGCCTGCCGCCTGGCCAGAGGCTCGGCTGCCGGCTTCACGGCATGTCGGATGCTACACGCCAGCACACGGGTAACGAGACTCCTCTGGTTGTATAGAAGTCTATGCTTCATGTGTTAAAGCTGCATTATCTCTCCTGAACACCAGGGGGTGACTCCTCTGGTTGTATAGAAGTCTATGCTTCATGTGTTAAAGCTGCATTCTCTCTCCTGACCACCAGGGGGATGCTCTTCTGGTTGTATAGAAGTCTATGCTTCATGTGTTAAAGCTGCATTCTCTCTCCTGACCACCAGGGGGATGCTCTTCTGGTTGTATAGAAGTCTATGCTTCATGTGTTAAAGCTGCTTTCTCATTCTCTTCTTCAACGTTTCTTCTCTTTCGCCCTGTTCTGTTTTCTTCTTTTAACCTCACTGTTGTTGTTGTTGGTGTTTGTGTTGTTGTTGTTTGTTGTTGTCCGTCAGCTCTGCAACGTGAAGGAGACGCGGCAGCACACGGAGGAAGAGGTCGGAGCCTTCACCAAGCTCATCGAGGCCATGGGCTTCACCGGGCCGCTGAAATACAACAAATGGGTGAGGGAAGGAAGGAGGGAAGGAAGGAGGGAAGGAAGGAGGGAAGGAAGGAGGGAAGGAAGGAGAGAAGAGAGAGGAGAGAGAGGAGAGAGAGAGAGAGGAGAGAGAGAGGAGAGAGAGAGGAGAGAGAGAGAGAAGAAAAGAGAGAGAGAGGGAGAGAGAGGGGGAGAGAGAGAGAGAGAGGGAGAGAGACAGAGAAAAAGAGAGAGAGGGGGGGGGAGAGAGAGAGAGAGAGAGAGAAAGAGAGAGAAAGAGAGAGGAAGAGAGAGGAAGAGAGGAGAGAGAGAGAGAGAGAGAATACATTGATAACCCCTCGTGTTGTCTTGGGGTCAAAATGACCCATCAACACATATACACTCGTACACGGGTCATTTTGACCCCAAGACAACACGAGGGTTAGGCCTGACCTCCAGCAGGAGCTTCACTTCTTGTCTGGCTGTCCCAGCATGTGAAGTCACAAATCACATAACTCTCACTGCTGTTTTTAGAGATATTTATATTTATTTATTTATATACATTTCCTATTTAAGTGTTGGTCTAAATCAGTGGTTCTCAAACTTTTTCTGTCACGCCCCACTTTGGAGGAAGAACAATATTCGCGCCCCACCGATACGGTTCAGCCTGTGAGAGCAGAATGAGATGTGAGCGTCAGGTTGTGTCAGCATCAGTGGAGCAGTGAGCTGCTTTCCTCTACACATCTTTATAAACATGGTTGTAGGTTTGATACGGCTCTCAATTAATGCTCAATGTTGAGCTAAGATCTGTTTTCTGTTTTGAGAGACGCAGCAGAACAGGATGGTGAAATGCAGAGAATAATTTCCCCACTGTGGGATTAATAAAGGATTATTAAAACAACAACAAAAGATTTATTATAATTTTTTTGGAATCTGCAACTCCCCCGCGCCCCACCTGTAATACCTCCGCGCCCCACTAGAGGGTCGCGCCCCACAGTTTGAGAACCACTGCACTGCAGTAATTTGTTTATAAAGCTGCAGATGTTTATGGTCGTCCTCTTTTCTTCTTTTAGAAAATAAAGATCGCCGCTCTGCGCATGTACACGTGCTGCGTGGAGAGAATCAACTACGACGACTTCTTTGAGAGTAAGCGCCTCCGTTTCCTCTGTCATGTATACACACATATATATTATATTTCTCCCTGCGTCTTTTATATGCTCTGTAATATAATATATAATATTTAGTGCAAATTAACTCAGTTATTATGACATAAATCATTAAAAGAAGAAAAATGAAACCTTCATATCTTTTATATCAACATTTTTGATAATTTTTAATGTTTTTAACACAATCTAGTAAAAACAAAAGGATTATTTTATATTGAGTATCTGATGAAATCACAACTTCAAGCTTCATGTGATTGTTTTTCTGAAGACGTTCATCATACGATGTGTTCAAGGGCCGTGGGAAAGAGGAACATCTGACGGTAGTTTTTACAGCTTTCGTTTGGTTGAGAGTGAACACACACTATGCACACACACACACCCCTCTAAGCCACGCCCCTTAGCTGCCAGCAGCTCCTCGCTCGATGCTGATTGGTCGAAACGCATCACTTGAAACCTGACGAGATGGATTTTCACCTGATATGGTTTTAAATACATAAAATGATATAACAATAAATATTATTTATTATGGGATTGTGTGTGTGTGTGTGTGTGTGTGTGTGTGTGTGTGTGTGTGTGTGTGTGTGTGTGTGTGTGTGTGTGTGTGTGTGTGTGTTTCTGACGCTGGTTCTCGTGTTTGTTTCAGAGTGCTCCCTCCCAGACACACTCAACTCCTGGTTCCTGGTGGCACAGCTGCACGTGTGGTGAGACACACACACACACACACACACACACACACGTATGTATGTATAATGTGTGTGTGATGGCCCTGTCTCCTGTGGCAGGATGTGTTTGGTGCGGATGCGTCAGGAGGGCAGAGAAGGGAAGTACATGTGCCGATACATCGTCCACTCCATGTGGGAGGACGTGGAGCAGAGGAGCAAGATCATGGGGGTGAGTAGGGGGGGAGAGAGGGGGTGAGTAGGGGGGGAGAGAGATGGTTTACCTTTTTTGCCAGACTGTTTTAGCTGCATTATTATTATTATTATTATTGTTAGTCCAGGTAGAAGCTGATCAGATCGAGCAGCCTGGGGCCCGATTGGTCGAGTGGAACCGAGCCGGTTCTCCGCCTGACGACGAACCGAATGTCCCTCCTGTTGAATAAATATTCATTATTTCTGAAACGTTGTTTCCGCTTGCAGCTGCTTCAACGGCGCATTGAGTTCCCCCGCTCCGTTGAACGCAGCAGAGGATGAGGTTCTGTTGGTTTAAGGGTTCTTACTCTCGGGCGGAGAGCGAGTCCACAGAGCCGCTCCTCTGTTCTTCCTCAGTGGAGCGGCTCCAGGAAGTGTCGCTCGTTGACATCAGACTTAAATCTTGGCTTCGCTCACTCGCAGCTCGTTCTCCTGGAGTGAAGTCCCCGAGTTCATGAGGTTAAGATGATGGACCGGCTAAACAGTTGATGCTCTTAGCGGGTAGAGATCAGAGGGACTTCTTTTGAGGAGAAATGTGTGTCAAAAACCGTGATCAGTCGCCTCAGTCCTCATCAGCGACTCCTCTGGTTGTATAGAAGTCTATGCTTCATGTGTTAAAGCTGCATTCTCTCTCTTGACCACCAGGGGTTGACTCCTCTGGTTGTATAGAAGTCTATGCTCCATGTGTTAAAGCTGCATTCTCTCCCCTGACCACCAGGGGGCGACTCCTCTGGTTGTTTAGAAGTCTACGCTTCATGTTTTAAAGCTGCATTCTCTCTCCTGACCACCAGGGGGCGACTCCTCTGGTTGTATAGAAGTATATGCTTCATGTGTTGAGGCTGCATTCTCTCTATTGACCACCAGGGGGTGACTCCTCTGGTTGTATAGAAGTCTATATAAAT
>NC_136593.1:1237571-1240071 GCF_910589615.1 Taurulus bubalis | reverse complement strand
TAAAGCAGATGTAACGACGTGACACTGGTCAGTTCATAGATTTTACATATATTTATGTGTATGTATATATACATATATATATTTATGTGTATATATATATATATATATATATATATTTATATTTATGTGTATGTATATATACATATATATATTTATGTGTATATATATATACATATATATTTATGTGTGTATATATATATTTATGTGTGTATATATATATATATATATATAAATATATATATATATATATATATATATATATATATATAGGCGGCGCCTGCCAGACGCTCGGCGCCGCCGTGAGGTTTCATGTCGATGGGATACTTCACCGCGCTTTATAGTTCCTGCACGACGTTCTGCAGCGCTGTAGCGTTGCTGAGGCCTCGGCATGCTGCGTTCAAGATGCTGCGTTAACCCGCTAACTATTGAATCCTTTCATAAGGAAACCAGTTTGACCAGACGAGTTCTCCTCAGCTCATCCTGACCCGCAGACCAGAATACCAATAAACACTCTTATACACACACACACACACACACACACACACACACACACACACACACACACACACACACACACACACACACACACACACACACACACATACACACACACATATCTTAATCTGCAGACGATGCTCTGTTGATGTGATTCTCAAGTCACATTCATTCTGTACACAATCTGCTCAACTGAGGTTGCAGTATCTGAATATTAATAATCAAAGGCATCGCCCTGAAGTATTTGAGTTCATATCAAAGTGACGCATGTCGCTGCAGAGGAGGAGCCTGGGAGGCGATCAGACAACCTCCTGTCAGTCAGTTGATCTTTGGTCTGGAAGTCATTGAAAGCATTTTAAGAATATTTTGTGCAACAGTTTGGCAAACTAGCATCTCTGTGAGCTAAATGCTAACGCCAACATGCGCACAATGACAAAGCACTAAACACAAATTATTGGTTTGTTATTATTATTGGTGCATAAAACATTTGAAAGTGATTACATTCCATTTAATTTCTTTTTTTTTAAATTAAAAGTCGACAGTAGCTACGCTGTGAGCTAAATGCCCACAATGACGATGCTTAGCTTAGCATGTTAGCATGCTAATACAAGCACTAAACATTGGTTTGTTATTATTATTGGTGCTCAGAACATGCAAGTCTACAGTAGCTAGGCTGTGAGCTAAATGCTAACAACAACATGCTCACAGTAGTGATGCTAGCATGTTTAGCAGGAATAAGGCTAAACCATTTTAGCTAAGCTTAGCATGCCAGCGATAAAAAGAGCACTAAACACAAAGTATTGGCTTTATTGGCTCTCCATCCAACGGTTATCAGGTATTTGTTTCGTTTAAAGAACAAAGACGCTCCGTTTTCGTTGAGAACCAAAAGTTTTGCTCTGTTTTCTGTGTCAGGACTCAAAGGGGGTCAGGGACCCGGCTCATTAATGAGGATCCCAGAGGGGACGAGTCTCTGACATCTGGGCCCCAGGAGTCGTGACCTTGTGCACCGCTGCAGGTCAAACTCAGTTTTACTCTTTGAGATTCACTCAGTCAGTCAATAACACGCTGCTGCCTAGATATTAATAACACAACGATGTGAGCTGGTTTGGGGCTAAATGACGGCTGTGAATCAGTCGGCTTAGTAGTTTTGTTTGTGTGCATGACAGACAAACATCCTGCACATTTAACTGATACAAAATAAATACATGTCAGGTGATGATAGTTGTGTTTAACAGCATTCAGTTATGAGTATTACATTAAAACGTGTGAGCTGCTACAACATGTCTCAACAGCCGGAGTAATCAAACGAGAGTTGTGTTGCTGCAGGCGGCACCTTCACACCTTCACACCTTCACACCTTCACACTCAGAACACTCACATGCATGAAGGAGTCGCTCTCTGGAGACATGGGACGCTTGGTCCTCTTCAGGGGAAGATGCATGAGCCAGAATCCTGCAGGAGACGTGTTTGATCCTCTTGCTGCTCGTCGTCTTCCTCATTTCTGTTTAATATCACGTCGTTCTCTCTGTTCTTCATGGAGGGTGAAGGTCAAGTTTGCGTTCGTGTTTTTTTAGCTACTAAACATCAGCATGTTAACTTTGTCTTAGTTCGCTGTTAGCATGCTGCTGTTAGCATTTAGCTCACAGCCGAAGAGCTGCTGTCTTGTTTAAATGTTTAAATGTTATTTTTTCCATGCTTTGAGCTCCAATAACTTTCCTCTATCGACAAGAGAAAATGTTTTATTGTAATTCTGGTGAATTTACCCGTAAAATGAAACAGACCTGAATATTTTCCAGCTGTGAGATCTGTGTGCAAGAATCAATGATGTGAAGTGAGCTGCAGTGAATCTGCCAAATGACATTATGAAATATGATGTGACTAAAATACAGGGTTGTAACGTGGCAGTTGTTTGCTTACAGTGGTTCTTAATATTCTCATCATCTTTAATCACACGGTGTTTTCATGAAGCAGCTCCTGACTCAGTGGTTTCTGCTCAGCCTCCCTC
>NC_136593.1:1190071-1232571 GCF_910589615.1 Taurulus bubalis | reverse complement strand
GTGTGTCTCTTTGTAGTCTGTGTGTCTCTTTGTTATCTTTATGTGTCTCTTTGTAGTCAAGTAATGTTTGTTGTGTTTCTTTGTAGTCTGTGTGTCCCCTTGTCATCTTTATGTCTCTTTGTAGTCTTTGTGTGTCTCTGTGTAGTCCTTTAATGTTTGTTGTGTCTCTTTGTAGTCCTTTAATGTTTTTGTGTTTATTGTGAGTCTCTACCTGGAACGTAACTCTTGAAAGGACATTTTGTATGTGAAGGCCAGTGAGGCCCCCGGCCCCTTTGGGCCCCTGGGCCTGTGCCCAGTTGGCCCCTTCAGTCATCCGTCCGTGGGTTGGTGGAAACACCCGAGCAGCTTATATATACGGTATGTTATATAACATACTGTACATATATATATATATATATATATATATATATATATATATATATATATATATATATATATATATATATACAGTATGTTGTATATATACCGTATGTTATATAACATACTGTATATATATATATATATATATATATATATATATATATATATACATATATGTTATATAACATACTGTACATATATATATATATATATATATATATATATATATATATATATATATATATATATATATATATATATACATATACGGTATATATACAACATTCTGTATATATATATATATATATATATATATATATATATATATATATGTATATATATATATATATATATACATATATATATATATATGTATATATATATATATATATATACATATATATATATATACATATATATATATATATATATACAGTATGTTATATAACAGGCAGCATAGCAGCTTGACTCGTGGATGCAGAAGTTGAAACCAGTCCTTCCAGTTCTCCCACTGCCTTCAGCAGAGACATTCCGCTCACTTTTCTATGTTTACTTGTTCGTTATACTTCTCAGTATTTAAAGAGTGACGTAGAGACGACGTATACGTAGAGACCTGTCAATCACCTGTAGCCCCGCCCTAAAGTGTCCCCTGCTTTATGGTCAGTTTGACTCTAAATTACCATCATTTACTAAATGAACATCATGCTGTGTTGAAGAAACGTTTATACTTCTTCTCTGATACTTTAAGTACATTTGACTGATAATACTTTACTGTCTTTTAGGTCTGTTGCCTTCACCTGTACAGTGTTTACATTCATCTGATAATACTGAAGCAATAGATCATAATTACTCCTCCTGTCAGGACTCTGGTTTCCATTATGACTCCAACAAAGCTGACTCACCTCAAACATGTGACTGCGAGTATCTAACGGTTACGCCTCGCAAACAGGAAGTCGTTGAGTCACTCCTAATAAGGGCATGCGCGCTTATTTACACCTTCTTTTTAATGGATTCATAATTGAATTCCGCTCCCGTGTAAGCAGATTAAAAGCATGCAAACACAAACACAGTGAGGAGCAGAGGCCTGAGACCCCACAACACGTCGGGTAAAGAAGGAGAAGAAGAAGAGGAAGAGGAAGAAGAAGAAGAAGAAGAAGAAGAAGAAGAAGAAGAAGAAGAAGAAGAAGAAGAAGAAGAAAGTCAACTCTCTGATTTAATATCTACTGGTGGAGGTTTGGGATGTGACCCCATAACCTCCTGTGGGACCTGGGGAGACCAGAGCACCTGGTCCTGCTGCACCATGAAGCTGCTGCACATAGACACGGTGCAGCAGCTTCATGGTACCGGTTCAAAGCCCGCCGCTCCGCCTCGTGACCCGAGCGTACGCAAAAGAACCAAATCCCTTTTTCCCCGGTAAGTGTCAGCCTCATGCTGCGACCCGGCGGCCTGGTTTCCTTCTGCAAACACCGACACCGAACACCTGGCCCCGCGCCCCGCTGGCACCCCGCCCCGCTGGCACCCCGCCCCGCTGGCACCCCGCCCCGCTGGCACCGCGCCCCGCTGGCACCGCGCCCCGCTGGGTCAATATTGAGTCGTGACGTGACGTCCTCGCGGATGTTTATACGAGATGGCGGACGTCAGCGAAGTCGCGCCTGCAGCGAGAAACCTGCTCCTCTCTCTCCTCGGCCTCCCGATCCCGTTATTGAAGCGCTGGCCCTGCATGTTGGCACGGGAAACCCCTTTAGTGAGTGTGTGTGTGTGTGTGTGTGTGTGTGTGTGTGTGTGTGTGTGTGTGTGTGTGTGTGTGTGTGTGTGTGTGTGTGTGTGTGTGTGTGTTATAGTAAAGTGGAGCAGGAGCCTTTGATGAAGATGAGTTCTGACCTCTGACCTCTCTGACGTCATCATGGGTTATTTCTTTGATCTTTATTAAGATGAGCACCTGAGAGGCAGAGGAGGGTTTGAGAGAAAGATAGAACCACTTATCAGGAAATGTGTTTTTGACCTATGAAATATTAAATATTAAATCATAGAGATCACTCAGGGAAACTTTCTGCAAGTTTCATTCTTCAACTTCCGGACCATCTGTGTTCTGCTTCATAGTGAATCTATACCTGATGTCTGTGTTCGGTATTCATGTATCGAGGCAGCTGACAGAATACTGTGTTGTGTTTTATGTTTCTAGAGGGAGAAAAGGAGAAAAGGCTGACAGGAAGTTAGGCAATGATGCCTTCAAAATAAAAGCACATAAAAGAACAGCAACTAGAGCAATTAACAAGCTAAGCATTTTGAGTTACTACAAAATAAAGGTGGATTGAGACTCATTCATTCATTCATTCTCATTATAGATTATGATAAAAGCACAAAGAACATATTACAATAAAGAAGAGTCTTGTATCTTAAATATTGCAGGAATTACCTACATTTAATGTGACAAGTCACAACACATTTAAACAACATTTTACAGCAACAAGTCTGGATGTAACTTGAAGGAAATGACTGATAATGACAACAGATGATTATTATTATTAATTGTCAATAATTATATTCGACACCACATTGTTGCTCCTTTGTTGACTTGAGATGCCTCTACATTTAATTTAGTTTAGGATCAAATGCACCGATAAATAATTCATGCACCCGTTAACATGTAAATGATCAGGGTAGAACTTTATTTTGAAATCCCAGTATGTCCTTTTAGACCCAGTGTTTGCATTGTTATTATTATTATTGTTATAGTTATTTATTCATTTTATTTCTGAGTTCGTTCTCATCATATTGATTGTTTTTCTTATTCTGTTTTATCAGGGTTTGATTTTTACCTTATTTTATTTTAAATCTAGCTACTGCTGATCTTTTTGTTGTTTTATTAACTTTATTTGTCCGTTAAAGAATATTATGATGGAAAATAAAGTTTCTAATAAGGAATAAATGGTGAATTCTTCTCAACTCCGGTTCAATACATTTCTATTTAACATATAATAAGAACGCATTGATGACAGACCTGAACAATAAAACACTATGACGACCCAACAGGTGCTCGTTCTCGTGCGGCCTTTATTTTGAAATGCCTCACCAGAAGTTGGCCATCCTGTCTGCTGTGACTGAGGAAGAGGAGAAGGAAGAGGAGGAGGAGTTGCATGTCCCCGTTGGAGACCAATGACAGGACAGGTAGCAACAGGTGAGCCGAAACGCACGCGCGCACACGCACGCGCACACAGGGAGCGCGAGGGAAGCGGCTGCGGAGCTGAGATCCTTCTGACGGAGCGGAACCAGAGGAGGAACAGGACCCGAGTCCGGGTCCGTTTAAATTATTGTTGAGAGATTAAAACCCGCACGAAAAGAAAAAGAAACAATTAAAATATACATTTAAAAAGGACTTTATGGAGTTAGTGTGACTTCAGAGCATAAACGCATCGACTAAAGGGTTCAAAGTAGCCGCAGCACCTGCTACGTGGAGCCGCGACCCGCCGGAGATTATCTGATACAATGTCGCCTCCGCGGCAGCGATGCGTCCTCTAACCCTCCACAGCAGGAACTAGTTCCGCGTCCTTGCCGCGTGCTGCCCGCCTCTCGCCCCACCATGAGCGGCTCGGAGGGCCTGCGGCCGGCGTCGTCCGGCAGAAAGCCGCTGGGGAAGCTCGCGTCCCGGCTGGAGGAGGTGAAGAACCCGTGGCGGCAGGTGTCCACGCTGGAGCTCAGCCACAACGAGGCGGCGCGCCTCGCCACGGACGCGCTGCTGGAGCACGGAGAGGACGAGTACCGGCGCGTGCTCACCGAGGAGCGGGAGCTCAGCTTCCTGTCCCCGCTGGAGGTGCGCTACATCACGGCGGCCAAGGCGTGCGCCTCCGACGAGAGCAACGGGGGGCCCAACGACCGGGACTTCGAGGACTTGGACGCGGTGTCCGACCTCAACTCCGGGACTTACTTCCCGATGATGTCCGACGACGAGCCGCCGATGCTGGAGCTCGGCTGGCCGGACTCCCCGGCGAGGTACGGGCCGTCCGAGACGCAGATCTACTTCCAGAGGGACAAGACCCACAACGTCAAGGACCTCATCCGGTCCCTGATCAACAAAGCCAAGAAGGTCTGGGTCCTCATCATATATATATATATATATATATATATATATATATATATATATATATATATATATATATCTCCTTTACATATTCACAATGTGGAGTTATGCATTTACAACAAGAGATTTGAGTATCAAGTTATAGATGGATAGATATAGAAAGATAGATAATGTATTCATCCCCAGGGGAAACTTGTTTGTAGCAGTAAGCAAAGTTACAGAGTAAACATAGAAATATGAGAAGTATGAAAATACTCAATCTATACAATTGCAGAGCAGAACATATTCAATTTAAGAAAATGTAATAATAAAGAAAATGCAAAAAATTAAGGATATATACAGCATATATAAAGTGTATATACAGTGTATATAACGTATATACACTGTATATAAAGTATATATAAAGTATATACACTGTATATATACAGTGTATATAAAGTGTATATATAAAGTATATACAGTGTGTATGTATGTGTATATATATATATATATATATATATATATATATATATATATATATATATAGTGTGTATATATATATACATATATATAGTGTGTATATATATATATATATATATATATACAGAGTATATAAAGTGTGTATATTAAGTACATACAGTGACTGACTGAATGCAGGGTCGTTGATGAATCAATTGAAGGAGTTGAGTGGTCAGGAATGTTCTCCTGTATCGGTGACAGCGAGCTGGGTTTCATCATGTAATAATGTCTTATTGAGCATCAGGCAGGGTACTTTAATACACTCTATTATTTAATTATGATCCTCCTGCTGATGGCCGGACGTTTCTCTCGGATGTTTCCCTAGTTTTCAGCCAATCGTGGTCCAACAGGCACCAGGGCTTCAGCCTTTGTCAGCAGGCTGTTCATACAGCGGTCAGGCCAGAGCAGGTCATTGATGGCAATGAAACCGGTCACGCATTGAGAGTTAAACAGCTTCAGTTAATCGATGAACACTGAGAAGAGGAAATAGAAAAACTATGAAAACAATAGAAGAGGCAGGTTTTGAAAATGGACGTCGGAGACGGTTCAAGTTTAAAATGAAAACATTTGCATATTCATGGAGTGTTTCTGTCCTCATGACAAACGACGCCATGCAGAAGTCTCCCTGCTGGCTTTAGTTTTCCATGCTCACCAGCTGGCTTCTCCCTCCGGGTTTCCACCTGTTGAGCAGCTGAGTCGTCACCTTCCATCAGCTCCTTTGTAGCCTCTTTCTGTCTCCTTGTAGCCTCTTTCTGTCTCTTTGTAGCCTCTTTCTGTCTCCTTGTAGCCTCTTTCTGTCTCTTTGTAGCCTCTTTCTGTCTCTTTGTAGCCTCTTTCTGTCTCTTTGTAGCCTCTTTCTGTCTCCTTGTAGCCTCTTTCTGTCTCCTTGTAGCCTCTTTCTGTCTCCTTGTAGTCTCTTTCTGTCTCCTTGTAGTCTCTTTCTGTCTCCTTGTAGTCTCTTTCTGTCTCTTTGTAGCCTCTTTCTGTCTCCTTGTAGCCTCTTTCTGTCTCCTTGTAGCCTCTTTCTGTCTCCTTGTAGTCTCTTTCTGTCTCCTTGTAGTCTCTTTCTGTCTCCTTGTAGTCTCTTTCTGTCTCCTTATAGTCTCTTTCTGTCTCCTTGTAGTCTCTTTGTGTCTCCTTGTAGCCTCTTTCTGTCTCTTTGTAGTCGCTTTGTGCCTCTTTGTAGTTGTTTTGTGTCTCCTTGTAGTCGCTTTGTGTCTCCTTGTAGCCTCTTTCTGTCTCCTTGTAGCCTCTTTCTGTCTCTTTGTAGCCTCTTTCTGTCTCTTTGTAGCCTCTTTCTGTCGCCTCTTTCTGTCTCTTTGTACCCACTTTCTGTCTCTTTGTAGCCTCTTTCTGTCTCTTTGTAGTCTCTTTCTGTCTCCTTGTAGTCTCTTTCTGTCTCTTTGTAGTCTCTTTCTGTCTCCTTGTAGTCTCTTTCTGTCTCTTTGTAGCCTCATTCTGTCTCCTTGTAGTCTCTTTCTGTCTCTTTGTAGCCTCTTTCTGTCTCCTTGTAGCCTCTTTCTGTCTCCTTGTAGTCTCTTTCTGTCTCCTTGTAGTCTCTTTATGTCTCTTTGTAGTCTCTTTCTGTCTCCTTGTAGTCTCTTTCTGTCTCTTTGTAGTCTCTTTATGTCTCTTTGTAGTCTCTTTCTGTCTCCTTGTAGTCTCTTTCTGTCTCTTTGTAGTCTCTTTCTGTCTCCTTGTAGTCTCTTTCTGTCTCTTTGTAGTCTCTTTCTGTCTCTTTGTAGCCTCTTTCTGTCTCTTTGTAGCCTCTTTCTGTCTCCTTGTAGTCTCTTTCTGTCTCCTTGTAGTCTCTTTCTGTCTCTTTGTAGCCTCTTTCTGTCTCCTTGTAGCCTCTTTCTGTCTCCTTGTGGCCTCTTTCTGTCTCTTTGTAGTCACTTTGTGCCTCTTTGTAGTTGTTTTGTGTCTCTCTGCAGTGGCTTTGCATCTCATGTGGTCGTTTCCAGCTCTTTGCTGTCTCTTTATAGTAGTTTAGTCTCTTAATGGTTGTTTTGAATGTCTTCCATCGTCGTTAGTGAGTCATGTTGCTTCTTTACGGATGTGTTGTTTCTTGGTACTTTTACGTTTCTTTTTGTAGTTCCTTTTGTGTCTCTGGAGCCGTTTGATTGACTCTTACGCAATACGTAACTTAATAAAGAGGTCCTGACCCGGCTGACCTCAGACCCCCGGGTCCCCTGGTAGACCTGTTCAGTGATCCATCCAGGTGCTTGGGAGCTCGTCTGGATGCTGAAAACCAAAAAAAGATTTTGTTCACTATTCATCGGCTCCACGACAGTGAATGTTGCCCACGTGTGTGGAGGTCACTGAGCTGAGTCACGTCCAGACACTTCCCTCTTCTCAACCTGCAAACAGAGCTGTACATGCTTTATGTCTGAGTCTGCTAATAAAAGATGTTTAAAGCTATTTATACCAGACAGGAAATATTCCATGAAGTATAGAGAAGTCGGCTGCAACATTCAGCTCTTTCTCACACGTTTGTGCCGAGTCAGCAGGTTTACGGTCAATGACGAAGCAGCTGATGAAGAGCTGGATCAGAACAATGAAGGAGCTTTGGCTTCTGCTCATTGAATCTGTTCCTAGTGTCTAATGTGCAGGGAAGGAGACAGATTCTCTCTCACAACGTGCAGCACTGCCCTGAGCTTCGAGAACAAATGTGTGTTTTATGCACACAATATTCACATTTGAGCTCATTTGGTTTCCTACGTACACCAACTGTCCTTCCCATTTCTTCCTGGACAAAATGTCCAACTGCATCTGAAGCGCTGTCAATCATTTTAAAGAATGCGTCGCTCACTTTGCACGCTTCATGTGCGAAACGCCAGCGGGCATCGCTACGTCTGCACATGCAGCCGAATGCCGTGTGTGTGTGTGTGTGTGTGTCTGTGTGTGTTGCGTAACACCCGCTGTGTGCAGTGTCCCGTCCTTCCTCTTCAACGCACATGAAGGAGTGAGACGTCCACTGTCAGTGTTTTAAATAAAGGTCCAGAACAAAAGCTCAGGCTCGTTCCTCTGAAGCAGTCCTGTAGTTCCTTGAAGGTTCAGATCACGTTTCACCGCGTCGCCTGGAGGAATTCCTCGGAAACGTTTGCAGTTCCAGAGAAAAGCGTTCCGCCGGGACCCCAGAACTGGTTCCACGAGTTCCCGAGAAACACAATGTCTGAAGCAATAACTATCTTTGAGTAGTAAATCATGGGAAACATAAATATTACATAGTGGTAATTAAACCCCCACCTGTTGCTTTAACCACGGGGTCCCACACTTCAGTCAGTTTGTGTCTCTTTCTTTGGTTGTGCGTTGTTGTTTTTTACATTTATTTACATGTATGAAGGAATCAGAATGCATGGAAATGTTTGTGCAAAGTGCAACATAGTAAAACAATAAATAATGCATATCGTTCTCTCTCACTCTAACGTTCAATAATTCAATAAAGGGGAAAAAAGACCCCTGAAATAATTCAAACTAAACAACGACGTCCTCTGAGCTCTTCATCTTTTTACCAAAAGACATGAGGATTCAATATGCAGCATATGAACACGTTACAAGGCCGATTAATCAATACAACGTTTATTACAGGCTCAAGGTCCAGAGAATACAAAAGACATCAAATAGAATAAATGCATACAAAAGCACAATTCAAATACAGAGACCTATCACAACTCATACATAATTAGTTGATTATATTTTAGATGAAGTGTTTAGTGTATAAAAGATATCAATATGTCCAACATAATTTCCACAATGTTGACGTCTTCAAAATGTAAAAAAAAAACTCCAAACGCTGTCTGCAGTGAGATCACTACAAGTACATGAAATATGAGCTATGAACCGCTGTGTGCAGGTCATCGCGCTGGTGATGGACGTGTTCACGGACGTGGACCTGCTGTGTGACCTCATGGAGGCGTCCAACAAGCGCCGGGTGCCCGTCTACATCCTGCTGGACCAGAAGAACCTGGACCACTTCACGGACATGTGCTCTGCTCTCGACATTCAGAGCTCACACATGAGCGTAAGTACCGAGAGCTCCTCGTATCACTCCTTGTATCACTCCTTGTATCACTCCTTGTGTCGTTCCTTGTGTCGTTCCTCGTATCACTCCTTGTGTCGTTCATCGTATCACTCCTCGTATCACTCCTTGTGTCGTTCCTTGTGTCGTTCATCGTATCACTCCTTGTATCACTCCTTGTATCGTTCCTCATATCACTCCTTGTATCACTCCTCGTATCGCTCCTCGTATCACTCCTCGTATCGCTCCTCGTATCACTCCTTGTATCGTTCCTCATATCACTCCTCGTATCACTCCTCGTATCGCTCCTCGTATCGCTCCTCGTATCACTCCTCGTATCGCTCCTCGTATCACTCCTCGTATCGCTCCTCGTATCGTTCCTCGTATCGCTCCTCGTATCGTTCCTTGTGCCGTTCCTCGTATCACTCCTCGTATCACTCCTCGTATCGCTCCTCGTATCGTTCCTTATGCCGTTCCTCGTATCACTCCTCGTATCGCTCCTCGTATCGCTCCTTGTGCCGTTCCTCGTATCACTCCTTGTGCCGTTCATCGTATCACTCCTTGTGCCGTTCATCGTATCGCTCCTTGTATCACGCATTGTATCGTTCCTCATATCACTCCTCGTATCAGCCCCGCCCCAATCAAGCTTCTTTTTTTTTAAGCTAACGGCAGCTACATTGATCCAACACACAATGGAGAGAAAGCAGGCGGAAGGTATTTCTCTCAGACGTGTGTTTTTATTGAACCCGTAACGCTCAAATTGCCATAACCACGAGCAGTAATGCTCCGTAATTCATTGTCCAGTCGCCGTCTCTGTGAAGGACGTCAGCTGACAGGAAGTCAGCGTGGAACCCCGGCGTCTCTTGCTCGTTGCGTTTTCTTTTGCGTTCAAATCAACGGGAGGACTGAGCGTCTGTGAACGCATCCTCTGGTACTGCTTTTACTGAAAGCCGTGAACCGAGTGTTGCGTAGAAGCGCCTCTCTTGTTGCATCGCGGGCGTCTGGTTGTCTCCACACTTCACTTCTAGAAGTCACACTGCAGCGTTAGAGGAGAGGAATGTCCTCCATCTTTCACTAAGCCTTTTCTGCGTCTGCTGTGGCGGAACATACATGTTCTGCTGAAGTGTCGTTGAGCAACAAGATAATATTCATTTACGCTGAGTTTGAAATAATGAATATGCTTTTAAAAGAAAGACTCAAAATATAAGCAGGCATACATACAGGCATCTATATAAATGTTTATTCTTTTAATCAAACTATTGTCTCATTCATTTGTGTCATGTAAGGTTTACTGTATGCTTTGTGTTCTCATTGTTAGTTTAAATACTACATTTACTCACTTTCTACTGTTTACACCCAGATTTCACTAAATGTTTGGAATGGAAATTTTGGTTTAAAGTCACGGAATTCATTGGTAAAAATGTGTATGAACCCTGGCCTCCTCCTTCCTCCTCCTCCTCCTCCTCCTCCTCCTCCTCCTCCTCCTCCTCCTCCTCCTCCTCCTCTATATATATCTTTATTTAAAAGGGACCACGTACAGTTAAAACATAAATGTCACCATTTGATGCACTGTACCAGATTTCATCTGTAGTTCCTTGACAGACCATAACAAACATAAAACAAGCAAACATTGCAGGATAAAAGAAACAATACAACATTATATGGAGGAGAAGGGCACACAATACAAAGCTACAGTACAGCACATTACAAATAAGTAACAAAACCATCATCATCAGTGATGTTCTTGGTCAGCTGACATGTTCATGTTCACAGCGATGAATCATCTCTCACTTGCAAATTTGAAGTCTCTGCATGTGGATTTTATTATTGCCAGAAATGAGCTGCAGCCAAATGCTCTGGAATATAAATAGACATGCAAATCACGCAGCATGTTTGCATAAGAAAAACCTTGAACTTTGTCGGAGTTCCTTTGCTTTTTGTCATGAAGCAACAATATTTTCCGAGCTTTGTAGATGCTTTGTAGATGCAGGCTCGTCATCAGGGCTGCAAACAATTAGTCTCATCGATTATTCTGTGTTCCAACATTGCAATCTCCCTAAAGGCCAAACTGTTGTATTCATTCTTTGTTTTGAGCAACAATCTAAAAAAAACAATATTCAGTTTTGTGTCTTTGAAGTTAAAGGAAACGAGCAAGAAAATAGTCCCATTCAGGAAGCTGGAGACTGAGTTGTTGACATTCTGATAGAAACATGGAGCTCAACACAAAAGAAAAGTATAGACGTATATAGTCGTTAATTATAGTTAAAAGAATGTTTAAAAAAAGTGTGTGTGTGTGTGTGTGTGTGTGTGTGTGTGTGTGTGTGTGTGCAGAACATGCGTATACGCAGCACGTGTGGCGACACGTACTGCACCAAGAGCGGCAAGAAGTTCACCGGTCAGGTCCTGGAGAAGTTCATGATCATCGACTGTGAAGAGGTCATCGCCGGGTCATACAGGTGAGACACACACACACACACACACACACACTCTGTCATGATGACGTTATTAATAGAATGTAATCGTGGCGGGCCGCTGCAGTTCGTCTGGCTTTGGTGACGCTGCTGTTGAACAACCAGCCATCGTCCCGGTACTTAACGGACCAATCAGCTGCTGGCGGTCTCGAGGACGTTCAAGGATTCCTAAAATGGTCAGAGTTGATATTCACACGTCGTTCGCCTTTAATCCACTCTGCGCTCTACTCGCTGCTGCGTTACCTTCAGGTTGAGTCTCTTGAGTCTCAGCGTCTCTTGAGTCTAAGTGTCTCTTGAGTCTAAGTGTCTCTTGAGTCTCAGCGTCTCTTGAGTCTCAGCGTCTAAGCGTCTCTTGAGTCTAAGCATCTCTTGAGTCTAAGTGTCTCTTGAGTCTCAGCGTCTCTTGAGTCTCAGCGTCTCTTGAGTCTAAGCGCCTAAGCGTCTCTTGAGTCTAAGTGTCTCTTGAGTCTAAGCGTCTCTTGAGTCTAAGCGTCTCTTGAGTCTCAGCGTCTCTTGAGTCTCAGCGTCTCTTAAGTCTAAGCGTCTCTTGAGTCTAAGTGTCTCTTGAGTCTAAGTGTCTCTTGAGTCTAAGTGTCTCTTGAGTCTAAGTGTCTCTTGAGTCTCAGCGTCTAAGCGTCTCTTGAGTCTAAGCATCTCTTGAGTCTAAGTGTCTCTTGAGTCTCAGCGTCTCTTGAGTCTCAGCGTCTCTTGAGTCTAAGCGCCTAAGCGTCTCTTGAGTCTAAGTGTCTCTTGAGTCTAAGTGTCTCTTGAGTCTAAGTGTCTCTTGAGTCTAAGCGTCTCTTGAGTCTAAGCGTCTCTTGAGTCTCAGCGTCTCTTGAGTCTCAGCGTCTCTTGAGTCTCAGCGTCTCTTGAGTCTAAGTGTCTCTTGAGTCTAAGTGTCTCTTGAGTCTAAGTGTCTCTTGAGTCTCAGCGTCTCTTGAGTCTCAGCGTCTCTTGAGTCTCAGCGTCTCTTGAGTCTCAGCGTCTCTTGAGTCTAAGCGTCTCTTGAGTCTAAGCGTCTCTTGAGTCTAAGCGTCTCTTGAGTCTAAGCGTCTCTTGAGTCTAAGCGTCTCTTGAGTCTCAGAGTCTAAGCGTCTCTTGAGTCTCAGAGTCTAAGCGTCTCTTGAGTCTCAGAGTCTAAGCGTCTCTTGAGTCTCAGAGTCTAAGCGTCTCTTGAGTCTCAGTCTTCACTCACAGTCCGGTTTCAGGTGTGTGTGGAGAGCCGAGCATCAAACCGGCTGGCGGTGGAATGAAGGGCGAGGTCCTCCAGCGAGGCAAATGTTTCCTTATCACCTGAGCGCTGCGCTCCCTCCCTCCTTCCTATGCTCCCTTACTCCTTCCTATGCTCCCTTCCCTATGCTCCCTTCCTCCCTCCTATGCTCCCTTCCTCCCTCCTGCGTCCTCCTCCCTCTGGTATTAAAGGCATTAGTACGCTGGTTCACGCGTTGATATCCGGGGAGTTCACGCTGCAGTTTGTTTGAGAAGCAAATAAATCAACTCAGATTCACAGATGCAAAAGATAATAATTGCTTATAATTGCACGCATGGAAAGATTAGAAATGTAAACGTTATCCCTTCATATTTAGTGTTTATAAGCACTATACTAACATGTAATAATGGTTTATAACACTTTATTGTAGTTGTAAAAAGTGTAACGTATTTCTAACTATAACTCCTCACACATACGTTTAGGCAAATAATAATACAAATTGACGATATTAATGATGATGATGATGATGATGATGATAATAATAATAATAAAGTGCTAAACACAAGGCAGCAAGTAAAAAAACAAATCTACTGAATTTATGAAAAAACTGATCAAAGAAATAACATCTAAAAAAATTAAAACAATAAACTAATATTGGTTAACACAGAACATACAGTTGAAATGGAAGAAGCTAAGTGTTCATAGTGAAATACTGTACATTAGATGTTAAAGTGGAAACGGAGGTATTATTTAACGGTCACAGGAAGCCTCTGAGCTTATCTTCACCTGATGTGGCGTGGAAGATGTGACCCAGGTATTATCTTTATAACATGACTTTTATAACATGCCTTCCTCATGAGAAGAAACTCCCTGGTGTGGTCATCTGAAGGCGTGCTCTGATCAGGCCTCCGGTCCAACAGCAGGAGTTTACCTGTGAGGTGAATCATGAGCACTGAGTGATTTACGGTGACTGAAGCGGTCCTGCAGGTTCAGTCTGGAGAACAAACAGCTCGCAGCCCGAGGAGCAGCTCGCCTCCAAGAGGACGGGAGCCAGACCCGGATGTTTCTCTCTGCTCTGAACGCGCCATCAGCTCTGCGTGGATTATGAGGAATTGTGTTATTGTTGGTGTTCGGTTCCAACGCATTCTCAGCGTGGTGACTCATCGTCGGCCAGGAGAATGTTAATGATTTGATCTGCAGGTTTATCAGCTGGAGGTGGACAGAGATGACGCGTCACATTTTGTTTTTCATCATTTCCAGTTTAGCATGAGAGTCATTTCATTAATTAATTATTCCTTCTCAAGTAAACACAGTGAATCTCTGGATTCTTTGATTTTGTCTGTCGCCATTTTGGTCAGGAGAGAGAATGCAGCTTTAACACATGAAGCATAGACTTCTATACAACCAGAGCAGTCCCCTGGTGGTCAGGAGAGAGAATGCAGCTTTAACACATGAAGCATAGACTTCTATACAACCAGAGCAGTCCCCTGGTGGTCAGGAGAGAGAATGCAGCTTTAACATGAAGCATATACTTCTATACAACCAGAGCAGTCCCCTGGTGGTCAGGAGAGAGAATGCAGCTTTAACACATGACGCATAGACTTCTATACAACCAGAGCAGTCCCCTGGTGGTCAGGAGAGAGAATGCAGCTTTAACATGAAGCATATACTTCTATACAACCAGAGGAGTCACCCCCTGGTGGTCAGGAGAGAGAATGCAGCTTTAACATGAAGCATATACTTCTATACAACCAGAGAGTCACCCCCCTGGTGGTCAGGAGAGAGAATGCAGCTTTAACACATGAAGCATAGACTTCTATACAACCAGAGCAGTCACCTCCTGGTGGTCAGGAGAGAGAATGCAGCTTTAACTCATGAAGCATAGACTTCTATACAACCAGAGGAGTCGCCCCCTGGTGGTCAGGAGAGAGAATGCAGCTTTAACACATGAGGTTTCCGCCTGGTTACTCTGTGTTGTGAGTCTGATGCACATTCGGATACATCGGCGTCTGGGTCCGGACTCGGGCCCGCCGCCCGCCGCCCGCCTCTTAGAGACCCCTGCCCTAATGCTACGCATTGGTCCTTTAAAACACAGCTTTGCTAAGATGTCCCAGTACGCTGTAGCTCACCGGTCTCTCACATTGTGTCTCCTCTCCAGTTTCACCTGGCTGTCGGCTCAGGTGCACAGCAACATGATGATGCATTTCTCGGGTCGCATCACCGACAGCTTCGATCGGGAGTTCCGCTGTCTGTACGCCGACTCCCAGATCATCGACTGCTTCTTCAACCCGGAGGACGAGGGGGCGCCCTACTACCAGCCGTACCAAGCCACGGTGACGCCCAGCGCCATGGGAATGGATTTACTCTCCGACAGGTACCATCTTATCAAATATGTGCTCGTTTTCATACCTTTCCCCAACGGATATCTGAATGTTGTTTTTCTTTTTCTTGACATGTTAGAGTCAAAGGTTTTTTACAGAAGGAATTATAGATATCTCTTTGGATCCCTCCATGAATCAGAAAATAATGTCAACAAACAAATAACTATTTTCGCCATACATAAACGTATTCATGTTTTCATCTGAAATAGTATTTTCCTACATGAAATGCCCAAAAAGCACATATAATGGCAATTTATGTGTTTTTTCAAACACCAATAATACAAATATTAATAAGAATAATATACTTCTATACAACGCTTATCAAAACAACGTTACAAAATGCTATAAATGGTAGACAAATAATAAAACGACTCTATTCATTACAATTAAATAAAAGTAAAATGTAATAAATATCCCCAAATAAAAATATAACACATGAACCATATTTTATCAGGCTCCAGTAATACTTAGTGTTTTGGAGTTTGTTCTCTAAAGGAACAGTTTATTCTTGCATTATGAAACAGTATTGGTGTACTGACCTTTACCCCCTCCCCTCCAGCAGGCAGAGGGACCGGGTGAGCTCTGAAAACTCCAGCAGCCAATCAAGTAACAGCGTGTCGAGTGTGAAGGCTGCGCCCGGGATGACCTCCAACACCGTCTACAAGGTCACTCAAAGTCACGACAAGAAGGAGTCCAACAACAACCCCCACCTCAGCCCCGAGAGGAGAGGCGGGGGACTGACGGCGGCGCCTCAGGGCCACGCCACGGCGGGGCCACGGGGCTCCGCTAACGGAATCCACCGCCCGGACATGGACCGATCGCCGCCGCCCTACGGTCATCCGGCGGGCGCCGAGTGGAACAAGCCCAAGCCCGCGGACGCCATGCGGACCAATATAGGCGGAGCCTCCTCCAAGTTCCAGGCGTTGGGGTTGTACGACCACAAACCGGGCATGTTCCACGGCGGCGGCCCCAACCCGAACCCCAAGGCCCCGACGGCGCCGTCCCCGGTCAACGACGGCAAACTCACCCACCGGCAGAGGTCTCCCTCCAACCAGTTCCTCAACAAACTCTCAGACCTCTTCCTGCCCTCCTCCGGCAAAGACACCTACAACTTCCGGCGGTCGCCGTCCCCTCACGGCGGCCCGCCCTGGGGGGGGCCGGACCTCTCCAGGGCGGAGCCGGAGAGCCAGCAGAGCCCGCCGCCGCCGCCGCCGCCGCTCTCTCCGACCGTGCTGATGAACCGGCAGGACCAGAAGCGAATGACGCTGGGCCACAGCAAGCTGGACCTGGTGAACCAATACAACCAGATGAAGTCCAAGCAGGTGTACAGCCGCTTCGAGCTGAAGACCTCCAACTAAGACACGCCGACCTTACCGGTAGTGAGATGTGCTGTTGAGGTTATTGAGGCGTCATTTCTGTATTTGTGATGGACTTGAGAGCAGCTACTGCTTCATAGACACAGGTCACTGGTTACCATGGTGATTGGGCACCTGGGTGACGGGGCGGACTGGGAGTGAGACTCAGACTCTGATCACTGTCGACCTCCCGCTTCCACTCTTCCTTCCTCCAACAGACGGTCCTTCGTCTTCTTCTGCCGGTCGGTGGTTCCTAGTGTGAATCCCGCCGTGGCGGCCATGTTGACTCACAGCTGGAGTTTCCCTTTTGATTCCTGAAACCACGTTGCCTCTTTTATCCTGCGAGGAGCCTTCAGCCGAGATGCGACTCTTTGTGGTGTTTACTCATGTGGAAAAATGTTTTTAAATTGATGTGACTGTGACAGTCGCCCGTCAATTAATTTAGTGCTACCTGAGTATTCATGCTTTCAAACGGTATAGAAACGAGGTATTGGCGAAAAGAAGTCGGGACCAAAGGTTTCCTCACAAAACATTTTAGAAAATCAAACGGCAGCAGAAAATCACTCTGGAAGTTGTATTTGTTTTGCACAAATATGAAAAAGATGGTTAAAACTGGAAATGTTTGTCATTTATTTTTCTATAAAACAGGGAGTTAGATGATTTTTCAGAGCTGTAACTTAATTACAAGTATCCTAAAAAGTCTAACTGAAATGTACATTATTACCTTAAAAAACTATTGCTTATTATGTAAAGAAATATTATCGTTTTTTGGACATAATGTGAAAACCGCCCGTCAGCTTCTTCAGCGTCTGAGGGGCGGAGTCTATTTTAGGACATATCGGACATGTAACGTTTTCCTGTTCCTGGTATAGGAAACAGAGCAAATCTATAAATGTTGAACAATTGCAGACAGAAAAAGACAAATTCCTTTAAAACTTCAGGAAAGAAATGAAAACGTGACTGAGAGAAGCCGTATCTGTGATTTAAAATCCTGTCTGTCAGTGTAAACTCTGACCTTCTTCTTCTTCTTCTTCTTCTTCTTCTTCTTCTTCTTCTTCTTCTTCTTCTTCTTCTTCTTCTTCTTCTTCTTCTTCTTCTTCTTCTTCTTCTCCTCCTCCTCCTCCTCCTCCTCCTCCTCCTCCTCCTCCTCCTCCTCCTCCTCCTCCTTCCGACCAGACCGTTACCTGTGTGGCTGTCAGCGCTGATCTATGTGAAGTTTAAATGAGGCTTAAGATGTTGCTTCATTTAAAAATGCTAACATATGAATCCTTGTGTGGCTAAATCAAATTTGAATCCAAAAAGTTTTTTTTTTTTATATTTGTAAAACTTTCCACAGCCTGGAGAAGTAGTTTTTATGAGAGAAACTGCACATTTTAGTGCCCGCCCACAAACATTGCTGCACCAATCAAATCACCAAAAAAGTACATTCTGAACCAACTATGGTGAAAAATTAATAAATGTGGTTAAAAGCCATTTTAAACCGTTTTGATAAGTGCACAAGTCAAAACAAACCATTCATACAAACTGC
Organism: Taurulus bubalis; assembly: GCF_910589615.1. NCBI lineage: Eukaryota > Metazoa > Chordata > Actinopteri > Perciformes > Cottidae > Taurulus > Taurulus bubalis. The sequence goes on along the minus strand of NC_136593.1, from coordinate 1,214,669 downwards.
CTATCTCAGCAAAAATGAATTGAAATATAAAAAAAAAATCTGTATTTGATACAAACTAATCTTTAAGGGTCTAAACCTTTGTTTACGGTTTAATGCTTCATCCTTTCCTTCTCCTGTTGTGCCTTCAGCGTCCGGCCTTAACTTCATGATCTCATGACGGACACGACCTCTCTGAGGAAACAAGTCCATTTGAATTGTCCGGAAACACGTGGAGGCGATTCTGAGGTTTTGTCTCATCTGATGAAAGAATTTAAAATCCCACGGCGGGGGTCGTGCCCTACACATGTTTCTTGTTGACAGACAATTTTTGCTAATTTTTCTTTCTCATATTGTACTTTTCTTCTTCTTCTTTTTTTTACAGCATTTTTTTCAGAAATGTAGATTTGTAAATAGACTGTGAATTAAAAGGCATTAGAGAGCTGATCCTAATGTAAGAGCGGTGTCTTTGAGTTGTTTTGGTGATGATGTGCAGTCGTGTCTCATCTCAGGACTGCAGGGATAAATCAAAGGCGTTTTCACAGAAGCAATAATTATTGACGTGGATCAATTCTTTTTAATATATGTTGTTGTTTACTGTTCATTTCAGTTGGTATTGATGCTTTTTTGTTGACAATTTGCAGGCATGGATTCATCTGTGACTCGTGTGTGTCTGACTGTAAATAACGGTGTATATAATGCAGGAAGTGACTGTCAGGAATTTGGGTTATCGTTAAAGAAACACTTAAACGGTGTTTTTATTTTTACTGGAGAATGTGAACTTTTCTGTCTAAGCGTTGCTCTTAATTTGTAAGATGAACACTTGAGGATTTAATAAATAAAAAAGTTTGAAGTTAAGAGCCGTCGATGTTGTTTTGTCTCAGCGGAAAAGATGATAGTCTCCGTCGGCCGAGGAAACCAACTGAAAACAAACGGCATAAAATAAACATGGAATGTTCTAAAGCTAACGGTAAAGTAATGTTTCTTATTTAAAAACATATATAAACAATATAACAACTTCAGATGTTCGTCTCCCTCGGGATGAAGTGTAATAACCTTGGCGATCCTCTCACTTTTCAGCCATCTATTGTCAACATTTATTATTTAAAAAAAACGTCTACAAAAGGAAATTATGCTCAATATTCTGAATCAGTCGAAGTTTTTTTTTTTTTTTTTCATAAAGCACCTCTTGAAAAAGCGATGCTAAGACCGTCTTGTGGTTTCTAGGTCAGAGAAGCGAGGACGTTGGACGTGTCAGGAGCTCTGCTCTAAGAATACTCTTTCCCCAGAGAGCCGCTGTACAGTAGCTGTTCCTGTCAGGAAACCCGGCCCGGGGTCGAGGTCGGGGTCACAGCATGAACACTGTGGCAGATGTATGAACAATGCAGCATCCGAGAGACTCTGCCTAAAACGTCCCAAAAGTGGACGGGACAATGAGCAGAAATCCAGCATTCATCCAAACGGCTCGTGTCCGTTGATGAAACGTCATGCATGCAGAACCCTGCTTTGAAGAGGTTTAATGTACATAGCTTAACCTTAGCTTAACATCTGCATATTGGGATTTTTCTGCAGGCGGAAGAGATGCTGTTGGACTAAGAGTCCCAGAGACGAGCCGAGCGTCCTGCAGGAAGACTTTGGGGACCATCTGTGGTTTGATGCATCGGTAGAGCGAGTGATTCAATTACAAGATCCCTTCACAGTAAAAGAACAAATCAACTTTGAAGACAATGGTTGCATCACGTTAGCTAACAAGCCTTGTTAGCTAACGTGATGCAACCATTGTCGTGAAAGTTGATTATTTTTTAAGAAGACATTCAGCCCTTAACGATGGTCTGAGATAGTCATTGATACTCTTGAGTTAACAGCGACACACTCAGCACTCAGACTCCGGGTAACACAAGCCTCCCGCTCACGTTTCAGCTGCTGGCTTCGGTAACGGCCAGCTGGAGAGAGTGAGGGACTCCACCGAGGGATCCCTGCAGCTCCAGAGATATGAAGATGTATCAACACGATCATTTCACTCTCAATGGGGACGTGAACGCATCATTTATTAACCTCAACGTTACTTCCAATCCAGCAGCTGCTGGGAAATGTGTCCATGGGATTTGGTATAAATTGTTTATGTTGTTAGCGCATGATATTTACATACGGTGGCCACATTTTTTGTACTTACTTGGTCACTTTTCATCACTGAGGTCATGGGTAGTGATGGTGTTGTAATGGTGTGAATTGAATTCTGAGCTGCTTCTAATATTCTGCCCACCTTTTATGTGTTAAAAAAACATTTTGACAACCTCACAACATAACTGAGTCGAGCACAACGCCACCTGTAACTATGACCTCAGTCATAAAACTGTATCTGAGTTTCCTACAAAGTCACAAAGTAACCACGGATGGAAGCTGCCCAGATCTTAGTTATGTTGTGTTCCTGTTTTATTTTGATACTCACCTCTCCTCTCAGTTCCGATTCACTTTACTTCCTGTCCCGTTTTGTGTTTTTCCCGCCAGTTTTGATCGCGTCCCTCGTTCGCCCTGCAGCCGCAACGCCTCCCGCTCACCTGGTCCCATCAGCCGGTCCCTCCAGATACCAGCACTTCCTTTGTCCGTTTTCATTTCATTTGGGTTTTGGGTTAAGTTGCCAAATTTCCTTTGAACCTTACCTGCTGTTTCCTGCCAGTTGTTGTTGATGTATCTGTAAACTTAAAGCGCAGTCTGCTTAGCAACAGGTCTCTGTCCGGGGAACGTTAGCCAGGTGTGTTTTGGGGAGATCGCTGCCGTGGATGTGTGACTGTGACCTGGAAACGGCTCGATGATCTTCTTTACATGATGTCACCGTGATGAGATCTTACTGTTTGCGTTTGTCGCTCACATGAAGCATACATCGCTTCATTGTTGACCTAACAGTGATGTCGGTGATGAAGGTCCAACATGGACGTCCACGCTGAGCGTTGGACTTCCTGCTGCTTTTCCTGCACTGAGACTCTGAGAGTTGTGCATCTTGATGTAATCTTCAGGATGCAGCGTTGTTCCTGCCTCTCAGAGCTATTTCTGCTTCATACAGTATCAGACTGTGTGTGTGTGTGTGTGTGTGTGTGTGTGTGTGTGTGTGTGTGTGTGTGTGTGTGCGTGTGTGTGTGTGTCCTTGACGGTCTGTGTTTTGAACTGGGTTTGTCCCTTGACTCCTTCTTTATGCATGTTTTATGATTTTTTCTACTCCATGCTTGATTTGAATTTGTTTGTTTTCTCTGTGTGTGTGTGTGTGTGTGTGTGTGTGTGTGTGTGTGTGTGCGCGCAGCAGGAAGCCTGGTGTATTGTCCTCTCAGCATTCTGGGACGGGTTTAAATTGTCTGTCTTCCACTTTTCTTCCCACAGAACACAACAAACTGGTAACTTAACTATTGCAACACAACGCTTTAAGAATTAAAGTAATGATTGTTGTGCAGCAGAGACGACACACTTCACCATGATGTGTCATTTTTACTTCATCAGACAATTTGTATTGATATTCAATGCTGCACCGTCACCTCACAGTTCCATCCCCGATCCAGAGCGGTCCTCCTGTGTGGAGGTTGCATGTTCTCCCCGTGGCAGCGTGGGTTCTCTCCGGGTTCTCCGGGTTCCCCCCACAGTCCACAGACGGCTCAGGTTAACTGGAGACTCTGAAAGTCCTGTAGGCGTGAATGGTTGTGTGTCTCTACATGAGCCCTGAGATGAACTGGACACCTGTCCAGGTGAATCCTGCCTTCACCCAATGTCAGCTTGGCTCCAGCGCCCCCGACCCTGAATAGGATAAGAGGTTTGGATAATGAAATGGATTAAATGATTTACTACGAGGGACTTTCATTTCCTGTTGATTCTGGCGGTCCCTGTGGACATTAGTGGTAGTGTTTCTGAGCACCGATGGATAGAAAGAATAACTCTATAGAAACAGACCGTCTTCTCGCTCATGGTCTCATTTAATGAGGACTGAGGTCTATAGAGGACCAGGACTACACTGAGAGTATAGAGGACCAGGACTACACTGAGGTCTATAGGGGACCAGGACTACACTGAGAGTATAGAGGACCAGGACTACACTGAGGTCTATAGAGGACCAGGACTACACTGAGGTCTATAGAGAACCAGGACTACACTGAGGTCTATAGAGGACCAGGACTAGACTGAGGTTTATAGAGGACCAGGACTACACCGAGGTCTACAGAGGACCAGGACTACACTGAGACTATAGAGGACCAGGACTATACTGAGGTCTATAAAGGACCAGGACTATACTGAGACTATAGAGGACCAGGACTATACTGAGGTCTATAAAGGACCAGGACTACACTGAGGTCTACAGAGGACCAGGACTAGACTGAGGTTTTTGTTTTTTGCATTTAAATGTAAAGGTGCTGTTGGATTTGGTGTGATGTGTACTTTATAAGCATATATATATATATATATATATATATATATATATATATATATATATATATATGTATATATATATATACATATATATATATATGTATATATGTATATATATATATATATATATATATATATATATATATACATATATATATATATATGTATATATATATATACATATATATATGTATATATATATATATGTATATATATATATATATGTATATATATATATACATATATATATGTATATATATATATATATGTATATATATATATACATATATATGTATATATATATATACATATACATATACATATATATATGTATATATATATATATACATATACATATACATATATATATGTATATATATATATATATACATACAGGAATAGTGTTGACGATGTGGCTCGTTAGCTAAATGTCGCTCAGCTGGTCAGCCCGGATCCTCCAGGCTATAACAGCTGGAGGATCAACTCATCGTTGTCCTGGTTCCAACTGGTCCACATGCTGCCGGGTCAATCACAACCGGTCTGGTCCTCTCGGGCTGCGCCACGTTGTGCTTTTGTAACCCGTTAACGTTTGGTTTAGACGTCCGTGACGTAGAGCATGAAGACGGGCGTGATACACACACAAACACACGCATGAACCTCTGGAGGTTTAGTGAACGAGCTTTAAAGGCGTGATACTCGTCATGAGGAGAGTATCACTGTAAATAACCATAGAGCCTGAGCAATGACACTTTGCTGTTGATGTGGTTAAGTTGCGTGTCTCCCTCACTCTGCTTGTGCCGATTTCACAACGGGGAATTCCTTCGTTCAGAGGGCTTAAGGTTGGTATGTCGGCTGAGGCCGAGCCCGAGTTTCACACTGACACACACCAACAAAGATCTCCCGCTGTCTGTGTGTGCACCCTGAACTTTACCTTGACCCTGAACTACCTGATTCACCTGCACCTTTCCCTTTAGTGAGCCGGGTTCTCTCAATCTTCTCATTTAAAGCTCAGTAAGAAAGGGAATATTTCTCAAAATGGCCTCGTGGTGGATCCTTGAGGACTCCGCCACCTTTTTTTACCCTGAACTCCAACTTTAAGGCCTCATACCTACAAGACACAGCCTACTTCACTGTCCTTTTGGTCTCGATCCCTTAATCCAATGAAGAGAAACGCTCCAGCATACAATATGTCCGACAGTAGTGTTCTTTTTCAACTTTGTGGCAACAGTTTCTGGTTCACATAGAAATGGTCTCCATCAGTTTGGTGTGGAGGAACTGGACCTCAACCCCGTCCAACACCTTTTAGGGTCAACTGGAACACCGACTGCGATGCAGGAGTCCAGGAGTGGAGGCTGTCAGAGCACACGTTCATCAACACGCCGTCGTTCAACAATGAATCAGATGTTAGATTGCCGTTGCGTGTTGATGTTCATTGAATCTCGATAGAGGAAAAGGTTGGGTTTCCCCTCATATTAAACATAACATCCTTGTTACAACCTATAATGTTAGACTTTAACCCTAGAACACTAAGCGATTGTGTCTTGTTAAATGTGGGCGTGTCTTATTGAAGATGGGCGTGTCTTATTGAAGGTGGGCGTGTCTTATTGAAGGTGGCGTGTCTCTCTGCTCCGATCCCTGTTTCTTTCAACCTTCTCGCGTTCGGGTGATTTTCACCTGACGTTAGTGATAGTATATAGAGGGTGAAAACATTCGATGTGTTTTAACATTGAAGGAGACTTTTCCCTCACAGGACAAGACTCACATGTCCAGGAACATGTGGACCAAAGAACAAGTTCATAGCTCCTTTATTTATATATTTAATCATGTTTTATTGACGATTCCCTAATTTCCCCCCTGATTTTGAGCCTTTTTTCAGGGTCCCCCCATGATACCTGTTTATAGTTTTATGACAAGTTCTACAGGGTGGTAAAATTAAAATAAAATAAGAGTACTTCAACTTGCCTTGTATTGTTGTATTTTAATATATTTTGATGAGAAGGATATTTTATCAGGTATCGGGTGAAATATACCCGACATTAGTGATAGTGTTACTATTTTTAACGTTGGTGTTCTCGGGTTAAAGAGAAGATGAGCCATACCTAAAAAATATTCCAACGGTCAGAATTTCGACCATAATATATAAATATAAAGAGAGCTCCGGGTCATTGCGCAACGTTGGATGGGCGCGTTCGACTTGGCGGCTGCGGTTTACCTTTTGTTGCAGAGGAATGTATTGGAATGTATTGCAAAGGGATCAAAGCCAACCCGTGTCTGTTTGAGGCTTCAGCAGCACAACAGGTTTAAATCAAGTTATCAGTCACGGAAGCACTGACGGAGAGTCACGGTCTGTGGAGCCTTTGCAAAAAGAACGGCATCTTAAATTGCACTTGAAAGTGTTTCAATACAAAGATTATATCACCTACATGTTATCTTAAGTGCTCTTTTGCTTTGGTTCAAGAGGCAGAATGTGATCTTGATCAAACAAACCCACAAAGGACGGGTGGGTCCAACGAGCACAGGACCTTCAACCAGACCGGTGTTTGTGCCCGTGAAGTTACCGTGGTGATGTTTGTGACGGGTTGTCCACACTTGTGTTACATTGTTTGTTTACTTAGTGTATCTACTTATTTTACATTTCATTTAGCTGAGGCTTTTATCCAAACTGACTTACAATAAGTTCATTCAACCATGAGGACAAACTCAGAACAACAAGAATCAAGAGAGTACAATTTATTCAATAAAGTTAAACTACAAAGTGCTATCAGTAAGTAACATTTAAGTGTTACTACGGCGCTACCTTCGTTATTCAAGCTGTAGTCAGTAAAGTTGTGTTTTTAGTTTGTGACAGAAGATGTAGAGACTTCCTGCTGTCCTGATTTTAAGCTCAATCATGAGGTTTTCCTTCCACCCAACAAAGTGTTTTTTGTGTGAATTCACAACGTTAGCCACGTGTTTCCTGCAACCACAGGATTATCATTTTTTATTTGTTTTCAATAATTTAAAGTTACTACGAAAAACTTTATTTTCCTGTTGATTCTGGCGGTCCCTGTGGACTAAAGTGGTAGTGTCTCTGAGCGCCTTCAGAAAACCTCTCAGTCCTGGTAACTGTGTGTCCATGTGTCTCTCAGCCGGTATCATGCAGAGGAGACACTGACTCATGGCAGACTCTGTCACAACATTTCATTCTCCGGAGCTGTGAACAACAATGGCCGCTGCGGTCGCTCTCCACCTGTCTGTTGTTGTCTCGACCCGGCTGTCTTGTTTCCCGTCTGCCTCTGTCTGGTTGTCTGGTGTTTCCTCTTTACTTTGTTCGTCTCTTCTTCCGTGTTTTGCAACGCGTTGTTCCTTACAGGTGCTGTCACACCCTCAGAGATATCGTGACCTTTTTTTAACTTGACATATTCATACAGCACCTCTTTTATATTAAATATACTCAGAGATTCCAAGTCAACACACCTCTAGCAGTTCTTCACAGCATAAATACATGTTCAGACATCATAAAGGGATATAATCTTCTGATCACCGTTTTAGGGTAGCATGTTAGCATGCTAACGTTTGCTAGTTGCTAGTTGGCACTGAACAAGAGCTGAGACTGATTGGCATGCCATTGGTTCTGCAGGTATTTGGCAATGAGCCAAAGTATTTGACAAATTAATAAATGAATGTCTGCATCAAATGTCAAGGCAATCCATCTGCAAGTTGTTGAGATAATTCAGCCCAAAGCACCGACTGACGACAAATCCACAACGTTTACATTGTTTAACAAATTTATATCGGCAAACTTGAAGATGCTAAAGTGATGCACGAGAACATGAATGCACAACAATAATGATGGTGCAGGTCGGTCGGGCCAGTAGCTCATAATCCATAATTAATTTGCATTTTTAGCGCTAAAGAAATAAGACACATATTATTTTCCAACCCATTTCCAGTACCAGTTAGTTTCATGATAATACACAACAAGTCCAACAGTCTCCTCCATGAACATCAGAGCGCTGCCATCTTGTGGTATGAATATTAATGTACATGACACAGCAGCTCAACTGTTATTAAGAAGCCTCTAGATCAGGGGTGTCAAACTCATTTTAGTGAAGGGGCCGCATGCTGCCCATGTTGATCTCAAGTGGGCCGGACCAGTGAAATCACAGCATATTAACGCATACATAACGACCATATTTCTCTATGTTTAAATCATTGGTGAAGGTTTTTGGATGATAAACCCTATTTTAAGGTATTTCTACAATAAACTAGAAACATAAAGACCAAAAATTCAGACATCAGCCCACTGTTTACCTGTATCCAAAAAAAACAACTTTGCAGTAGTTTACTGAAGGTAGCTGTTGTTCTTGTTTACATGCAGGCTGCCTGTGTATTATAACATGAAACTAACTACTTTTAGCTCTGGAATTAATACATGTATAACTTCTTCACTATCAAGTGTGAAAGCTGAATTATGGACGATAAAGTTACTGGAATAGTTTTATTAATGTTAAACACATACAAATGATTTATTTGAATAACACTTCATCTGTAAATGGAAAGACATCAGACTACTTGCATTCAGGAAAAAACTACAATCAAGTAGAAGTAGAATCACAAAGGGTTGAATGTACTTTGTCTATAATACTCGGTCATAGACGTCACTGTGACACAACATGTTTAAAGTAATATGATGGTGATTATCAATGCAAATGTATGTAAGTGTGGCAGTTTATGAAAGAAAACATGAAATCTAATGTTTTTCTGTTTACATGAGCTCTTCTGGATGCATGCAGACAGTTCACTGTGTTCATAATGTTACATCTTCAATACAACACAATACCAATATCAATTAATCCTCTGACAATCTGCTCGTTCCTTTGTTAATTGCTTAGCCTATAAAACATCACAATATTACAAAATGCAGTGACACATCCTGTCAGTCAATCAGGTCAGTTCACAAATCCGTAATAATGAACAAAATCCTAATAATTATTTTGTTTCCCTAATACTGTGACGAAGTACAGAAATAAATGTAAAAGGACCGATATGGACGTCAGGAACCTAACGGGCTGAAGGCACAGTGAATGAATCATGTTGGTTGATGTGATAGTTAAGGTTGTTCTTGATGTTTAAAAAATGACTCTTTAAACCCAAGAGTGGTTCATATTTTGAGAAAACATGATTTATAAAAGGCCCTATCAAACAAGAAGGACGACAGTACGCTGTTGTAAGTTCACTTATTTGACAAGGTTTTCCTTTCTTATCTACGGCACATAAGCAATCCCCATAATAATAACAAGTAAGAGTAAAATAGATAGTATCAGTCATGTGAGTCTTGTATTCCACCAGCAAGTTATTCAGGTCCTGTAAATACGTGGCGATGGCACTTTGGATTGTGTGAACATCGTCTGTTGCTCTGACGCCAGTCTGAGTGTTCAGTCGAGCCTCATGGATCAACATCTGGACGTGGAAGGAGGCTCCGTTCACCCAGATCTTGAACCCACGGCTCGACATCTGTCCGTCATGCAGCAGGGAGTTTCTGAGCACGGTGAGATGGTTGCTCAGCTGCTTCTCCAGTCTCTGTATTTCCATCTGTAACTGTCGCTCATTGTTCATGTACATTCTATGGCGCTTCACATACTCCGACACTGTGTCGCGGACACCTGAGGCTTTCTCTTCACCAAACACTCGGCGGAATATGCTGTATGAATCATCAGTTGTTGCAGTTGAGCTCTTTATGCAGATCTCAATGACCATGGAAATCACCAATGCTCCGAGTCCAACAGCATTTGGAACTGAAGTCAACAAACCCAAACCAGATCCCAACCTGTCGACGTAGTCTGGCACCTTGTTGACCAGATCATCAGAGTAACTCTGCAGAGCAGCGTTGGAGTCGATACCAGAATACTTCAGCAGAGAAGAATCTATGGCGACATCTGGTAAGAAGCATGGCTTCTGTAAAGCTAATTCATAAAAATGAAGAGCAAGGCTGTCATACTCTGGATGGGATGCACAGGAGCTTCCAGAGCCCATGTTTTCCTCTCGATCTTTGAAGCTCACACCAAGTGTAAATGTACCACAACCAACAGGCTGAATACCAGGTAATCAGATAATGAAATCAGAATCAGAAAGCAATGAAATAAAATCCAGTCAGCTCCCTCACATATAACCAGGACGACAACACCAGCAACCAATCAGGCCTCTGGAAAGTTAGGGGTATGTGTTGACTCTTCTCTCATGTCCCAGTGTGTCCAAGGTCCAGAGGTTTAGAGCCAAAAGATAATATTTAACTTAACATTAAACAGAGAAGCATCAGCATGTAAAAACCCAATCTGTAAATGTATTTAGTGATTTATATTTCAGTAATTATCTTAATTGCATATCTCTTATTGTTCCAGTCGCCATTTGACACACAATGACATCACACTGTTTGTCTCAAGGACAACACAACTGCAGAAGGAAAGATGAGCATCAGTAACAAACTAGATATTAGACATTTTTCATTTTTTTGTCTTGTGAATTTGACAGTTGGTCTAGATTTTTCAATTTCAATTTTATTTTTATAGCCCAACATCAAAAATTACAAAGTTGAGCTTATTTGTTGACTTTTATCTAAAGTCCCAGTGTGTGATCTCCATGAATTCCAATGTGTGCTCTGTTTATTGACATGTATAGTTTACCACTCAAATGCAAGTCACAAACAATGTTTGTAGATTGCTCCCTGGTTTATATTAAGTCTTTTCCACACTCAAATAAAGAAATAAAGAAAACCTTCCCAAGATCCACCTCTGAATCAGGCCAAGGCCAAAAACATAAATAGAATATTGCCTTACCTACTTCAGCATTTACAACATATACAGGACGTGGGGAATAATATGTCTGATATTTAAAGACAAACAAAGACAGACAAAGATGGCCTTCCTAAGAAGGGAACAAGTGAAGCAATGTGCAGGAGTCGTAACTAACACTACAGGTTCTGTTGTGCTGAGTACGGACCTGCTCAAACAGAGGAGCACCAGACCTGGAGTCACCCCACAGTGTCCTGAGCCTCCAAGCAACACAAATCCGCCTTAAAAGCAGGAACAGCATCTGGGGAAGTTGCTCACAAGAAGGATTGGCTCCAGTTGTAGGAGAATGTAGACAATATCCTTCAACATTGAAGGGTGATGCCTTTATCGTTGTTACCTAACGACCAAGCATGCAGGAAAAGACCACTGGACCTCAGGAGGGTAAAGTTGAACTTCAATCAGGTTTATTCCACAGAGTATCACACAAGCAGATAATACGTGTACACGGGTCTGTAGGAAGGGCAGCTCGCTCTATTCCTCAACAGACTGACTCTTTAGGAGAGTGCAAAGCATTATATAATCTCTAAGAGCATTTGTGATTGGACAGGACTAAGTTGGGAGAGTCTCCTGGTTTAGACTTGAGATCTCCTTGGTGGAGCACAGGGTTGGATCCACCCCTCTTGGCTCACGAGTCCTCCAAGGCCACGAGTATCAGTGTGTGTGCATGTTGTCAGCCAAGGGTGAATGTGTGTGCGCAAAAGGTAACGATGTCAGTGAAGCAATAGTGTGTGTGCGCTAACTGTATCGATGTCAGCGAAGCATTCAGAGAAGCATTCAGCGAAGCAATAGTGTGTGTGCGCTAACTGTATCTTGTCTGACCTGCCGAGCGAGGCCAAATTCCTAATCTAACAAACTGTACCTCATCAAAACTGTCAAGCGAAGTTAATTTATTAATTCTAGCGAAACTGTATCTTATCTAAACTGTCGAGCGAAGCCTCCGCACCTGGTGTTCCCTCATTTCTAGGTCTAGTGATTGGGTAAATAACCTTGGGTCGCAGACTCTTCGGCGCATACTTCTACAATTGCGGTTTTCTCAGTCCTTGAGCAAACTTGTTGGTTTCACCTCAAATAACCTGGCCTCATGGCTTGTTCTATGAAATTGATGCTTTTAACAATGTTGTACAAAATGAATGCTTTAATAAGATGGATATCCTCAACCTCAACACTTTCCAGAACCTTCAAACTATGTGCACCCTCATTATGAGCAGAGGCTCAGAACAGTTTGCATGGACCAACCCATCTACTGAGGCCAAACCAGCAGGAGCCCAGAATCAGCCTGCTGAGACAAGAACTCAAATATCTGAACTTTTAATTGAATTTGGTCAAGAAGGAGAGTACTGCCCTGTTATACCTCACAGATATCATTAAGAGGAGACTCATCACATTTATGTATTGTCACAATCTGTGTAGTTTTTGTTGTCACTGTCAAGGGATTTGTTGTGTTTTTTGTCACTCACCTATTGTCTCTTGTTTCAGACATCTACCTCTCCCTGTGTGATTGCAAGCCCCGCCCTGATTGTTTCCACCAGTGCCTCGTTGCCCTTCGCCATGTATTTAACTCTTGGAACACTGAGGTCATTTTCAGTCGATTTTCTCGATTTTACATAATTTCTTAATTTCACCTTTTAAGGCACTTGCATATAAGATACATACCCATGTTTTACATCATAAATTGCAGAACAATCTCAACTCTCTATATAATGAGGCAGCATTGTCATCAGCCAAAAGTGTAAAGACAAAATATGACTCTAAAGCTGAAAAATGGAATCTCGATTTTTGGAAATTATTCATATTTTGTGTGAAGACATAACTTTACTCAGGTGGTAACTCGGTTTAGGTGATGGAAATTGGTTTACCAAAGGTTGTAGGTTCACAAAAGCAGTGAAATATATGAATAAAATGGTAGATACATGTAAATAAATGTCTAAAACAAAAAATGATTAGCAACCGGCCCTCCTGCTGACATCGCCGTCACGACCAGAGGTGTCAAAAGTATTCACATTCATTACTCAAGTAGAAGTATAGATACTAGGGTTTAAAAATACTTCTGTAAAAGTTGAAGTATCAACTCAAGCTTTTTACTTAAGTAAAAGTGTAAAAGTACTGCACTATCCCACCTCCCCCAAAACAATCATTTTTATAAAGGCCATAATGACTATAATGTTTTAAAATGTTACGTTGAAAAATGTGGGATGCAGTAGGCTACCCGTTTCAGCTGCATATATACCCATTTAAAATGATCACATTTTATTACAATGCAAATACATTAAAGTACCATATGTGTACTACTGAGCATTAACATGCGTTTCATGGAGCGGAAGACATGATAACTAGTTGCCTATAAGTATTGTAATAGTGCAAAATAGGCGGCGGTGGCGACTCCGACACAAACACTTAAAGCTGTGGTTCTCAAACTTTTTCTGTAAATAACATAATTGTGTGACTCATCTGTGCTTTTATAAATAACAGAATAAAGAAAAAAAAATTGCAATCACTTTCAAGTAAATCAGATTGCCCCATCAGAAAATGTTTTGTGTAAGTTCTATCTGTGCAAAAAATAACTCATATTTAGTTACTACTAAATAGCTCATTGTGGAAAACATTAAGCTTTTCATTTTTTTTGCCAAACAAAACAGAATGAGTGCAGATATGTGAGCCATCAGGTTGTATCAGTATTAGTGGAGCAGTGAGCTGCTTTCCTCAACACATATGTTATAAACGGGGTTGTAGATTTGATACGGCCTCTCTCAATTCATGCTCAATATTGAGCTTAGATCTGTTTCTTTATTTTGAGAAACGCAACAGCAGGAAAAGACGAGCTCATGGAGATCACGGCGTCGCGTCAAATCGCGCATGCGCAAGCTAACCTGTTTACGGCGTACCGTAACCATTTACCCGAAAGTACAGGCATTTGTCCATGTATTTATTAATGACTTAGTTTTATATCCGTGTACTTTGTACTTTTGTAATATGTGAAGCCAGCAGCTCATTGTTGGTAGAAGACACGAGCACTTTGGCTTGTTTCACCTGGAGCAGGAGAGCTGTTCTGGGTTCAGAGAGCTGCTCTGTGTTCAGAGAGCTGCTCCGGGTTCAGAGAGCTGCTCTGTGTTCAGAGAGCTGCTCCGGGTTCAGAGAGCTGCTCTGGGTTCAGAGAGCTGCTCCGGGTTCAGAGAGCTGCTCTGTGTTCAGAGAGCTGCTCTGGGTTCAGAGAGCCGCTCCGGGTTCAGAGAGCTGCTCTGGGTTCAGAGAGCTGCTCCGGGTTCAGAGAGCCGCTCCGGGTTCAGAGAGCTGCTCCGGGTTCAGAGAGCTGCTCCGGGTTCAGAGAGCTGCTCTAGGTTCAGAGAGCTGCTCCGGGTTCAGAGAGCTGCTCCGGGTTCAGAGAGCTGCTCCGGGTTCAGAGAGCTGCTCTGGTGCGAGGAGAACTCCGCTGCTTCTCACAGGAGAGCTGCTGTTGCATCTTCACCCTGGGAGCGTTTAAAACGCAGATATAGCGGTCTACTTTTCACGCGACATACTTTTCGACGCTCTCTGTCCGCTGCTGTGTGTGTGTGTGTGTGTGTGTGTGTGTGTGTGTGTGTGTGTGTGTGTGTGTGTGTGTGTGTGCTCAGCGCTCACCTGTGTGCGCGCACGTATCTGTGCACAACGGGGCGGAGAGGTTTTTTGTGTGTGTTTTTTTGAACGATGACAAGCCGGAGTGAAAACAAACCAAAATGAAATAGTAACGAGGCTATTTTTAAAATGTAGGGAGTAGAAAGTACAGATATTTGCGTGAAAATGTAAGAAGTAGAAGTAAAATGTCGTCTGAAAAATAAATACTCCAGTAAAGTATAAATACCCAAAATCTCTACTTAAGTAAAGTAACGAAGTATTTGTACTTCGTGACTTGACACCTCTGGTCACGACTACATTCTATGCTTCACAGAACACGTTAAATTTACTCTAATACCTAAAGTCAGTAATCACTGACTGACATTTATACTACTTGCGCTCTGTATTCACACTCATGGCTTGGATGTTGCTTGCAGGTTTTCAGAGCTTTTTGGCGATCTTAGGATATTCTGCCTTGATTTGAATCCAGAACACCGGCACTCCAGCAGAGTTGAAACGTACATTTCATTTACATTTTCTGGGTAACGTTATCACGTAGCTTCTTGACATGTGTCAAGACTAGAGGCTCAGACACACAGACGGATGTATCCAATCATTTTTCAAAATATATATATATATATATTTTCCCATTCTCTCTGTGCGGACCGGTACCAAGGGGACCTTGCGTCACTCGCAGACGAAGCCGTACAATATAGTTTATACTGATTCTACCCTCTGATTCCAGTTTCTATATTGTGTGGTCTTTCTCTGCTGACGTTCTGTCACGATGTTGGTTTGTCTGGTGTCCTGTCTTGTTGTGAAGTCCTTGGCCGTTTCTCAATCAGCGTTCTTCTCTGGACTCGTGAAACGTCATCAGTCGCGGCCCAAGTACTGTTCCAATTCAAAAGTCCGCTTCTCGCCAAGAACGGTGAAAATGCCCGGATGTGACTTGATCCGCCCATTTTACCCAGGATGCATCAGAGCAGACTTGAGCGTACTTGAGAGAGCCAATATCCCAGAATGCATTTCGGACCAGCAAACGGGGAACAATGACGGATGAGAAAACTCATAACTGAAAGTTGACATTCTCTGAATACTACCGTTGTTGAGTCACAACATTTCATTTTCGGATGTTTTCAGGCGAGAAGTTAGTTGTTTAAGCATCAAATCTGTGGTCGCTTAGTCAAGAATCGGCCGACTTAAAAAGATGCGCCGACGGGTCGAGGTCCTGCTCGCGGACCGTGAGCCCCGCAGCACCGGGCCGTCAGCGCTCTGCTGCCCGCCGACAGCAGCCTGATCCCGGCTGGACTTTTTGAAATGATCCGCTGGCTCCGATGTCTCCGCATCGATTAAACATGAGATATAATTCTGTTTCGAGGATTTAACAAGCAATATTTATTATTTATTCAGTCACATTAAATCAGTTTGACTGAGGGAAAGGTTAAGGTTTATAACTTAAGATTTTAATTTAACTTTTACTTTGAACTACAGCGGTGTCTTAGTACTTTTGACCGAATTGTTTGCAATTATATGTATTATATATATATATATATATATATATATATATATATATATATATATATATATAAGTATATATATATAATACATATTTATAAACATATAATATATACTATTATATGTGTATCTATATAAATATATGAGTATATATAAAACACATTTATAAACATATTATATCTACATTTATATGTGTATCTATATAAGTATTTATATAAAATACATATTTATAAACACAATATATATACAATGAGATGTGTATCTGTGTGTGTGTATATATATATATATAAATATATATATATGTATATATTGTATATATTTATAAACACAATATATACATAATATATATACAATGGTATGTGTATGTCTGTGAAACCAGTACAAAAAAAGCAGGGTTGTCATATTTTGTTTGACTGTAAAAATACTTTACAGTGAAGAATCAGAGTAACCATGACAACAACAGCTGAGGTGGTGACGTCATCAAGTCAGCTGCTGTTCCAACTGCAGAAAGACCGTCCTGCGTTCTCCTGTCTTTGAGAGTCTGGACTCCCAAGACCAGACTCCAAGTCCAGACTCCAAAAGTACACAAGTCCGTACTTGTGTACTTGGGTATTGAGAAACGGCCAACGTCTTGTGTGTCCTCTGTGTTCCTGCACTTCCTCCCTTGTGATTGTCCGTGATTGTCTGTCTGCCCTGTTCCCTGATTGTGCATTCCTTTCACCTGTGCTGCCCTTAGTGTTTCCACCTGTTCCTCGTTACCCTCCTCTTGTATTTGAACCCTGTTTGTCTTCTGTCCCCTTGTCGGATTGTATTGGTTTCCCCCCCGTCTGTTACCCCTGTAAGCTGTCTCGTCGTGAGTAGTCTTGTCCTTGTCTTTTGGAGTCCTGGTTTTGTTTTTCCACCACACCATCCTGGATAAAGCTCTGCCAACTTTGCATCAATATGTAGACTGCCCCACAATGAACAATACAACTCTGGACTTTCTGTATGCAAATGCTAAGGATGCAACACATCAAAATCCCTTAACCTGCTCCCGGGCAGGTTAACTGAAATTCACTGGATAAGATGGCCACTCCCACCGGACAAAAAAGGCAGCTCACTTCCTCATTGATGAAGGAGCGATATTAGTTATATTAGTTTTATAGGAAGAGAGTTCTTCCAGATCGCCAAGATCCATTCTCACATCATGACGATCACATACTGTATACATCAACTGTGTCACAGAGTGTATGCAGACTATCAGCCGCTGCATGCCGTGCTGTTCGCAACGTCTATTTAGCGCTTAAGAAACGTATGGATGTATTGAAAGCACTCATGATTATATGACAGTGTTATTAGTACACCATACATATCATTATTGTAGAACATGATTAAGGTGGACTCATGATAAGAATACAGAAAATCACACAATTTATTTTCACTGCTTCAATTGATTGAATTTCTGATTATGAATAATACATACATACTGATCCGCCCATACACATATTCAAACTCCTAGTTATATGGTAATCTACACATACGTGTATATACACATATATTGCACATGATACATATGTGCATACAGTATACATATATCCTCATAAGTATATATTCATTTGTATACTACTGCCAGCAGGCACATTTAAATGAATATAATCTGATTGATTTGGGTGATGAAGCACTTAAAATTAACCGATACATTTTCCCAACACTGACGCATTTAACTTGTCTCATTATTTGCGATGCTCATGTCTCGCAGCGGGGGCGCTGTTCAGCTGCGTTCACAGCAAGCACGTTGTGAATATTCGCAACGTGTTTGCTGTGAATGCATTACAAATAGCTTTGTTTTTATCAACTACGTCAACTGGGAGAGATTTAAAATGAAAATGTCCATTTAATGTCCATCTGTTAACGCATGATAAAATCATTGTCGGCGTTAATGGACGTCAGCGTTAACGCATTTATAACGCGGTAACGTGCCCAGCCCTAATAATAACATGAAACTAACTGTGTTTAGCTCTGGAATTAATACATGTATAACTTTTTCACCATTAAGTGTGAAAGCTGAATTATGGACGATTAAGTTATTGGAATAGTTTTATTTACATTAAAAACATACAAATGATTTATTTGAATAACACTTCATCTGTAAATGGAAAGACATCAGACTACTTGCATTCAGGAAAAAACTACAATCAAGTAGAAATAGAATCACAAAGGGTTGAATGTACTTTGTCTATAATACTCGGTCATAGACGTCACTGTAGACATCACCTAAGCTAGCTTAGTTACGACTAGCTAATTACTAGTTAATTACTAGCTTCTGATCAATCAATCACAAAGTCACGTGACTCGTCACAACAGAACGTAAGAGGTCACAAACTGCAAGACATTTTAGAATGTTTGCTGTAAGAAGCAATTTACAACAAAACCCTGAAAGGCTGAAGATAAACCTGTTTCCTAAAAGACTGTTGTCCTCAGTGAGTGTTTCCTCACCTCAGTGTTTTAGAGGCTTTGTAATAACAGTTGAAAAGTCATGTAAGTGAATATTTATACCACAAGATGGCAGCGCTCAGTAGTTTACTGAAGGTAGCTGTTGTTCTTGTTTACATGCAGGCTGCCTGTGTATTATAACATGACAGTAACTACTTTTAGCTCTGGAATTAATACATGTATAACTTCTTCACTATCAAGTGTGAAAGATGAATTATGGACGATAAAGTTACTGGAATAGTTTTATTAATGTTAAACACATACAAATGATTTATTTGAATAACACTTCATCTGTAAATGGAAAGACATCAGACTACTTGCATTCAGGAAAAAACTACAATCAAGTAGAAGTAGAATCACAAAGGGTTGAATGTACTTTGTCTATAATACTCGGTCATAGACGTCACTGTGACACAACATGTTTAAAGTAATATGATGGTGATTATCAATGCAAATGTATGTAAGTGTGGCAGTTTATGAAAGAAAACATGAAATCTAATGTTTTTCTGTTTACATGAGCTCTTCTGGATGCATGCAGACAGTTCACTGTGTTCATAATGTTACATCTTCAATACAACACAATACCAATATCAATTAATCCTCTGACAATCTGCTCGTTCCTTTGTTAATTGTTTAGTCTATAAAACATCACAATATCACAAAAATTACAAAATGCCATGACACATCCTGTAACTCAATCAGTTCACATAATCAAAATCTAATAGAAATCACAAAGGACCGATATGGACGTCAGGAACCTAACGGGCTGAAGGCACAGTGAATGAATCATGTTGGTTGATGATATCGTTAAGGTTGTTATTGATGTTTAAAAAATGACTCTTTAAACCCAAGAGTGGTTCATATTTTGAGAAAACATTATTCAAAAAAGGCCCTATCAAACAAGAAGGACGACAGTACGCTGTTGTAAGTTCATCTTTCATTTCACTTATTTTACAATTCGTTCCTTTATTAACTACGACACATACGCAACCCACATAAGGAAAACAATCATGAGAAAAATAGATAGTATCAGTCATGTGAGTCTTGTATTCCACCAGCAAGTTATTCAGGTCCTGTAAATACGTGGCGATGGCACTTTGGATTGTGTGAACATCGTCTGTTGCTCTGACGCCAGTCTGAGTGTTCAGTCGAGCCTCATGGATCAACATCTGGACGTGGAAGGAGGCTCCGTTCACCCAGATCTTGAACCCACGGCTCGACATCTGTCCGTCATGCAGCAGGGAGTTTCTGAGCACGGTGAGATGGTTGCTCAGCTGCTTCTCCAGTCTCTGTATTTCCATCTGTAACTGTCGCTCATTGTTCATGTACATTCTATGGCGCTTCACATACTCCGACACTGTGTCGCGGACACCTGAGGCTTTCTCTTCACCAAACACTCGGCGGAACATGCTGTATGAATCATCAGTTGTTCCAGTTGAGCTCTTCATGCAGATCTCAATGACCATGGAAATCACCAATGCTCCGAGTCCAACAGCATTTGGAACTGAAGTCAACAAACCCAAACCAGATCCCAACCTGTCGACGTAGTCTGGCACCTTGTTGACCAGATCATCAGAGTAACTCTGCAGAGCAGCGTTGGAGTCGATACCAGAATACTTCAGCAGAGAAGAATCTATGGCGACATCTGGTAAGAAGCATGGCTTCTGTAAAGCTAATTCATAAAAATGAAGAGCAAGGCTGTCATACTCTGGATGGGATGCACAGGAGCTTCCAGAGCCCATGTTTTCCTCTCGATCTTTGAGGCTCACACCAAGTGTAAATGTACCACAACCAACAGGCTGAATACCAGGTAATCAGATAATGAAATCAGAATCAGAAAGCAATGAAATAAAATCCAGTCAGCTCCCTCACATATAACCAGGACGACAACTCCAGCAACCAATCAGGCCTCTGGAAAGTTAGGGGTATGTGTTGACTCTTCTCTCATGTCCCAGTGTGTCCAAGGTCCAGAGGTTTAGAGCCAAAAGATAATATTTAACTCAACATTAAACAGAGAAGCATCAGCAGGTAAAAACCCAATCTGTAAATGTATTTAGTGATTTATATTTCAGTAATTATCTTAATTGCATATCTCTTATTGTTCCAGGCGCCATTTGACACACAATGACATCACACTGTTTGTCTCAAGGACAACACAACTGGAGAAGGAAAGATGAGCATCAGTAACAAACTAGATATTAGACATTTTTCATTTTTTTGTCTTGTGAATTTGACAGTTGGTCTAGATTTTTCAATTTAAATTTTATTTTCATAGCCATTTTCATAACATCGGTTCGGTTGTGCTGAGTCCTGAACCTCAAAGCAACACAAATCCTCCTTAACCCTCCTGTTGTCCTCGGCGTCAAAATGACCCACGTACGAGTGTATATGTACGTGTCTGTGTGTAATGTATGTATTTGTATGTATGAAGCCCAACTTCCCCTAATGCTCTTTCTGCTTTTTGAGGGGATTTGTGTTGCTTGGAGGTTCAGGACACTGCGGGGTGTGAGAGCACACATTGGAATTCATGGACATCACACACAGGGTCTTTAGATAAAAGTTAACAAAAAAGCTCAACTTTCCAGAAACTGGATTGGTTGCTGGAGTTGTGCTGTGAGGCAACTTTGTAATTTTTGATGTTGGGCTATAAAAATAAAATTGAAATTGAAAAATCTAGACCAACTGTCAAATTCACAAGACAAAAAAATAAAAAAAATATAATATTTAGTTTGTTACTGATCTATCTCATCTTTCCTTCTGCAGTTGTGTTGTCCTTGAGACAAACAGTGTGATGTCATTGTGTGTCAAATGGCGACTGGAACAATAAGAGATATGCAATTAAAAGAATTACTGAAATTTAAATCACTAAATACATTTACAGATTGGGTTTTTACATGCTGATGCTTCTCTGTTTAATGTTGAGTTAAATATTATCTTTTGGCTCTAAACCTCTGGACCTTGGACACACTGGGACATGAGAGAAGAGTCAACACATACGTCTAACTTTCCAGAGGCCTGATTGGTTGCTGGTGTTGTCATCCTGGTTATGAGTGAGGGAGCTGTTACTGTTATTACTGTTATTACTATTCTCATGATCAGCACATCATTTATGTCACATGGATTGACTATTTTGTACACATGCCATGTATTGCCCTTCTGGTCATCCTGTTGCTTTCCATGTTGTTTCTTCCTTTCCTCTCTTTGATGCGAGTGACCAAAGACACAGGATGTCGTATGCTGCACAGATTGTAAAGTCCTCTAAGGAAAATCTGTTATTTGTGATATTGAGCTATTCACATAAAATTGAAATTAAACGTAAAAATGCATTGGACAAATTAAAATGTAATCTTGTCTTCTTCTCCAGTTTAGTTTTTACTTGTCTTTGAGACAAAAAGTGTGATGACACTGTGTGTAATATGACCACTGGACCAATACAATGTACAAAATACTACATACATTTCGGAATAGGGTTTTTACATGTTTCTTCTCTGTCTTTTGTTCAATTAAACATTAACTTGTATCTCTACACCTCTGGACCTTGGGCACACTGGTGCCATCACGACGTATTTACAGGACCTGGATAACTTGCTGGACTCACATGACCAGCACGACTCGTATCTCTTATAATGTAAATTACGTTCATGCCTTCCAAGCACATGTTCTGTAGAAAATGATATCAAGAACTGTGAAATACTTCATCTACGTCTTGATCCGATACGCTACTGTCATGGTTCTTGTTTTATAGATTCTTTCATGAATCATGTTGTTTTCTCAAATTATGAACCACTCTCAGGTTTAAAGAGTCATTTTTTAAATATCAACAACAACCTTACCCATCACATCAACCGACATGATTCATTCACTCTGCCTTCAGCCCGTTAGGTTAGTTATGTTTCGTTGGTTTACTCGTCTCAAATGTCACTAATCGAGTCCGTTCATTTTTCAAATAAACTGTCATACATACATATCTTTACAGTTTTTTCCTATCATAATTCTTTGGGAATGTTTTTTCTCGTGATGATATGACTGAGTATTAAACACAAAGTACATTCTCCTCTTCTAAGGGAAGCGGGCCTCAGAGACCACCTGACCTGCAGTATTAATGGGGGTTTGAATCACTGCTCTCTGCCCTCTTTTAAACAAATAACACAATTGATCTGTTTTATGGGACAATTTCACTTCAAAGATGCTTCCCCCTCTTGGACAGTTGGACCATAATTTGATTGTATTGACACCCAGCTGCTCTCCTTTGATCCGGAAGCTGCAGATTGCGTCCCAGGCGGCTGGCGTGTGAACGGAGGACGAGAAACGCTGAGAGGATGCTTTGATTGCACGGACTGTGATTCTAGAGGAGGACGAGGACCTGGATCTCTGACAAAGTCTCCAGTTGTATCATTTCTGAGTCGAGTCTACTGCTCTTCTAAACAAATAGAACCTTTCCCCAAGAATAAACCTTGGCTGACAACGGAGATCAAAGCTGCTAATAATAAGAAGAAAACTGCTTTTCTCAGCGGCGACAAAGATATGATTAAAAGTGCCCAAAAGGAACTAAAAGCAATAATCAAACAGGGCAAACATGAGTAAATATGATGAAAGGGTTAAAGGACAGCTGTCCAATACTAACACAAGGGGCCTTTGGAACGGCATGACATCCACTACTGGTTATGGGACCAGTAATCCCAGCTTCTCTGGTGCTGGGATCAATGTAAATGAAGCAAACCAGTTCTTTGTCTGGTTTGATGAACTAGGTTTCTCTGCATCTCACGAGAGCGTCCTCTCTTCTGCTGTCGTCCTGGGGTTCAAAACATCAACGTCAAATATATTCTGTGGTTTGGCAACAATGTTTTCTGGCGACTGCATCGGTTGTTGCACCAAACATATTAAATGTGTTTGGTGCTAAGTGCAGTTTTGTATGTATGTTTTTTGGGGATCCTCACTGTTACGTCCCTTGTTCAGTCTAGGGGATGAAGGTGGGACGAATACAGGTCAGCCAACGAATAAGTGAAAGAATGTAGGACTGGGCGGTATGGCCAAAAATACACATCACGGTATTTAGTAGTAGCTCCACCCGCTGCACTCGAAGCTAAAGCTTTGAATATTAAATGTTTCTGCCTGCTGAAGAGTGACAAGAGTCGCTACGGCAATGCGCCACTGGTATGATGGTATGTGAAAAAGTTATACCGTAAGGAAGTTTGAAACTGGTATACCGCACAGCCCTAAATCAATGTCAAAAAGTAGGAGTAACATTTTTAAACTATGTATTCACATTGCTGGTGGTTAATAAAACAAAAAGCTCCTCCATGAAGTGGGAGAGATTGGGACAGTTTGTGGTCGTGCCAAACAAATAGAAATCAAGAAAACAAAAAATAGGCCTGGCTGACTACCTCTGGAAAGGAAACAAACAAAATGGCTTCTAAAAAGAATTCAGTCAGTGACCAAACCAAATACAGAGGGCTCACCGACCAATGACCTCATGTTTCCAGACACAAAGTTCCAATGTGGTTGCACACATGTACAGGGTACCCCAAACCTACTGCCCTCAACCTCTCACCACAAACCTTCACAGCTAACAGTGTCAGTGTGCATCGTGAGAAAGAAAGACCGCCCCGAACTCCTTTGGCTTCCTCCTTTTAAAATGTCCCCACTCCGCTGATTGGCCATCGCAGGTGGCAACAATCAACCGGTTGGAACCTGTGGGGGAAAACAAGAGGTTAGGGGGGAACACAACACACTGACAGTAACACTCACATACGCTCACTCAACAGTCAAATCACATCTCTTAAGTGTTGCTCAATGTCTGTTGCCATGAA
>NC_136593.1:1162571-1180071 GCF_910589615.1 Taurulus bubalis | reverse complement strand
ACAGAAAGCATTAACACAAATGATTTCGTCGCCTTCAGCTTGTTGCACTGACAACAGGAGTGTGTGATCGCCGAGGGAAGAGGAGACTCAGGAGCTCTGCAGGCCCAGTGGAGGGAGAGAGATGGAGAGAGAGAGAGGGAGAGAGAGAGAGAGAGAGGGAGAGGGAGAGAGAGAGAGGGAGAGAGAGATGGAGAGAGAGAGAGAGAGATGGAGAGAGAGAGAGAGAAAAAGAGAGAGAGGGAGAGAGAGAGCAGAGGGAGAGGAGGCGTTCAAGTCTTTGTCTGACTCACTGCTCCTTTGTCCTTTGCCTGTTTACACAACGGGTCAAAACCTACTAATGTTTGTGTTTTTTGGATGGAATCTTTTTGGCTCTGAGGTATAAAACTGTTTTGTGGGCTGAAGCTGTTCAGATTGTTCCAACGCTCAAATGCACGATTTCCTTTGTTACGTCTTGTCCCATCAGTGTTTTACTGTGTGAAGCACCTTGAGATTCATCCGGTCTTCCTAAGTGTTCATACAAATGAAAAGCATCTCTGCTATTATGACGGCAGTGTTGTGATGGTCCTGATGGTTTTGAACCACCGACCCGTTGATAAGAGCGGCTGAGCTTCTCCACCGTTCCTCTGGTGCTTCTGTTCTTTGCCTCCGGAGGGCTGGACGATGACGGGGTGAAACACATTGATTGTTTGATTATTAATTGCTTTAGTCTTTTCTCTTTGTGCAATCAGTGGGTTTGTCCTGAGAACTGCTGCTTGTTCATGAGGAGGAGTGGGCCTTCACAGCAGAAACAAAGAGATGGAAGAAGCATCAAAGCTCAGTGAGCGATAGAGATTCTGATACCTGAACTAGTACCCAGACTATAGCACTGTGTTTAAAATAAACTAGCATAATCCATAATTCCATCTCTAATATCTATTTTATATTGCTGTGAAAAACATCTCCTTAAAAATGAATTTCTAGACAAATAACACATTTTCACATTTGAACACATCACAATAACATTAGAATTGTCCTTCGCATAATATTCATCTTTACTGAATAGAGCTTGAGCATCAAATTGTTCTCAATGCAACATCCGATAGCGTTAGCTGTTAGCACTGTTTAGTTATTTAGACTGCGCCGAACTACCAACTTTAGTTGCCTAAACCGAACTTCGTATTCTTCATATTCTTCATAGCAGATAAATGAAGCTAGCGGGCTGTAGGTGTAAACAGAACATCAGTCCAGAGAAGTGGACCTGCAGAGCCGCGTGTCTGTGGAGGCGGAGATATGTTTACATGGAGGACTTCATGTCCACAGATATTAATGATTTCATCCCCGTTCAGAACGTTTTGGCCTTTTAATCTTGTTGTTTTTCTTTCTGTCGCTCTCTCTCTCTCTCTCTCTCTCCCTCTCTCTCTCCCTCTTTCCCTCTCTCTCTCTCTCTCTCTCTCTCTCTCTCCACGCCCACACACTCTTTAGTGCACGCCGCTCCGTGCACGCCCCTCCATGTGTGCCTCTCCGTGCACGCCCCTCCGTGCACGCCCCTCCGTGCACGCCCCTCCGTGCACGCCGCTCCGTGCGCTGCAGCTGTAGCTCAGAGTCTCGTTGAGGGTTTTGTTGTTCGGAGCCGGAGACAAACTACATGTGCAGATGATCTTGAAGTAGAAGCAGCAATGTGACTCAACCTTCTACTTGCAATAATTTAATGTGTTTCATAACTCTCGATCGCTCTATTCTGGTCAGACTACCGTCATGTGTGTCATTACGCTCCTTCTCCTGAACCAACGTCTGACTCTGAGATGTGTTTACAGAAACATGACATCATTCACCCACTGATGGGAGGAGCCACATCAACATTCATACACCGTAGAGCAGCTACAGGAGACATTTAGGGTTAAGAGTCTTGCTCAAGGACACATCGACATGGGCTAGCTGAGCCAGGGATCGAACCGCCGATCCTATGATTGAAGGACCCTGCTCTCCACTGAGCCATAGTCGCCCAGCGGTTGCTTCTGAAAGAGGGAATTACATTTAACTGGCAACCTGAACGGTGACTTTCCTGCCTGGAAAAATCATGTAATCTCCCTTTTGCTGAAGCTGTTAAACAGGTTGTTTTTAGCTTTTTTATTTGAAGCTAAGCGCTAACAATCACACGGCCTTCGACAACAGAAGTACAAAATGATGCAACGCAGAAGTGCTCTATTCAGGCAAAGAATGAGGTGAATACAAGCATATATATGTGTGTATATATATATATATATATATATATATATATATATATATATATATATATATATATGTATGTGTGTGTATATATATACAGTATATATACCTCACACAACCGCCTGAGACCGAGTTTGACCTTCGTTTCCTTCATAGAGGTCACCTGTCAGTCTAGCGGTGTTGGTGGTGGCAGCTGTGATGTGATGCGTATTAATTATTAGATTAATTTAATGTTCATTTCATGGCCATCTTTAATCTGCAGCTTCAGACGTCGTGTGTGTTCGTGCAGTTGACGACGGCGGCGGCCTTGACTTTGTTGTTGCTTAGTAACTGTGCAGATGCAAATCCACCAAAAATTATAATTAAGATGAATAAAAAGCCAGTTGCTTAAAAATAAGTAAAATAGGTAAGAAGAGATATCAAGATATCAAACGTTTGGATCAATCAATGAACTCGATGGGTTCCAGAACGCAAACATAATAATTAAGTGTTTCTTTACTTTAAATCAAAGTCCCTTTGATGCCTCAGAACGAGTGTTGCAGAAAGGCGCGCCGCTCCTTTTAATAACTCCATGAATAAGAGAGACAAACACAGTGATCATAACTCGCTCCGAGGCTGCAGCGGTTTGATGTTTTATTTGAGCTCTCAGACTCTGACGCTCAGCTGGGACCGACTCCCAAACTGCGTCGTCCTCGAGTGAAAAACAGGAACATGGTTTTTGGGGAATTCTGAAAAAAAAAAGAGCTAGTAATGTTAGCAGCACCGCTAACAGAGAACCAACAGGAGGAGAGCTAGTAATGTTAGCAGCACCGCTAACGGAGAACCAGTGAAGGTTCACTTCAGTTACATTATGAGGCGTTCAGGCTCTGCTCGGTGAACATGAGTACTGGCTGAAGGTAAACGATAACATTCTCATGATGCGTTCACATGTAATCTAGTAAAATGTAGTGTTGGTAATGAATATAAAATAGATATCAGAGATTAATTATGAGCTGTTTCACTTCCTAAGCTCATTATTTCACTTAATTAACATTGAGAATTAATATAAAAATAATATCTGTTTTTTAGTTATCTTTTGAATTGTTGGTTTTTATAAAGAAACAAACCTATAAATGACTATAACATGTATAAATGTTGATGGTTTGCAGACTTCAGAGGGTTGAAAGACCAGCTGCCGTAATCAAACAGCAAAAACATCTGTCTCTGTTAATATGGATCGTCAACGATCAATAATTGGTATCAGTGGCAAATGAAAACCGGATCAGAGATCTAAAAGTTATATTTGCGTCCTCCTTTCTTTCTGTCTGGATCTGATCTGAGTTTACGCTCCGCTGACGTCAGAGTCATCGTCCTGGAAACAAATGCTGACTGAAGACCAGATAACTTTATTACTTCAATCATCCAGACAATAAAAGTGATGAACAGCTTTTCTTTCTCTGCAGCAGAAAGAAAAGAAGAAATAAAACAGAGTTTATTAAATCTAATTTGATCACGTCGGGGATCGTCTTCTGCTGCCGAGCGCAAACATGCCATCACCAAACGTCTACACGTCTACACGTCTACACGTCTACACGTATACACGTCTACACGTCTACACGTCTACACGTCTACTCGTCTACTCGTCTATACGTATACACGTCTACTCGTCTACACGTCTACACGTATACACGTCTACTCGTCTACTCGTCTACTCGTCTATACGTATACACGTCTACTCGTCTACTCGTCTACTCGTCTACACGTCTACTCGTCTACACGTCTACTCGTCTACTCGTCTACACACACGTCTACTCGTCTACACGTCTACACGTATACACGTCTACTCGTCTACTCGTCTATACGTATACACGTCTACTCGTCTACTCGTCTACACGTCTACACGTCTACACGTCTACACACACGTCTACTCGTCTACACGTCTACTCGTCTACACACACGTCTACACGTCTACACGTCTACTCGTCTACTCGTCTACACACACGTCTACTCGTCTACACGTCTACTCGTCTACACACACGTCTACTCGTCTACACGTCTACTCGTCTACTCGTCTACACGTCTACACGTCTACACGTATACACGTCTACTCGTCTACTCGTCTACACACACGTCTACTCGTCTACACGTCTACACGTATACACGTCTACTCGTCTACTCGTCTACTCGTCTACTCGTCTATACGTATACACGTCTACTCGTCTACTCGTCTACTCGTCTACACGTCTACTCGTCTACACGTCTACTCGTCTACTCGTCTACACACACGTCTACTCGTCTACACGTCTACACGTATACACGTCTACTCGTCTACTCGTCTATACGTATACACGTCTACTCGTCTACTCGTCTACACGTCTACACGTCTACACGTCTACACACACGTCTACTCGTCTACACGTCTACTCGTCTACACACACGTCTACACGTCTACACGTCTACTCGTCTACTCGTCTACACACACGTCTACTCGTCTACACGTCTACTCGTCTACACACACGTCTACTCGTCTACACGTCTACTCGTCTACTCGTCTACACGTCTACACGTCTACACGTATACACGTCTACTCGTCTACTCGTCTACACACACGTCTACTCGTCTACACGTCTACACGTATACACGTCTACTCGTCTACTCGTCTACTCGTCTACTCGTCTATACGTATACACGTCTACTCGTCTACTCGTCTACACGTCTACATGTCTACTCGTCTACTCGTCTACTCGTCTACACACACGTCTACTCGTCTACACGTCTACTCGTCTACTCGTCTACACACACGTCTACTCGTCTACACGTCTACTCGTCTACTCGTCTACTCGTCTACACACACGTCTACTCGTCTACACGTCTACTCGTCTACACACACGTCTACTCGTCTACACGTCTACTCGTCTACTCGTCTACACGTCTACACACACGTCTACTCGTCTACACGTCTACTCGTCTACACGTCTACACGTATACACGTCTACTCGTCTACTCGTCTACTCGTCTACTCGTCTATACGTATACACGTCTACTCGTCTACTCGTCTACACGTCTACATGTCTACTCGTCTACTCGTCTACTCGTCTACACACACGTCTACTCGTCTACACGTCTACTCGTCTACTCGTCTACACACACGTCTACTCGTCTACACGTCTACTCGTCTACTCGTCTACTCGTCTACACACACGTCTACTCGTCTACACGTCTACTCGTCTACACACACGTCTACTCGTCTACACGTCTACTCGTCTACTCGTCTACACGTCTACACACACGTCTACTCGTCTACACGTCTACTCGTCTACTCGTCTACACGTCTACACACACGTCTACTCGTCTACACGTCTACTCGTCTACTCGTCTACTCGTCTACACGTCTACTCGTCTACTCGTCTACACACACGTCTACTCGTCTACACGTCTACTCGTCTACTCGTCTACTCGTCTACACGTCTACTCGTCTACTCGTCTACACACACGTCTACTCGTCTACACGTCTACACGTCTACTCGTCTACTCGTCTACACGTCTACTCGTCTACTCGTCTACACACACGTCTACTCGTCTACACGTCTACACGTCTACACGTCTACTCGTCTACACGTGTACACACACGTCTACACGTGTAGACGTGTAGACGTGTGTGTACACGTGTAGACGTGGAGACGTGTAGACGTGTAGACGTAGACGTAGACGTGTAGACGTTTAGACATGTAGACGTGTAGACGTAGACGTAGACGTGTAGACGTTTAGACATGTAGACGAGTAGACGTAGACGTAGACGTGGAGACGTGTAGACGTGTAGACGTTTAGACATGTAGACGTGTAGACGTAGACGTGTAGACGTAGACGTAGACGTTTAGACATGTAGACGTGTAGACGTAGACGTAGACGTGTAGACGTGTAGACGTTTAGACATGTAGACGTGTAGACGTAGACGTAGACGTGTAGACGTGTAGACGTTTAGACATGTAGACGTGTAGACGTAGACGTGTAGACGTAGACGTAGACGTTTAGACATGTAGACGTGTAGACGTAGACGTAGACGTGTAGACGTGTAGACGTTTAGACATGTAGACGTGTAGACGTAGACGTAGACGTTTAGACGTTTAGACGTGTAGACGTAGACGTGCACATCTACACATCAACACATCTGCCTCTTCAGAGGAAGTCCTCCCCAACAAAACGAACCCATGAAGTTATTCACTCGCCGGTTTGACTTGTGAGACGTCTTCAGATTGGAATCTTGTTATTTACATGTTGATGTTTCGCCTGACGAAAGGTCCTCGGAGGTCGAGATCAAACGAGACTCTTCTTCACTCCGCTGGTGGTTCGGATCCCCTTCAACCGGTTGTGGTTCATTTTCAACGGTTCAATGTCAACGCTCTGAAGTTTGCAAACCATCAACAATGTCTTCATTTTATAGTAATTTATATAGAAAAGGTTTATTTACTCGTAAAACACAAAAGATTAGAAAATAACAGATATTGTTATCGTCATTCTTACTGTTGATGAAGTGTAATAATGAGCTCAATAATTCATCAATAATATCTATTTTATATTCATGTGAAAACATCTGGATTTATTCTAGTTCATCACCAACACATTTTACTAGATTTCTTTAAAGGGAGCACTCTCGCTGAGACGTAAATAGTTTATCAGGCCGGAGACGAGGTCTATTTTTATCACAGCAGACAGACGGAGGAGAAAGACAGGTTGAGAGAGAGGAGAGAGAGAGAGAGTGTGTCAAGAAACACAACTGTTTCCTTGTCTTTTAACAAATTTACTGCAATCGTGTTGTTGTAATGCTTTGGCAATATTGTCTTTGTTTACATTCATGCCAATAAAGCTCATTGAATTGAATTGAGAGAGGCTGAGAGAGAGAGAGAGAGAGAGAGACAGGCTGAGAGAGAGAGAGAGACAGACTGAGAGAGAAAGAGAGAGAGAGAGAGAGAAAGAGAGAGAGAGGGAGACAGGCTGAGAGAGAAAGAGAGAGAGAGAGAGGCTGAGAGAGAGAGAGAGAGAGAGAGAGAGAGAGACAGGCAGACAGGTGAACGCTTCTATATTATAAAACAATATATTTAAAAGCTCTTGTTCTGTTGGGATTATATATGACATATGAAAGTTATTGAGTCTTTAAAAGTTTGATTCACACGTGTTGCCCCTCCCCTCTCTTTTGATAGGCCGAAACTGAAAAGGGAATCTTTGAAGCGTAAACTGTGGGTTTCTAAAGGTTTGATGAATGCATTCATATTCGGTTGTTTTTATGTAATTTATGGATTCAGTCGTGGCCATCAGGGCCTGTAACCCATCTCTGCTGGCCTAAACAGAATCACAAAGTTATAGCTATTTTATAATTGAATTGTTTTTCATAAATACACGACATGTATTATAATTATTTTTCCCTATTAGCTTATTTTCTCATTGCACAGCTCCTGTCTTCCTCTGTTGCTCTGCTTCAGCCTGCAGCACTGCTTCCAGTGCAGCTGGTTTTAAGGAGAGCTCTCATCCAATCAGATTTCACCTCTGTGTCTCTATGGATGCAGAGCACTTCTAGCTGGTCTTTGCAGAATAAAGTCATGGAGACGTTCTCGTGATGTCATAGTCTTCAACCAATCAGATCTTTAGTTTGACATGCTGGGCGTATTCTTTGACGTGCAGCGCCTGCAAGGTGGCGTCAGCACTAACATGAGCTGTGATTGGCCAGTGGGCCAGTGTGACTTCTGTCAACAGAAAGCTAGCTAGCTGCTAGCATGACTCAGTAGCAGTAAGAAGAGTTTAGGATGAAACATAAGAGAAGTTATGACATGTTTAGTGTCCCATGATGCTTTGCCTGGTGGTGACCTGTCCTGCTTCCTGATACTTGTACTTGTACTAATACTTGTACTAATACTTGTACTGATACTTGTACTGATGCGTTGACATTGAGACGGGAACAAGAAGGAAAACTTAGCCAATGAGATTCAGTTTTTTGTTTTTAAAACACATAACTTTGCCATGTTCGTTACGATATATTTATTGAACAACGATTTGTGTTGCTGCCCTCACGTTATATGACACTTGTGTGTGTGTGTGTGTGTGTGTGTGTGTGTGTGTGTGTGTGTGTGTGTGTGTGTGTGTGTGTGTGTGTGTTCAGAGCTGGAGTAATTGTTGTATAATAGCAGCTGAATTATTTACTTCAAACTGCTTCGTCTGAGCCAGCAGCAGCTGGCCCACTAGTCTGCAGAGTGCACACACACACACACACACACACACACACACACACACACACACACACACACACACACACACACACACACACACACTTACATACTGACTAATGCAGTATTGAAGCCCTTGGAGACTTCTTTGCAGAGAGTGCTGTGTGTGTGTGTGTGTGTGTGTGTGTGTGTGTGTGTGTGTGTGTGTGTGTGTGTGTGTGTGTGTGTGTGTGTGTGTGTGTGTATACAGGACACTCTAGAGTCTTAAGGCTCCACTTCTCTTTCAAAACCTTTTTTTGGCAACTTCTTTCTTATGCAGCAGTCCGAAGTTGAAGGAGATTACTGAATTAAATATTAATAGCTTGGAAACAAAAAAAAGAGCTTATTGTTTGAAATAAAAAACATTGATGTCTCAAGTTTTAACATTTCTTATAGATTAAAAAGCGTAATTGTTTGGGCTGTTCTCATTCATCTCTGTTTTGTTCTCATCATCGTGTTCTGGACGGATCCTTCACAGGGATCTGAGGAGATGTTGTCGTCGCCACAGATGCTTCAATAGATCCTCAGTTTCCTCGCGGACATCCGGGATGAAGGCGATCAGATCTCGGTCTGACTAAGCCGCTGCTCATTGTTTGAGCCGCTGGAAGCAGACGGTCTGAGTCTGACATCAATCCCTTCAGCGACTGATGGAGGTGATGAAAGTCAACTTGGTTTCATGGAGCGGAGGGGCGTCGTTGTTGTCAATTAGCGACCGTCTAGTTAGCTCGGTGTCATTCCAGCTGGTCTCATGCAGCATTCGGGGCGATAACTACGAAAAACAATGCA
This sequence comes from Taurulus bubalis, assembly GCF_910589615.1. Taxonomy (NCBI): domain Eukaryota; kingdom Metazoa; phylum Chordata; class Actinopteri; order Perciformes; family Cottidae; genus Taurulus; species Taurulus bubalis. The sequence goes on along the minus strand of NC_136593.1, from coordinate 1,170,847 downwards.
CTAGGGCCGGGGCGGTATGGCCAAAAATTCATATCACGGTATTTTGTAAGATTCTGGCGGTTTCATGGTATATCATGGTATTTTTTTCCGAGTAAACACATTCATTCATTGATGCTGAAAAGGACCGCCGGCCAACTGAACAGCTGTTAGTGGTGAGCAGCTGTTGTACGTTGGTACATAGAGGGTGTTAGGAAGCTAAACATGGAGGGACTTAGGACCCAGGGGAATGTAGGTGAAAAAAAACAGCACGGAGTTTCTTCTTGTGATAGTGGGCAGGCTGTACCCAGCATGCAGTTCGGCGGTGTAATTGTATGAATGTACAATTATTAGTGTTATAAATTGTTTATGTGTCACAAACTGTTGTGTCGTGATGTTTAACCTGTTAAAAAGCGTTAGTTGTGAGTTATTAATTGTTGTTACAACCATAACTAAAGTTATAACCATGACTAAAGTTATAACATGACTAAAGTTGTCACATGACAAAAGTTATAACATGACTAAAGTTAGAACCATAACTAAAGTTACAACATGACTAAAGTTACAACATGACGAAAGTTAGAACATGACTAAAGTTATAACATGACTAAAGTTAGAACATGACTAAAGTTATAACATGACTAAAGTTAGAACATGACTAAAGTTATAACATGACGAAAGTTAGAACCATAACTAAAGTTACAACATGACTAAAGTTACAACATGACTAAAGTTAGAACATGACTAAAGTTGCAACATGACTAAAGTTACAACATGACTAAAGTTACAACATGACTAAAGTTATAACATGACTAAAGTTATAACCATGAATAAAGTTATAACATGACGGAAGTTATAACCATGACGAAAGTTGTAACCATGACGAAAGTTATAACATGACTAAAGTTATAACATGACTAAAGTTATAACATGACTAAAGTTATAACATGACTGAAGTTGTAACATGACTAAAGTTATAACCATGACTAAAGTTAGAACATGACTAAAGTTAGAACCATGACTAAAGTTAGAACATGACTAAAGTTATAACATGACTAAAGTTACAACCATGACTAAAGTTATAACATGACTAAAGTTATAACATGACTAAAGTTAGAACCATGACTAAAGTTACAACATGACTAAAGTTATAACATGACTAAAGTTATAACATAACTAAAGTTAGAACCATGACTAAAGTTACAACATGACTAAAGCTATAACATGACTAAAGTTATAACATGACTAAAGTTATAACCATGACTAAAGCTATAACATGACTAAAGTTAGAACCATGACTAAAGTTATAACATGACTAAAGTTATAACCATGACTAAAGTTATAACATGACTAAAGTTAGAACCATGACTAAAGTTACAACATGACTAAAGTTATAACATGACTAAAGTTACAACATGACTAAAGTCATAACATGACTAAAGTTATAACATGACTAAAGTTATAGCCATGACTAAAGCTATAACATGACTAAAGTTATAACCATGACTAAAGTTATAACCATGACTAAAGTTATAACATGACTAAAGTTAGAACCATGACTAAAGTTATAACATGACTAAAGTTATAGCCATGACTAAAGCTATAACATGACTAAAGTTAGAACCATGACTAAAGTTAGAACCATGACTAAAGTTACAACATGACTAAAATTATGACATGACTAAAGTTATAACATGACTAAAGTTAGAACCATGACTAAAGTTACAACATGACTAAAGTTACAACATGACTAAAGTTATAACATGACTAAAGTTAGAACCATGACTGAAGTTACAACATGACTAAAGTTATAACATGACTGAAGTTAGAACCATGACTAAAGTTAGAACCATGACTAAAGTTACAACATGACTAAAGTTATAACATGACTGAAGTTAGAACCATGACTAAAGTTAGAACCATGACTAAAGTTACAACATGACTAAAGTTATAACATGACTAAAGTTATAACATGACTAAAGTTATAACCATGACTAAAGTTAGAACCATGACTAAAGTTACAACATGACTAAAGTTATGACATGACTAAAGTTATGACATGACTAAAGTTATAACATGACTAAAGTTAGAACCATGACTAAAGTTACAACATGACTAAAGTTACAACATGACTAAAGTTATAACATGACTAAAGTTAGAACCATGACTGAAGTTACAACATGACTAAAGTTATAACATGACTGAAGTTAGAACCATGACTAAAGTTAGAACCATGACTAAAGTTACAACATGACTAAAGTTATGACATGACTAAAGTTAGAACCATGACTAAAGTTACAACATGACTAAAGTTATGACATGACTAAAGTTATAACATGACTAAAGTTAGAACCATGACTAAAGTTACAACATGACTAAAGTTATGACATGACTAAAGTTATAACATGACTAAAGTTATAACATGACTAATGTTAGAACCATGACTAAAGTTAGAACCATGACTAAAGTTAGAACCATGACTAAAGTTACAACATGACTAAAGTTATGACATGACTAAAGTTATAACATGACTAAAGTTAGAACATGACTAAAGTTAGAACCATGACTAAAGTTACAACATGACTAAAGTTAAGACATGACTAAAGTTATAACATGACTAAAGTTAGAACCATGACTAAAGTTACAACATGACTAAAGTTACAACATGACTAAAGTTATAACATGACTAAAGTTATAACCATGACTAAAGCTATAACATGACTAAAGTTATAACATGACTAAAGTTATAACATGACTAAAGTTAGAACCATGACTAAAGTTACAACATGACTAAAGTTAGAACCATGACTGAAGTTACAACATGACTAAAGTTATAACATGACTAAAGTTATAACATGACTAAAGTTATAACATGACTAAAGTTAGAACCATGACTAAAGTTATAACCATGACTAAAGTTATAACATGACTAAAGTTAGAACCATGACTAAAGTTATAACATGACTAAAGTTAGAACCATGACTAAAGTTATAACCATGACTAAAGTTATAACCATGACTAAAGTTATAACATGACTAAAGTTATAACATGACTAAAGTTAGAACCATGACTAAAGTTAGAACCATGACTAAAGTTACAACATGACTAAAGTTATGACATGACTAAAGTTATAACCATGACTAAAGTTATAACATGACTAAAGTTAGAACCATGACTAAAGTTATAACATGACTAAAGTTAGAACCATGACTAAAGTTATAACATGACTAAAGTTAGAACCATGACTAAAGTTATAACATGAGTAAAGTTATAACATGACTAAAGTTATAACATGACTAAAGTTACAACATGACTAAAGTTATAACATGACTAAAGTTATAACATGACTAAAGTTATAACATGACTAAAGTTACAACATGACTAAAGTTACAACATGACTAAAGTTATAACATGACTAAAGTTATAACATGACTAAAGCTATAACATGACTAAAGTTAGAACCATGACTAAAGTTAGAACATGACTAAAGTTATAGCATGACTAAAGTTACAACATGACTAAAGCTATAACATGACAGGAAGTAGCTCAGACCGCTGCGTCCTCAGCGGTGAACAATACATTCTGCTGCCTGCTGAAGAGCGACAACAGTTGTTACGGCTATATGACGGTATATGAAAAATTCCTACCGTATGAAAATTTGAAACCGGTATACCGCCCAGCCTTACAATGCACCGTAATTAGATCATCTGACAAAATTGTTTTGTATCGCAACCGAGGAAGTATGAAGGTCGCAGAAGCCGACTCAGCGTTTAACAAGGACAAATGAGGTCCAATGAGGACGTGTGTTCACCTGCTGTCGCCTCAACCCGACGCAGCTTCCTTTAAGACGGAGCTTCAGTTGGAAAACACTGAATTTATGTCACGAGGCACAAAATACAACGAGTCCCTTTTCATATGAAACGTTGATTATTTTCACAAAACAAGTGATTACATTATATTTCGGAGTGAAACTGAAATGAGGGATTTTATTTCCTCAGATGGGAAAGTGTGCACGAGGTTTGTGAGTGTCGTTGTAGCCGAGTGCTGGTTGCTGGTTGCTGGTTGCTGGGCTTGAACTGGCTGCCACACTCTGAAATATTAATGACCTGCAGAAGAGCTCAGCCTCCTCGTTATCTCTCCTCTCATCTATCTCCCTGCTGCTCTTTCTGTTTCCTCTCTTCCTTTCTTCCCTCCTCATTTATCTCTCTCTCTCTCTCTCTCTCTCTCTCTCTCTCTCTCTCTCTCTCTCTCTCTGAAGGGCTGTGAGATTGGGTTATGTCATATTAAAGAGACAGGTGGACTGCAAAGCGGAAAAATACAACATTTAATAAGAATCTTCAGAGGAAACTTGCGGATTCAGCATTGATTTTGGATCCTTGTGAAAAAATATTTCTGTCTTCCCTCTGACTTATTCCACAAATCTCTTCTCGTCCTCCTTCTCTTCCTTTCTATCCTCTCACTTTGTGGCTCCGCCCTTCATTTTCATCTTCTCGATCAGAGGACAACTTTAACATTCAAGAAACTCCACATGAAATGAAATGAATATTATAACTTTACAGCAGTTGTAGATCCCTGAGACTGAACTACGCCTCTCAGATCTAGAAGAGGTCTAAAACCATTCAAAGATGGCCGACTTGGCTCCATTGATGTACAGGAAGCGGTCACTGGGACTTTAATACTTACAATACAAACTTGGAAAGTTCAGCAATTACAATGTGTGTCTATTTATTGATGTATTTCCCAAATGGATTCATGGACTTTGGAAACTGTGGACTTCAGAGATGATGACGTCATCAACAGGAAGGACCGCGATGTCTTAAATACTAAAACAACATCCCTATGTTCCACGTTAAGTCGTTCAGAGTTGCACTCTGCTCTTCACTGATTGGTCGTCTAGTCTTTACTTGTGCTTTTTAATGTTTTTTTTAATGTTTTAGTCATGACTCGTCTCTGCCATCACAATCATCTTCACAATATTGCGCATGCTTAGTTCTTACACCTCAAAGAGACTTTTTGAGGCTGCAGAGAAACTCTCAAAGAAAACCCAAATGGTTCTGCTCGTTGACACGTTCATCTCCTGGTTTAGCTGAAGCGCTATCTTTCATGTCTGGATTCTCACGGCGTGGTATTGATCACAACCTTTTCCCTCGTTCCTCTCAGACATGGCTGAAGAACTACGGATACCTGCTGCCGCACGACGTGCGCACGTCCGACCTGCGGCAGGAGAAAGCCATGCAGTCCGCCGTGGCCGCCATGCAGCGCTTCTACGGCATCCCGGTGACGGGAGTCCTGGACGAGACCACGATAGAGTGAGTAGCCCGGGGGTTCGATTCCAGAGGAGGACTCTCAGCCTCCGTGGGGAACGGAGAGTTCACGAACAGAGAAAAGTCTCTTATTTCAACAAGTTGGTGTTTTAATTGTAACGTTGTGTGTTGGTGAAGTCGTGAGCGTACGACGGGACGGACGGGAGTTTGGAAACGGATGTTTTTAGATTGTTTTTCCTCTGTTTGCTTTCATGAAGGACTTTTTTCTGTTCTTTGAGTTCTTGTTCCTCTGTAGAGGCGTGAGGAAGGTGTTCTTGGGGGATGCATGGCAAGTGATGCACAAATGGTCATTTTTTAACCTTTGACCGGTTTTAGTTTCCAACACAGCGATAATAATTCAAGGGATATTGTTCCAGATGATCCATTTATCCTCTTCCAGAAGAAACCCCCTGTAGGAGAACAAGAACAGCACAGGAGATTTGACGAGAAAATGGCCCCCAACCCTCCAAAAAAAGATGAAATATTTCATAATCTGTTTTTCTGCACAAACATCATTGGTAATTGTTGTAAATGAAGCTTCACACGAGCCTCAAACCGGCAACAAGTGTCTTGATAGGTGTCTTGCTCAACGACACAACGACATGGACTAGCAGAGCCCACATTATTCTCTGCCTTGTACCATCCTTAGTAATCAAGGAGCAGTGGGCTGTTCTTCCCCATGAGCTACATAAGAACTTTACTTTGTAGAAAAGTACAAAGTACACGGATATAAAATGCCTGTACTTTCGTGGAAATATTTACGTTACGGCGTTAATAATCGGTGATCACCCATTCTTGGCGTTTTTTCAAAACAAAAACAGCAAAAAAAAAGCCTATCTTACAGAGATGGGCTTTTTGTTGGGGGCATGAATATTTTTCTTCCTCCAAAGTGGGGCGTGACAAAAAAGGTTTGAGAACCACTGCTTTACCTCCACGGATTATAACTGAGTTCCCGATGCAGCTTCCTGTGTACTAAAGACTGAACTGTGGCGTCCAGGTGGATGCGGAGGCCTCGCTGTGGCGTCCCCGATCACCCTCACACCAGCCGGCGGCAGAGGAACAAACGCTACGCCCTGACGGGACAGAAGTGGAGAGACAAAAAGATCTCCTACAGGTATGTACCATCCCTTTGTTCTCGTCATCTGTAAATATCCATTATTCTCTCTCTTCCCGCTTGTTTCCTTTCCTTTCTCCACCCTCCTCCCTTCCCTCCCTTCCCTCCCTGATTGTCTCTCTCTCTCCCAGTCTGGACTTGGCTAATGTGAATTAGCTCTGTCCCACAGGACCCCTGAATGCATCACTGCATTACATCCACCCACTTGCCTCTCTCTCTCTCTCTCTCTCTCTCTCTCTCTCTCTCTCTCTCTCTCGTCTTCCTCTTACCTCCTCCTCTTCCTCTTCTTCTCCGTCTACATGCAGTGAAGCCTCCACTGTGCGATGCTCAGTCATGTAATATAGAATATAGGTCTGAAGCAGATTACAGCCGTCCCTCGAGATATTGAACGCTCCCCAACTCCCATTGTTGCTTCAGCCCACTTTATGCTCTCTTTTTCTCCCACTCTCGCTCTCATATTCATATTCATAATAGGCTCTAGTGTCATTAATTGAATAGAAACAATACTCTGTGTCTTTGAGCAGTTAAATAACCGGGGCGCCTTGTTTCTGTCTTCTGTTTCTCTCTGCCGGCATTGATGGACAACTCAGTCCATTTGAAGTTTCAAATAACAACACTGGTGACTAAACATTACAACTCAGTCTCATGGCATTCATGAGGTAGTCAGGATTTGCAATGTATTGGTTTTGTAGACAGGGAGAAAAGTGTTGTGTCCATTGGAATGAATTAGGAAGACATGTTAAAAATGAAAGTTAGGTTAGACAACTAAACCACCAACAGTTAGCTTTAGCCAACTAAACCACCAACAGTTAGCTTTAGACAACTAAACCACCAACAGTTAGCTTTAGACAACTAAACCACTAACAGTTAGTTTAGACAACTAAACCACTAACAGTTAGCTTTTGACAACTAAACCACCAACAGTTAGTTTAGACAACTAAACCACTAACAGTTAGTTTAGACAAATAAACCACCAACAGTTAGCTTTAGACAACTAAACCACCAACAGTTAGTTTAGACAACTAAACCACCAACAGTTAGCCTTAGACAGCTAAACCACCAACAGTTAGCTTTAGCTAGCTAAACCACAAACAGTTAGCTTTAGACAACTAAACCACCAACAGTTAGCTTTAGACAACTAAACCACCAACAGTTAGCTTTAGCCAACTAAACCACCAACAGTTAGCTTTAGACAGCTAAACCACCAACAGTTAGCTTTAGACAGCTAAACCACCAACAGTTAGCTTTAGACAGCTAAACCACCAACAGTTAGCTTTACACAACTAAACCACCAACAGTTAGTTTAAGACAGCTAAACCACCAACAGTTAGCTTTAGCCAACTAAACCACCAACAGTTAGCTTTAGACAACTAAACCACAAACAGTTAGCTTTAGACAACTAAACCACCAACAGTTAGCTTTAGACAACTAAACCACCAACAGTTAGCTTTAGCCAACTAAACCACCAACAGTTAGCTTTAGCCAACTAAACCACCAACAGTTAGCTTTAGACAGCTAAACCACCAACAGTTAGCTTTAGACAGCTAAACCACCAACAGTTAGCTTTAGACAGCTAAACCACCAACAGTTAGCTTTACACAACTAAACCACCAACAGTTAGTTTAAGACAGCTAAACCACCAACAGTTAGCTTTAGCCAACTAAACCACCAACAGTTAGCTTTAGCCAACTAAACCACCAACAGTTAGTTTAGCCAACTAAACCACCAACAGTTAGCTTTACACAGCTAAACCACCAACAGTTAGCTTTAGACAGCTAAACCACCAACAGTTAGCTTTAGACAGCTAAACCACCAACAGTTAGCTTTACACAACTAAACCACCAACAGTTAGTTTAAGACAACTAAACCACCAACAGTTAGTT
>NC_136593.1:1085071-1157571 GCF_910589615.1 Taurulus bubalis | reverse complement strand
TATATATATATATATATATACATACATACACACACGACTGTCGGGTCGCGGGTTGCATGAGTTTGTGGTTCTTAAGCGTTTCTGTCCGTCTGACCCCAGCAGTCATCTCAATGCTCTGTTGTTGTTGTTGTTGTTGTTTTCCCTGCAGCATCACAAACTTCACCCCCAAAGTGGGAGAGAAGGACACGCAGAGGGCGATCCGACAGGCCTTCACCGTGTGGCAGACGGTCACGCCGCTTTCCTTCCAGGTCAGAGAAACCACGCGAGTGTCCTCCGTCTCTGCAGCGCAGACGTGTTGCATTGTCTTGAAGTTATCCAGTGCATTGACATAAGAAATATATAAAATAGAACAAAAATGAGAGAACATCATGAATCTATATATATATATATATATATATATATATATATATATATATATATATATATATATATATATATATATATATATATATATAGAGAGAGAGAGAGAGAGAAATTTATATATAAAACAAGTTATGTATATGAGATATCAGATCTATTTTTGTTGTAGTCACAGTTAAAGTGATAATTAAAGATGTTTCTTGTGAATAAAAGAAGCACGTCAGGGTTCTGTGTGAGATGCTGATGCAGGGTTCTCCTCTCCAGGAGGTCCCGTACGCCGAGATCAAGAACGAGGGGAAGGAGGCGGACATCATGATCTTCTTCGCCTCGGGTTTCCATGGCGACAGCTCTCCGTTCGACGGCGAGGGCGGCTTCCTGGCGCACGCCTACTTCCCCGGCGCCGGCATCGGAGGAGACACCCACTTTGACTCGGACGAGCCGTGGACGCTGGGCAACGCCAACCACGACGGTGAGGCCATGCCTCCTCACGAGCCTCCTCACGAGCTTCCTCACGAGCTTCCTCACGAGCTTCCTCACGAGCTTCCTCACGAGCTTCTCCTTTAGATGTGAGCTCCGTATTCCTCTGCTGAGTCAGCAGCGTCTCAGACGGACTTCATCTCTCCGTCGTGTGTTGAGGCTTCGTTTCCTCTCACAGGAGGAAGAGATGTTCAGTGTTGGTTTTAGTTATTTTCCAGTAAACTGTGTTTCTTTTCCACTGGATAAAACCGTCAGCGGCTCAACGTGAGGCGTGTTGTCTGGTTTCTGCTGAGAAAGCATCTTTTAAAGCTCGTCAGTGAGGCGTTCATCCCTTTGTCTCGGTTTATTTCTTTACTTTCTATCCCTCTGACTGCTCTTCTTCATCCCTCTCTCCATCAATCTGGTGTATTACCCTTTAACTCTCTCTCTCCAGGTAACGACCTGTTCCTGGTGGCGGTCCATGAGTTGGGTCATGCGCTGGGTCTGGAGCACTCCAACGACCCCAGCGCCATCATGGCTCCGTTCTACCAGTACATGGACACGCACAACTTCAAGCTGCCGCTGGACGACCTGCAGGGCATCCAGAAGATCTACGGTGAGGAGTCCCTGCCTCAATGCATCTCATAATGCTCTTGTAAAATGTTGCGTTAGCATGTAGCATGAGAGCTAACTTACTCCAGCTCTGAGGCGGAACATTGAGGCTGAAATCCATCCGATGAACTCGCACAGTGACGCTGCATCACATGCAGGACGGCTGCAGCGCATCAGAACACTGAAACTAGATGAGTCAAATATAGAGAGGGGAAAAAGCATTAAAAAAAGTTTGAAAGTCAAAGTAGAAAAAACACTTCCTTTGAGACCTGAAAGCCAAAACATGCAAAAGCAGCAAACCTTGGATATTAATAATGAATCGTGATGAAGAAGTTGTTGTCCAGCTGATGGTGGAGCCGGCTGGAAAAGAGTGTTTTACAGCAGAGACACTTTGTTCCCTTTCAGAGAAGATCTTCTTTTCTTGTAAAGACACACAGACACAAAGATACAAAGACACAAAGATACAAAGACACAAAGACACAAAGATACAAAGATACAAAGACACAAAGACACAAAGATACAAAGATACAAAGACACAAAGATACAAAGACACAAAGACACAAAGATACAAAGACACAAAGACACAAAGATACAAAGACACAAAGATACAAAGATACAAAGATACAAAGAAGAGCGACGCTGTCGGACTCGACCTGCTGTAATGTACTAATGCGTCCCTGTGTTTAAGACACAGAGACACAGAGACACAAAGACACAAAGACACAAAGACACAAAGACACAGTGTGTCCCTCAGACTCGCTACACATATATATATTTCTGTACTACATAAACCCCATGCTGGTCCCCAGGCGTCCCCACCGCCATGCTGGAGCCCACCAGGCCGCTGCCCACGTTGCCCTCCAGGCGGACGCACTCCACCCACGAGCGTAAACCCGAGCGAGGCCACGCCCGCCCGCCAAGGCCGCCCGGCGACCGGCCGGCGCTGCCCGGCAACGGCAAACCCAACATCTGTGACGGCAACTTCAACACCGTGGCCTTCTTCAGGCGGGAGATGTTCGTCTTCAAGGTGAGACACACATAAATGAATGAATCAATAAAGAGCTACAGGGGGCTTCACCTCTAGAGGAAGGAACGCTTTATTCTGTAATATTATTCTGATGGAGTTTCTGAGGTCACAGTCAGTAAACACACCACGAGGAAGGTTCTACCTGTGAACCACCTCTACTGAGGCCTTCACTGACTGGTGGTCCCATGTGAATAAACCATGATGTCATAGTTTCACTGAGGAGCTCAGAGTTTAATGTTTTTAACAGAATCTGGTGAAAGTAAACAGTTTATTTGTGGAGAGATTTTTAAATGAGACATTTTCTGAGCTTTGTTTTTTGACGGGAGTCTTCGTCACACATGATGTGTTCATGGACTGTCGTTGTCGTTGTGTGTGTGTGTGTGTGTGTGTGTGTGTGTGTGTGTGTGTGACAGAGTGAGTTACACACTGAGGAGGAAATCCATTTTGATGTCTCTGATCTTTAAACTGAATGTTGGAGAAGGTCACCTCTCTCTCTCTCTCCCTCTCTCTCTCTCTCCCTCTCTCTCTCCCTCTCTCTCTCTCTCCCTCTCTCTCTCTCTCTCTCCCTCTCTCTCCCTCTCTCTCTCTCTCTCCCTCTCTCTCTCTCTCTCTCTCTCTCTCTCTCTCTCTCTCTCTCTCTCTCTCTCTCTCTACACATCTCTCTCTCTCACCGACTACAAATAATGTCTACATTATGAGCAACTGGTAAGAAAAGAGGAGATTCTGAGTTGTGTGTTAACACTACCTCTTTAGTCCACAGGGGGCACCAGAACCAACACTACCTCTTTAGTCCACAGGGGGCACCAGAACCAACACTACCTCTTTAGTCCACAGGGGGCACCAGAACCAACACTACCTCTTTAGTCCACAGGGGGCACCAGAACCAACACTACCTCTTTAGTCCACAGGGGGCACCAGAACCAACACTACCTCTTTAGTCCACAGGGGGCACCAGAACCAACACTACCTCTTTAGTCCACAGGGGGCACCAGAACCAACACTACCTCTTTAGTCCACAGGGGGCACCAGAAACAACACTACCTCTTTAGTCCACAGGGGGCACCAGAAACAACACTACCTCTTTAGTCCACAGGGGGCACCAGAACCAACACTACCTCTTTAGTCCACAGGGGGCACTAGAACAACACTACCTCTTTAGTCCACAGGGGGCACTAGAACAACACTACCTCTTTAGTCCACAGGGGGCACCAGAACCAACACTACCTCTTTAGTCCACAGGGGGCACCAGAAACAACACTACCTCTTTAGTCCACAGGGGGCACCAGAAACAACACTACCTCTTTAGTCCACAGGGGGCACCAGAAGAAAAACTACATGAACGTTCCTTTTTGTAACTTTAACGACACCCACGGTCTTTTCCTAAACCAAACTCATTTATATTATATATCGTATTTATCATACAAAACGGTCCGTTGGGCGCCAAATTGTTTGACGTATTATTTTGATATTTAATTGACGCATCGGCGTGAGGATGTGTGATCACACGGTGCGTGACACCGACGTACACACCTGGTAATGACCCAGTTTAGTAAGTGCTGATCCCCGTAAAATGTATACGCAGGATATTTATATATTTATATGTATATATACACACACACACACACACACACCTGAGCCTAATGTATCTCAGCTGCTCCAGTCTCTCTGTATTCTGTCATAATGATGTTTTTAGTTGACGTTCATACATGTGCAGTTAGAGCAGCAATATTTAACGCCATCGGTTTATTGTTTTTAAGACTCAACGTCATCATCATCATCATCGATCAGAAAAACAAGGCCGGTTTCCTTCCCCCTCTAACTGTGGGACAGTTAAACAGTCAGTGTTTGAAAGGAGGCGCTCATTATGGGATGTTTCCTCGGTCTCACGGCTTCTACTGCTGGATATGAGAAGCATCGATTTTCTTTCTTTGAGTTCCCACAGAAGAGCATTAGCGGCCAGTGGATGATGTCGGACCATTTGAGACTGTGTGTGTGTGTGTGTGTGTGTGTGTGTGTGTTAATAGCACTCAGCGGGGACCGTGCTCGGCTGTGTTCTAGATTCACCGGAGCCAAATGATAATGAGCTACGATTGATGCTCGCTTCCTTCTCCTCCTCTTCCTCTCTTTTAACGTCTCTTTCCTCCCTCCTCTTCCTCTTCTTGTTTTCTTCCTCCTCATACGTTGCGTCACCTCACTTGTCTCGTCTTCGTCTCTGGTCCCGTCTGTTCGTCCCCATGGAAGAGCTGAACTTCTTCGGAGGTGAAGAAGATCACCAGACGTGTTTCAAGTCTTTTCTCTTGTAAAGCTGAGCAATAGTGCTTGAAAACAACTTGTGTCATTAAATGCAGCATCTTCTTCTCCTCATTAACGTAATGGGCTCATCGGCGCCCCCTGAGGCCGGAGAGCAAAAATACTCTCTGGTTCTTGACAGATAGGAGTCTATAGAAAATGTCCGACTCCTCTGGTTGTGTAGAAGTCCGTCCTCTTGCACCAAACGTAATCACCAGACGATGAAGCCGCTGGTTTCTAACTGGTGACTGACTGGTTCTGTTGCAGGACCGCTGGTTCTGGCGCCTGAGGAACAACAAGGTGCAGGAGGGCTACCCCATGCAGATCGACCAGTTCTGGAAGGGCCTGCCGCCGCGCATCGACGCCGCCTACGAGCGATCCGACGGGAAGTTTGTCTTCTTCAAAGGTCAGAAGATGAGCTCAGCCTTTCTAACTTTCTCTGTAACTCACTAGCTCACACGCACAACGACACGTTTATACCTTGGGATGATGAAATGTGTATCCATCATTTTAGTTTGAAACATTAAATGAACTCTCGTTATGAACAACTGGATGAGTTGTAGCTGATGCATCTCGTGTGTCACTTAAACCTCTGAGCCCCAGGGCCCCAAAACGGGGGCTAAAAGCCTTCTGCACCTCTTTCCCCCGTGTTCCAGTAGTCGTAGGAACCCCAAATGAGTTATAATGTTTTTTTTCAGAATTTCTTTGCAAAACTTTTATATCACTTTTATTCCATATTGTGATCATAACTATGAACATCCAGCATGATATGATCCAGATTCCCCAAAATGCCTCCTTGAGCGGTCCCAGAGTTTTTCAAACTGTTTGGTTCAAGACCTTAACAACAGCCATCATACTAATAACACACCTTTATGGAAAGATTAGGACCTAAAGAATCGGAATATGCAATATGCAAAAAATCACAATTAAACAGAGCATTGGTATGTTAGGAAGGAGCTTCAGTCAAAAAACTGTCGTTCAGTTCAAAAATGACTTATTTTATACCAAAACAGTGTCGGATTCAGGCATGCTGGGTATTGAAATGTTCATCAGCTTCACATGGTTTTAGAAATGTGAGCGGACCAGGGAGGACTCAGGACTCATAAACGTGCGCCGAAAAATGCAAAATAAAACTCCGACGGTTTTGTGACTTTACAGGTATAATAGGAGGTTTATGAGGATTGTTATTGCTTTGTTAGACTCCCACGAGCCGTAGGGTTACGGGTGAGTCTGTTAGTGAAATCCCACGTTGTAAAGGTTCTTATGAAGGCTTTAGTGAAACGTTACGACCACCAGGACAGGTTTATGGAGTTTGCGTAAGTACTTCAACTTAACGGTATTGTAGCAATGTAAATGAAGTTAAACAACCCTGTTTTTGCGGAGATAATTAAGTTTCCGTTTTTAATAACAAGATAATTCTTTCTTCTTTTTTGCGAAAATGAGGCGCTGGGTGGCTTTGGGTAAAAAAGGATTAAATAAAGCTTGTGAAACTACAGATGTATTGTATTGTAAATGTTATATATATATTATATATATAATTTCTGTTGTTTAAAAAAAATATCTCACCAATTCTAAGCGTGTTTTTTGATATTCAAGATAACAAGAGGATATTGATTACTGGAGGTTATTGTTGGATATTAAATACGGTAATAATGAGTGAATAAAACGGGCTTTGTGTCGTCTCGGTGTCTCTGAGGCCTCGTGCTGATGAAGCACTTCTCCATCAGTAACATCAGTGAACGACATCACAGCTGCAAGAAGCGAAGCTCTTTCTCCTCAGCCTGTTTAACGGAGTTGAGTTATTCTGATTGCATCGCCTGTAAAAGAGGCTTCATGGAGAAGTGGTATGATTTAACTGCCGGTTTTTAATCTCTCTTTATGTTTTCCCTCATCCATCCTCTAAAAACAATACATTTAACAGAGCCGTTTAATCTGCATCGTGTTGGGAAGGGAAAGCAGCTGCTGGGTCGCACCACAGAGTTTTCTGTCATACTCATTATTTCTATTTCTTACGGTTATCTTTATGTTTTCACACTTTTAAGGAAATCGTATTTCTCATCGCTGTTGTTTTGTCCGTCTGCCAGCTGGAGATCTCACAATCTTGTGAACGCAAACAAAATTGGCAGACACATTTGTCTCGATGATCTGGATCCTGGATTTCATTAAATAACATCATATGAATATCAACCCATAAGGGAGTGAACACACTTGATTCAGGAGGGGAAAGAAATCAACGCAAACTTTTATAACGAGTGAAATGTGTTGTAGTTAACGCTCCTCAGAGAGAAAGAATCATAAAGCAGGTGCATCATAATCAAAGCGCTGACTCGTCTCTCCCCGCCTCCTGCAGGAGACAAGTACTGGGTGTTCAAGGAGGTGACGGCCGAGCCGGGCTACCCCCACGGCCTGGTGGAGCTGGGCGGCTCTCTGCCCGACGACGGCATCGACACGGCGCTGCGCTGGGAGCCGGTGGGGAAGACCTACTTCTTCAAAGGGGACCAGTACTGGCGCTACAACGAGGAGAAGCACACGGCGGACCCGGGGTACCCCAAACCCATCACCGTGTGGAAGGGGGTGCCGGACGCACCGCAGGGGGCCTTCATCAGCCGGGAGGGATGTGAGTGTTCATGTAGTCATCCTCACACGAGGCCTCGAGCACCAGCGTTAGAGCTGAGGTCGTCTCCCTTAAAAACAATGTATATTTGGTAGAAGGTTCATTTTCTATAGACTTCTATACCACCAGAGTCGGTCCTGGTGGTCAGGAGGGAGAATGCAGCTTTAACACATGAAGCATAGACTTCTATACAACCAGAGTCGGTCCTGGTGGTCAGGAGAGAGAATGCAGCTTTAACACATGAAGCATAGACTTCTATACAACCAGAGGAGTCGCCCCCTGGTGGTCAGGAGAGAGAATGCAGCTTTAACACATGAAGCATAGACTTCTATACAACCAGAGGAGTCGCCCCCTGGTGGTCAGGAGAGAGAATGCAGCTTTAACACATGAAGCATAGACTTCTATACAACCAGAGGAGTCGCCCCCTGGTGGTCAGGAGAGAGAATGCAGCTTTAACACATGAAGCATAGACTTCTATACAACCAGAGGAGTCGCCCCCTGGTGGTCAGGAGAGAGAATGCAGCTTTAACACATGAAGTATAGACTTCTATACAACCAGAGGAGTCACCCCCTGGTGGTCAGGAGAGAGAATGCAGCTTTAACACATGAAGCATAGACTTCTATACAACCAGAGGAGTCACCCCCTGGTGGTCAGGAGAGAGAATGCAGCTTTAACACATGAAGCATAGACTTCTATACAACCAGAGGAGTCACCCCCTGGTGGTCAGGAGAGAGAATGCAGCTTTAACACATTAAGCATAGACTTCTATACAACCAGAGGAGTCACCGCCTGGTGGTCAGGAGAGATCCAGGTTTAAGACACTTCCACATCAGCCTCCTGCTTAGACCACAAACAGAAACCAGAACCCTTGTAATGCCAAAATACCTCCAGATTCTGCATTCACATGCAGATCTGTGTTTAAAGAGGTTTTGTTTGAATTAATTGAAACAGATCACTACAACAACAAATCAGTCGGTCGGTCGGTTAACTGGTCGTCTGTAGACGTCAGTCAGTCCTCCGAGGCGACAGACTCACGAACGCAGCCGCTGAAAGAAAAGTTCCCATCATCACTTCCACTTGTCGAGTCGTGACCCTCATGACCCTCGTGACCTCTTGGCTGCCTCAGAGTGTGTGTGTGTGTGTGTGTGTGTGTGTGTGTGTGTGTGTGTGTGTGTGTGTGTGTGTGTGTGTCTGAGGCGGTGATGTGGTGTCTTGGTGGGAGATGAGAAGTTGTCCTGCAGGGACGTCGAAAGCACAAATGTGTTTGTTTCCTTCTGGCTGTTTGGAGGTGATGGAGCAGACAAAAAAAAAGTTTCTGTTGGTGTGTGTGTGTGTGTGTGTGTGTGTGTGTGTGTGTGTTCCAATATATTGGTTATCAATCTATCTCTCTACGTTGCAACAAGCTAAACACAATAAACGCCTCAACAGCCAGAAACGTGTTGCGTTCCAAACCGAAACAGACTTCACTGTTCAAACTAAACTGTTTTCCAGAATCAGAATTACTTTTTGCAAAGTACACTACATATTAACATGTATGTACAATAAAATATGATGAACAACCAAACAAATGTGTATGTTAAGAAAAGTATGTATTCAAACGCTGCTTTCTTCAATGGGCACTGAAACACTGAATTACGGCACTATCACATGTTGTAAATAACAAAATATAAAATATCTAATAACAGCATGCATACTATATATTCATACTGTGATTTACATGTAAATAATACTAGAAGTTAATGTGCAATGCCAACAGAAACAGTAACTCTTACAGAGTAAGTGCTGTGTACTTGCCCCTGTACAACTTGTATTATTTATAAGCAGTTATTAAATAACAACAAAGATTATTGTCAGTTGTAATCTGAATTCAAGTAACATGCACCTGGATATTGTTGTATGAATAGAATGGACCGTGTTTCACAGGAAGCAGCGCAGTCCTGCTGATGTTTAATAAAATACTAGTGTTATCCAACACGTACATGCACTGACTTCAGTGTGAGACTGTTCGGTGAGGGAGAGGCTCTTCATGTTTCCTCCCCCATATCTCTCCCTCTCTCACATCCCATTTGTCTCTCAGCCACAGTGTCCGTCTCACAGGCATTACATAACGCTGCCCTTCAATAAAAAGCAGCCGGGGCTGAGACGGCGTAGCCGGCGAGTCACAATACCAGCGTTATTGCCTCTAATGAGATTCTGCGTCACAGGGATGTAGTGGAGCTGAAGGGAGGTGAGGACTGATGGAGGGGTTCAGTTAGGGAGGAAGCTCTTCTTGAAGAGTGGAGGACCGTCACTGCGTCCACCTGTTCGTCTCTGCGGAGAGAACCTTTATGGAAACGCTAGAGCTTTGGGGTAATAAGTCGTGTGATATTTTGTGTTTTTTGAGGCTGAGAAACAAAACACTTGCACTTAGGTTTAGCCAACAAAACTACAATGTGGTGTTCCACACCGGTAGGTAGGTAGAAAGTTAGGTGATATGGTAGGTAGGTAGGTGATAGGTTAGGTAGGTAGGTAGGTAGGTAGGTAGGTAGGTAGGTAGGTAGGGAGGTGATAGGTTAAGTAGGTAGGTGATAGGTTAGGTAGGTAGGTAGGTAGGTGATAGGTTAAGTAGGTAGGTGATAGGTTAGGTAGGTAGGTAGGTGATAGGTTAAGTAGGTAGGTAGGTAGGTGATAGGGTAGGTAGGTAGGTAGGTAGGTGATAGGGTAGGTAGGTAGGTAGAAAGGTAGGTAAAATGTTAGGTGATAGGGGAGGTAGGTAGGTAGGTAGGTAGGTAGAAAGGTAGGTAGGTGATAGATAGGTAGGTAGGTAGGTAGGTAGGTGACAGATAGGTAAGTAGGTAGGTAGGTAGGTAGGTAGGTAGGTAGGTAGAAAGGTAGAAAGGTAGGTAGGTGATAGATAGGTAAGTAGGTAGGTAGAAAGGTAGGTGGTATGGTAGGTAGGTAGGTAGGTAGGTAGGTAGGTAGGTAGAAAGGTAGAAAGGTAGGTAGGTGATAGATAGGTAAGTAGGTAGGTAGAAAGGTAGGTGGTATGGTAGGTAGGTAGGTAGGTAGGTAGGTAGGTAGGTAGGTAGGTAGAAAGGTAGGTAGGTGATAGATAGGTAAGTAGGTAGGTAGGTAGGTAGAAAGGTAGGTAGGTGGTAGAAAGGTAGGTAGGTAGGTAGGTAGGTAGGCAGGTAGGTGATAGGTTAAGTAGGTAGGTGATAGGTTGGGTAGGTAGGTAGGTGATAGGTTAAGTAGGTAGGTAGGTGATAGGGTAGGTAGGTAGGTAGGTGATAGGGTAGGTAGGTAGGTAGAAAGGTAGGTAAAATGTTAGGTGATAGGGGAGGTAGGTAGGTAGGTAGGTAGGTAGGTAGGTAGGTAGAAAGGTAGGTAGGTGATAGATAGGTAGGTAGGTAGGTAGGTAGAAAGGTAGAAAGGTAGGTAGGTGATAGATAGGTAAGTAGGTAGGTAGGTAGAAAGGTAGGTAGGTGGTAGATAGGTAAGTAGGTAGGTAGAAAGGTAGGTGGTATGGTAGGTAGGTAGGTAGGTAGGTAGGTAGGTAGAAAGGTAGGTAGGTGATAGATAAATAAGTAAGTAGGTAGGTAGGTAGAAAGGTAGGTAGGTGGTAGGTAGGTAGGTAGGTAGGTGGTAGATAGGTAGGTAGGTAGGTAGGTAGAAAGGTAGGTAGGTGGTAGAAAGGTAGGTAGGTGGTAGATAGGTAAGTAGGTAGGTAGGTAGAAAGGTAGGTAGGTGGTAGAAAGGTAGGTAGGTGGTAGATAGGTAAGTAGGTAGGTAGATAGGTAAGTAGGTAGGTAGGTAGGTAGAAAGGTAGGTAGGTGGTAGGTAGGTAGGTAGGTAGGTAGGTAGAAAGGTAGGTAGGTGGTAGATAGGTAAGTAGGTAGGTAGGTAGGTAGGTAGGTAGGTGATAGATTTAAAATTTAAAAAAACAGTAGTGCAAAGATGTCGCCAAACAGAAGCAGCCCAGCTACTTAAAAGCTCAGATTTATATTTTTACAACACGATTCCCCTGAAAGTCCATAAATGTGACACTCCCTTCATGCTAAGCTGCTTTTTTTCCGGTTGATTTCTCGTCGAGCTTTGTGTTAAATGCTGAAACATTTTCAAACCTGTGTTTGTCACAAACTCAACCCACTAATTTCCCTTTTCTGTCCCTGTCCTCTCTATACCTCCTACCCACGTCCTTCCTTCCCTTCCTCCCTCCGCCCCCACCCTGTTTGCAGACTACACATACTTCTACAAGGGGAGAGAGTACTGGAAGTTCGACAACCAGAAGCTGACGGTGGAACCCGGGTACCCCAAGTCCATCCTGCGCGACTGGATGGGCTGCGACCAGTCGGACATGGAGCGCTCCGGCAGCAAGGGGAACCGCGGAGACCGCCAGCTGCCCCTCGACGACGTGGACATCATGGTGACCATCAACGACGTGCCGACGACAGTCAACGCCATCGCGGTGGTGATCCCCTGCGTTCTGTCGCTGTGCATCCTGGTGCTGGTGTACACGATATTTCAGTTCAAGAACAAAGGGGTGCAGCAGAACGCCATTACGCAGCACTACTACAAATACCCGGTCCAGGAGTGGGTATGACAGGCAACTGGGCCTGGGCCTTCGAAGAGGTCAAAGTTCACGGATTGAAGGGTGTCAAGCAGTTGGCATACCGTAGGCTAGCTAGAGTGCTAGCAAAAAATAAAAAAATAAAGCAATGAAAGTCAATGCTGGAAGACGCTTCTTGTGCTCGCTGGTGATCAAAGCGCTGCAGAGATTTAGACGTTGTGAGAAGTCGACAACAGGATGCTGATTTAGTTTTTTCCCGTTTCTCACCGGGCAAAGACGCAGAAAACAAGCGTGGCCGAGGACGGCGAGAACCAGTCTGCAAAGCCTCCAGTAGGACGTGATTGGCTGAGGCCGGTAACACAGCTGATTGGTCCACAGCTCCTCCGGCTAACGGGATGTCATGAACTTGGACTATTTCTTCTGGGACTGACAACGCGACTCCTTCAAATAAAGAGCGGGCAGAAAGAAGATGCTCCTCAAAGCCAGACGCCACCTCCCAAGTTTGTTCTCACACAACTTGTACACGTGAACTATTTGTAATATTATCAGATGAAAATTAATGCAGAAAAAAAAATGGTTTAAAATATCAAATTTGGAGATGAAATATAGGTAGAAAGGCCATAACAAAAGAAAACCAGGGATCTCGCTGTGGATCTCTGAGTTTAAGTTAATTTATTTATACTTGTAAGAGGACCTTTGTTTCTCTTTTTTTAACCACACACAACAACATCTTCATCACCATGAACTCTGACCTTTGTCAACTTAAAACTCTCTCCTGCTTTCATTGACACCGCTTGGACTTGTGGGTTTTGACGAATGTAGAATGGCTGGTCATCAGCATATAATGATATTAGATGAATGACCGTTATAAACACTCTTATAAATATATATATATATATTATATATATTACAGATTTAAAAAGATGCACACAAGCAGGGCTCTTAATTATCAAACTTATTCAGACTGAAAAGTAAAACAACTTTTTTTTTTACTTTCACTCCTACTGACAAACTTCAAAATAAAAGCTGTAGATATTTATTTGTGATTGTACAAAATATTATGATGAGTAAAACATTTACCGAATGTAATTCAGGGATTGAATTTTATTTGAACTTTTGATCGGATGTTTCACTTTTTTTTACTTGTAGCAGTGGGGAAAACAACTATTGCCAATTTTCTATTAATTCATCCCGCTTTAAATACTTAATATTTATAAAACTGATGTCAATCATGTTAATTTCTACTTGAGATATCAATGATAGCACACAAAAAGAATAATAATTTTTTGAACATTTAGAATTTCATGTGTTTTTACACAGATGTTAACGACAAACGTTTTTCTTCTTCTTTTTTGAAAGAATGAACAATATTACAGATGGAAGGTGATTCTTCCTGCTACAGTGGAGTGTTAGGCATCAATCACCTGAGAGCGTCTCTTAAATGTCACTCTAACGCTGTCATTTGCTTGATAAATGTGTCTCAACACTCAGCAAAGACGTTTTTTAATCCTAGATTGGGTCTCAAGTGCAATTGTTAAAAGTTTGATAAATACGAGTCCTGAGCTGAACTAGCTGGTTTAGTTTGTTCCTTCCAGTCCGTCTTTAACCTCCTCTTCGTGTTTCTCTCTTTCCACACTCAAGATGCAAAAGAAAAGGGAGGAAATAGAAAGTGTTGCACTGTGTTGGTATGCCGTCTGCGGAGTGGCGACATCGTACTCGTGCTCACGGCGCCGTAATGGCGGCTGCTCGTCCTCCACAGCCCGGCTTCAATCCCACTGTCCTCCCTCTGTCTTTTCTCCTGTCCATCTGGCCTCTCCTCTCCCAGCTGATCCGTCCTCTCCGTCTGTTTAATCTTTCCCTCTTTTACCTTCTCAGTCCATTTGTTACCAACCTTCTCTTTTATCTACGTCCTTTGAGGTCGAGCATCTCACGGCTGCTTGTCCACGTTCCGTCAATGCAGTCACACGGTTGTCATGAGGATTTAATAAGTGCTTTCATTGTTGGTGAAGAACTTGGCTCCAGTTTTGTAAAAAAAAAAAAAAAGTGCCAACATTTCTTTGTCGTCTTTGGCTCTAAATTATGAAATTTTTACTCCTCAGAGGGATTTCTTTTGACACATATTAAACACACTTTGTGTTATTTTTTGTGCACTAAATTACATTCGATGTGCATCAAAGAGTTTTCTATACAATGCATCTGCTGTTTGAAGTGATCACATTTCCAATATCATAAACAAATTCTATCAAATTAAGATTTGACAGAAAAGATTTCACACAACGTCTGAGTAGTTTCTGCGAGGTTTGGATGTTTTCAGCCGCTGCTTTCTTTGGGATGCCAACAAGTAAAGTTCCTATATTCCCCTTTGATTCAAAATATGCATCCAATTAGTCGTGGAGATGGAGCGAACCATGCACCAAAAAACCCCATAGATTTGAGTCCCTTATCGTGTCCCACCACAGCAGCACTGCGGTCCTATTTAAATGCACCAGCTGCTGGTTTAAATGCCATTAACTCCGGTGTGACTCGTGGCGGTTCACTGGGAGGCCAGTCGGCTCCCCAGAGGGAGTTTGGAGTTCTCCGTCATGACCTCCCACCCCGAGCTGGGAAATCCTGGCTGAGTCATCGTCCCTTTGGGTGGAGAAGAGATGAAGAACAAACTACTCTTAGAAATAAAGGTGTAACTGAGGGTTCTTTGGATTGTCCTCATGGGAGAATCCGTTTTGTAAAGGTCCAACCTGGAAGCCTTTTGAGTGTTTCTACCTAGAACCCACCACAGAGGCTTGTACCTAGAACCCAACACAGAGGCTTGTACCTAGAACCCACCACAGAGGCTTGTACCTAGAACCCAACACAGAGGGTTATACCTAGAACCCACCACAGAGGCTTGTACCTAGAACCCAACACAGAGGCTTGTACCTAGAACCCACCACAGAGGCTTGTACCTAGAACCCAACACAGAGGGTTATACCTAGAACCCAACACAGAGGGTTATACCTAGAACCCAACACAGAGGGTTATACCTAGAACCCAACACAGAGGCTTGTACCTAGAACCCAACACAGAGGGTTATACCTAGAACCCAACACAGAGGGTTATACCTAGAACCCAACACAGAGGGTTGTACCTAGAACCCAACACAGAGGGTTGTACCTAGAACCCACCACAGAGGGTTGTACCTAGAACCCAACACAGAGGGTTGTACCTAGAACCCACCACAGAGGCTTGTACCTAGAACCCACCACAGAGGCTTGTACCTAGAACCCACCACAGAGGGTTGTACCTAGAACTGTGAATGGTTGCACCCAGAAAGGTACACAATGGTTGTAGTGTTTCATAGAACCCCGGTTTTCTTTGTGGGGTGGTCTTGAACTACAAATCTTGAACTACAATTTCAGAATTCTACACTACATTACCCATTGATCGTTCTCCATTCTAACCCTTTAGCCTGGGCACCAACACCAACACCAACAATCCTGGTTCCAACAATTCTTGAAGAACTCTTTCTCCAGTTATTTGATTAAAAAAGGTTTCAATGGAACCCTCCCGGGTCTTATAAGCAACCCTTTCTTCAAAATGTGATTTTTCTTCTGGGTTCAACCTCCTTCCTTCAGGTGGAACCCTTATTTCTAAGAGTCCTCCCACACACGGATAAGCAGCAGCCAGCATGTCTCTGCACATCCTTCTCAAGGCTACTTTACATTTAAAAGAGTGTCTGCCTCTCTTCACCTCCCTCTCCCTCCTTGCTCTCCTTCGCTCAGCTCTCCCAGCTCTCCGTCCTGCAGTAATTGAATGTGTTCTTGCCGCATATCCGTGCAATTACTCGCCGCTGTCGAGAGTGATTCAGCACACGCAGCAGCGTTCAGCTCAAATCGATGTCGTTCAATATCCCTCGCGGCGCCGTTTGGACCAATAAACACCGAACAAGATATTCAGCTTCTGTTGCCTGGAGGCTCGCTCAGCTGGGGGCGTCAACACGAATGTCTGTGTGGAGGAAACTGTCTTTCTCTGTGTTTTCTCAGCTCCATGTCCCAAAAACGATCCAACGTTTGGATGAAACTCAGGCTCACGCGCTGCGGCCTTGACGAACGCTTATTTTCATCGATTCTGTGACGTTGTGATGTCAGAGAAAAGCCTTGAACTTCAAATTATTTCTGTTTTTCAATCAACGGCCCAAAGATATTCAGTTTATGATCATATATAAGACACAAAATAAAAAAGGTGGCAGGAAATATTCCCATTTGAGAAGCTTGAGGCAACAAATTAAATTATGAATTTATTATCAAAATAGTTGCTGTTCTGTCGAGCTCCAGTCACAAGTATATGAATATGAATATTCAGCATATTGTGTTCATAATGGGAAAGTGATTGCTCGGGGAAAAATAAACAAATAAATCCAAACAAAATGTATTGAATCATATAAATGAAGTTAATATTTAAAAGTTGAACTAATGGCAGTATTTTAAATGTATCATTTCATTTTGGAATGAAACTTTGAATGAAGATGAACACAAAACACTGATCATCATTTCACCAGATTAATAAATTAAGATGTAATCCAGTAACACTCACGCGGCGTCATCAGCGGATCACACTGAGCTCATTACTGTTTACCTCGATATCACTGTGTTGTGTTTCATTTGTAGATTGTCTTCTGGAAGAAAACACTCTTCTTATTTTATCAGTTCATTTATTTCTCAGCTGTATCTTGTAGTAATAACACTTCAGGTTTTCATCCCTCGTGTCATCACAACCGTATCTCCTCATCCGTCTCCTCTCTGTTGTTCTCGGTGCTCGTTCATGACTCACGTGCAGAATCATTCATAACTCCAGCGCTGGTGTCCGGTACCTAAACTCACCATCCGGCTCCTTCGCTGCAGCGATGCAATTGGGGATCAAGTGCCTTGCTTCAGGGCACTTCAGCGGCAGATGTTGAGGGGGAGAAGACTTCTCGTGCACTTCCACGTGCACCTTTTTTGGGGGAGTTAAAGCCGGCGACTTTCTGGTTGGCATCTTGATTTATTTATTTTTCATGACGACGACGAATGAGTCCTGTCCTCACCTCATCTCCATCAGGTCACACGGTTCTATTTAAAGGTTGTAGTGCAGTACTTAGAGAGAGAGGGAAGTGTGCTGACTTTTAACACAGGAGCGTGGTGTGCAGGTAAGACATGGTTTTATCTAAAAAAGAAACTCTCATACACATTTAAATACATTTAATTGTGCAAAGAGACGCCACGCTCCTTTAACCCTCTGGGACAAAACTGTACATATTTACTGAGATGTACAGAAGAATAGCAGTTTACAAGAAGTAGAGTGTATTTCAGCAGATGTCTGTTTGTGGAAAAGGAAGAAGGAGACTTGAAGAAAACACATCGGGATTTATTGTCGCTTATTCATGTCACTTATATGGAACACGCATAAAGACTAAATATATGTACATGAGATTCTTTTAGCCTACGCCGTCTTCTGTTTGAAGCTTATTTATTCAACTCGTCGCAGAGGGCGAAGGGTCCTCTGAAGACTTGCCTCTTGTGGTCACGGTGAGCAGAAAACAGATTCATGAAGGAGTTTTGTTTCTGCACGTCCAGGACAAAAAAAAGACTGTAAGAAACTTGGAGCAGCCGTACTAGTTAGGTCCCTTTGTCTGGTCTGGTGGTGTCGGACAACAGTGAGATGCCTTTAGGGGTTGACTTGGTTATCACTTATCTCCACTCCCCAAACCGGGGCGACGCTTGCCAAACATGTTCATCTGCATCACGGTGAAGTCGGAAGACTTCAGTCCATCACGTCAATCACAACCCCATTGTGCAGATGTGTCTTTAAGCTGTAGAATCATTTGTGGACCCCTAATTTAACATCTTCATTTAATTTGTCCATAGATGTACTTTTATAAAGTTCATGAGGACTAACTAACAGGGGACGGTACACAGTTGGTACACTTTGAGTAAATTCTAATTAATTGGTGCCATAACTTTCTTTTACCAAAGTATACTGTATTTTACACAATGCCCTGCAGGTCTTTTCTGCATGGTTTTGGTATCAGGCGAGCGCATTAACAAACCATCGCTTCCATTCAGACCAGGAGGGAATGAGTACAGCAAACAGAACCTTTTGAATATGCAGACTTATTCAAAATGTATCACAGATCCTGAGAAATAAAAGTGAATGTGGTCGACTCAACCCAGTCGGCAGAAAACAAATCTCAGCGTGTCGACATTGGGAACCATAAATTATCGGTACGTTTCATAACAGCCTTGAATCAGAAACATCCAGAAGGTCGATGAGTCATCGCTGGTGCTTGTGGGTGTTTTAGCAGCGATGGCCCTTCAGAACAATGGCAGTTTGTTTTCGTGATAAAATGGGCATTTGGTCCAATGAACATTTTTTGGGACAGTTGAGGGTTCGGCATATCGGGCTGTCGGAGAAATGGGTTTAGTTTTGGGTTTCATACAAGATACGAACAGCGGCCTCCTGGGTGAAAGTCTTGTGTTTGTTTGACCCCAATCTCGCTCATCCTTCGTGGATTCTCTCGATTGTTCGACTTCTTATTATATAAAAGAAACATTCTGGTGACTGGGCTGAGTTTACCAACCTATCAAGGTTCATTTAGCCTTCTTTTAAAGTGTATTCTATACTACGGGTGCTTTGGTAAACTAAATACAAAACAATGAATGGCATAACAAAATACCAACTGTACACCAGTTTGTTTAAATAGTTCAACATTTGTCTGTAAGTGCTTCTTTGAGTCCAGCCATTGAGTTAAAGCTCATATTCTCTGTACAAAAAAAATACACACATAACTAAAAATCCCATTTCATCACTTTCTGGCAGCCGTTGCTTTGAGTTTGGAGTCTGGCTTCATGTGTTCAAGTCTTCCTTTAACTTGCCTGTTGTTGCCTTTAGTTTCTAATGTTCTCTTTTCTTTGAAAAAGAAGATATATATGTAGGTGAATAAAAACATATCAAAGGTAGTCTAGGAAGACTTTTTAAAGTGTCAAGATGTATTGGTATTGATTGGATCATATCACAACTACTACTACTACTACTTCTAGGGATATTTTAACAGATATAGCTTTAAGAGAGATTCATTTCAGTTAGTTTTCTTATAAAGAAAGAAGTTTTCTGTAAATACCTTATTACTTTTCTTTGGTTTTGGGGTTTTTTGACTAAAATGGGTTGATTATAAAATCTAAAAGAAAAAAATCTGACCTTGGCTCACTTCTTTACATGCAAATTGATTTTTTTTATAGAGTTGTCACGTGGTCCTCTCCCGTCAGACAGCAAACATCAGCTTGTGTAAATAAAAAAGGTTTTGTATTTTTATTTCTCTCTTATTTAAGATGAAAGTCATCATCCTTTTGCACATAATGTTTTACCATTATTATGACAATGCTTATATTGCATAGGCATGTTTACGTTTGAGGTTATTCTGTAATACCAGTTTTATTTCTAATGACACGAAGTTTGATTATTTAAAATGTTGACATGACTATTTTTTTCTTTGTTTGGTTTTACTGTCCCACGCGAATTGTATACCAATAACACCATGTTCTGTTAACAATGAAATGTCAATAAAAGTGAAAACTTCATTGTCTAACTGTCTGTTGTTTGTTATACTGGTCCCCTGATCAGGGGACCCTAGGGTTGACCTAGGTGGTCTGCAGCTCATATAACCTTGATATGAATACCAGACCCTATTGTCCTCGATCTCTAAAGAATCTGCAACTCTTTGGCTTTAAAAAAAAGAAAAAAGAAAAAGTATATTTATTATTTATTTTCTGCATAAATATGATCAAAAGTCAAGAGTCTGATCAAAAAATTACTCTTTGATTGCTCCCCGGGGTTTTTTAATTGTATTTTCGGTGCCTTCCCATCATGCCCCAGAGTAATACTGCACCTCTTTAGAAAGAGTAAGCACCTAAATTATCCAAATCTGCAATAATAATCGCAATAAACACAAGCAATGACACTTGCCGCAGTCGACCCCAGCTCCCTTTGACCTGTTGGCTCCCCGGCCGAGCCCTGTCCCCGCTGCCGCCTCCGAGCCGCACCCGATCGCCGGCGCCGCGACCTGTTCCAGACCCCGGTTCCCCCAAGGCCGGTTCCCCCGAGCCCGGCCCCCTGAGCCCGCCCCCCCCTTCAGAGTCCGGTTCCCCTTCAGAGTCCTGTTACGAGTCCTGTTCCCCGTCCAGTTCCTTTGAGGGTACACAACCCCGGGTTTCCCGGAGTCCAGCTCTCCGGAAGAGACACAGCTTCTGGAGGGGACGCAGTCTCCGGAGTCCCCGTCTCGCTATCCGGAGCCCTCCTCAATTGCAAGGTGGACTTGTTATCTTTCTGCAGCCCTGATACTAAATTAACTTCCGCAAATCCATCAACAGTTTTGGAACATCTGTAAGATTATGTGCAGTATAACTCTACCAGATGTGCATAATAAATCTGCCTTGTGGCACCCTCGTGCGCGCATGGCACACACGCGCGTGCACATTTAAAAATAGTCATTTTGAGTCATTTTGAAAAAGTGGGTGTAACTGCATGTATTTTAGAGGTGTGTCATAACCGGGGGTGTGTTTAAATATTTGTATATATATAGGTCTGTGACCCATGTTATTTCATTCACGTCTGGACCTTCTGACTGCTACTGCAAAACCGAGAAAAAAACATATATATTTGCATATTTTGGAATGTGCACGTGCGTGTGTGCGTGTGCACGCACACACGCGCGTGCACATTCCAAAATATGCAAATATATATGTTTTTTTCTCGGTTTTGTTTTTTTCGGGGGTGAAAAATAGGTGGAGTCATTTTGAAAAGTGGTTGTGACCGCATGTCATTTAGAGGTGTTAGTTTAAATATGTGTATATATATATAGGTCTGTTACCCTCCATCCATCCATTATCAGCCGCTTATCCGGGGTCGGGTCGCGGTGGCAGCAGGTCCATCAGGCCGACCCAGGCTTCCCTCTCACCCGCAACACTTTCCAGCTCATTCTGGGGGATCCCGAGGCGTTCCAAGGCCAGCCGGGAGATATAATCCCTCCAGCGTGTCCTCGGTCTTCCCCGGGGTCTCCTACCAGTTGGACGTGCCTGGAAAACCTCTAATGGGAGGCGTCCAGGAGGCATCCTGACTAGATGCCCGAACCACCTCAGCTGACTCCTTTCGACACGAAGGAGCAGCGACTCGACTCCAAGCTCCCTCCTGATGTCCGAGCTCCTTACCCTATCTCTAAGGGTGAGCCCGGCCACCCTGCGGAGGAAGCTCATTTCGGCCGCTTGTATTCGAGATCTCGTTCTTTCGGTCACGACCCAGAGTTCGTGACCATAGGTGAGGGTTGGAACATAGACCGACCAGTAAATGGAGAGCTTCGCCTTCCGGCTCAGCTCCTCTTCACCAGGACGGACCGGTACAGC
This sequence comes from Taurulus bubalis, assembly GCF_910589615.1. NCBI lineage: Eukaryota > Metazoa > Chordata > Actinopteri > Perciformes > Cottidae > Taurulus > Taurulus bubalis. The sequence goes on along the minus strand of NC_136593.1, from coordinate 1,136,256 downwards.
GCCTGTTTTATTGCTGCAGCCGCACCGATCCGTCTGTCGATCTCCCGCTCCACCTTACCCTCACTCGTGAACAAGACCCCGAGATACTTGAACTCCTTCGCTTGGGGTAGGCAGTTTGTCCCCACCTGGAGGGAGCAATCCACCGGTTTCCGGCAGAGCACCATGGCCTCAGATTTGGAGGCGCTAACTCTCATCCCTGCCGCTTCACACTCGGCTGCAAAACGCCCCAGTGAATGCTGGAGGTCACAATCCGAGGAGGCAAACAGGACCACATCATCCGTGAACAGCAGAGAGGTGATCCCGAGACTCCCGAACCGGATCCTCTCCGCCCCCCGGCTGCGCCTAGATATCCTGTCCATGAAGGTCACGAACAGGACCGGTGATAAAGGGCAGCCCTGGCGGAGGCCAACACCCACCGGGAACGTGTCTGACTTACTACCGAGGATACGAACACAGCTCCTACTGCAGACGTACAAAGACCGGATGGCCCGTGCCAACGGGTCCGGCACCCCATACTCCCGCAGCACCCCCCACAAAAACCCCCGAGGGACCCGGTCGAAAGCCTTCTCCAAGTCCACAAAGCACATGTAGACTGGTTGGGCAAACTCCCAGGACCCCTCCAGTAGTCTTGCAAGGGTAAAGAGCTGGTCCACTGTTCCACGACCGGGACGGAATCCGCACTGCTCGTCTTGAATCTGAGGTTCGACAAGCGGTCGGAGCCTCCCTTCCAGCACCCTGGCATAAGCTTTTCCCGGGAGGCTGAGCAGTGTGATGCCACGATAGTTGAGCACACTCTCCGGTCCCCCTTCTTGAAGATGGGAACCACCACCCCGGTCTGCCAGTCCATGGGCACTGTTCCCGACCCCCATGCGACACTGAAAAGGCGTGTCAACCAAGACAGCCCAACAATGTCCAGTGCTTTCAGCATCTCAGGGCGGATCTCATCCACCCCTGGCGCCTTGCCACCAAGGAGCTTTTTGACTACCTTAGCGACCTCTGCCAGGGATATGGGAGAAACCACCCCAAAGACTTCCGGCGCTGCCCCCTCTCCGGGGGACATGTTAGCCGGGTTTAGGAGTTCCTCAAAGTGCTCTTTCCACCGCCCGACGATGTCCCCAGTCCGGGTCAGCAGTTCCCCCCCCCTGCTGAGAACAGCCTGGGGTAGGCCCTGCTTTCCCTTCCTGGTGGGAGTGGAGGTGGGAGTTGAAGACCTCCCGGACAGGATCCTCCGCCAGACGTTCCCAGTTCACCCTCACTACACGTTTGGGCTTGCCAGGTCTTTCTAGCCGACTCCCCCGCCATCTGATCCAACTCACCACCAGGTGGTGATCAGTTGACAGCTCTGCTCCTCTCTTCACCCGAGTGTCCAAGACATACGGCCGCAGATCAGATGATACGACTACAAAGTCGATCATTGATCTCCGGCCTAAGGTGTTCTGGTACCAGGTACACTTATGAGCCACCTTATGCTCGAACATGGTGTTCGTTATGGACAAACTGTGGCTAGCGCAGAAGTCCAACAACAAAACACCATTCGGGTTCAGATCGGGCAAGCCGTTCCTCCCAATCACGCCCCGCCAGGTTTCTCTGTCATTGCCCACGTGAGCGTTGAAGTCTCCCAGGAGAACTATGGAGTCGGCAGGCGGCGCCCTTTCCAGGACCCCTCCCACCGACTCCAAGAAGGCCGGATACTCCGAACTGCTGTTCGGTGCATAAGCACAAACAACAGTCAGAGCTTTACTCCCTGCAACCCGTAGGCGCAGGGAGGCGACCCTCTCGTTCTCCGGGGAAAACTCCAACATAGCGGCGCTCAGCCGGGGGCTCGTGAGTATCCCCACTCCCTCCCGGCGCCTCTCACCCTGGGCAACTCCAGAAAAGGACAAAGTCCAACCCTTCTCCAGGAGCTTGGTTCCAGAGCCCATGCTGTGCGTGGAGGTGAGCCCAACTAAATCTAGCTGGTACCGCTCCACCTCCTGCACCAGCTCCGGCTCTTTCCCCGCTAGCGAGGCGACGTTCCACGTCCCTAGAGCTAGTCTATGCCGCCGGCAATCGGCTCGCCCAGGTCTCCTGCCTGGCCCGCCGCCCGGTCTGCATAGCACCCGACCCCGATAATTCTCCCCGCGGGTGGTGGGTCCACGGGGTGACTGCTGCTCCATCTTGTTTCTTCGGGCTGAGCCCGACCGGGCCCCATGGGCGAAAGCCCGGCCACCAGATGCTCGCCGATGAGCTCCCCTCCTGGGTCTGGCTCCGGGAGGGTGCCCCGGTTTCCCTTGTCCGGGCGAGGTAGCTTTAGTCCGTGGGCTGCAATTCATCAGGGTTTTTTGAATCACTCTTAGTCTGGGCTCTCCCCCGAGACCTGTTTGCCTTGGGAGACCCTACCAGGGGCTGACGCCCCGGACAACATGGCTCCAGGATCACTGAGCCACTCAAACTCCTCCACCACGTTAAGGTGGCGATTCATTGGAGGAGGGTCTGTTACCCTATGTTATTTTATTCACTTCTGGACCTACTTGAATAAAACATCTATCATATGCTATTTATCGTGAGCTCTTCTTCTAATTTATATTTCCATACCAATTTGAACCACATATCTATCGCGAATCGAGTGACAGCATCCATTTGTTCAAGTAAATCGTTTGCTATATGTTTGTGTCCAATAAGGCTTTGAATTTCCCTTCCTTCTACATATCGTTCTAGGTTTTCCCCTTTTTTTTATTCTATTTTTTTCCTCTTAACTTTAGTCAACAACTCCACATTCCATCCGCACCGTCCAGACCCCCGTTTTCTATGACGAAAACCCAGAATGTGTTGTTTTCATAAAATCCATGACTGAACCCACACTGAAAAAAATGTGGAGTGGCATTTACTTAAAAACAACTCTGTAACAATTCCCACACAGAAATTCTAAGTAATTTTTACTCAGACAATTTTTAAGTTAAGTTTACTTACTAATAACTGTTATTTCATCCAAAATGGTCAAGTAAATTTTACTTGACCATTACTTCCTGAGACATAACATTTACTCAGCCTTTGATTGTGATCTTGACTCAGCATTTGATAGTAATCTTTATATATAAGGATTTCAAAAACCGTCATATAGCCGTAACAACAGTTTTTAATTTTTCATTTTTAGAAAAAAAAAAAAATATGTTAATATGTTTTTATTATCCTAAATTCTCAAATTCATTTTACAAAGTTGTGCTGATGCTCCAAACTATACAAAAAGCATAGCTAAGCTGACTATCATAGTGTGCGGAATTAAAAGTTTAGTATAGAATGCTCGCGTTTATAATTCATATTATTTTTACATTTTATAACGCTTGTTCCTACTGACAGTGAGCAACTGAAACATGTTAGCTGGTGTTCTGATATCAACAACACAGGCCATGGCTGTAAATTAGCTGGTGTTCTCATATTCACACAGGCCATGGCTGTAAGTTAGATGGTGTCTGATATCATACGACCTACAGAGCTGTATGTTAGCCAGTGTTCTGATACTTATACAAACCTGATAATATAGTTAGCTGGTTCTGACATTCATATTCGTACGGAAATATAAATTAGAAGAAGAGCTCAGGCTTCTACAATGGATAGCCTACGATAGATATTTTATTCCAGTAGGTCCAGAAGTGAATGAAATAACATAGGTCACAGATCTATATATATGCAAATATTTAAACACACCCACGGTTATGACACACCTCTAAAATACATACAGTTACACCCACCTTTTTCAAAATGACTCAACCTATTCCCTCCCCCCCCCCCCCCCCCCCCCTAAAGAAAAATTTGCATATTTTTATGTGCATGCGCGTGTTACGCACATTAATATACCCCTTATACTACTTCTACAGTTCTGGCTCCATGGTGAGATGTTTTATTGGAGGTAGAAACTAAATATTCCTAAAATTCTCCATAGTGCTACTTTCCTACTATATTCATGTGACCCAAGACGAATCTATGTTGTTTCCTCCGGGTCCTGCTGCTCCTCTGGCTTTCTTGTTCTTATTGTTTGTAAAGTGTCACCTGACCATGTTGCATCATTTTGTACAAACTGTTAACATTTCATGTAATTAAACATTGATTTGAATGTTTGTCAACTTTAAAATCTGAACTAGAATTAAATGTAAAATGTATTGGATATGAACAATGATCGGCTGCTCAAATGTTAAACGTTAATGTTAAATTTGATCTTTATTATTTATTTGGATCCCATCAGCTTCTTCAAAACAATCACAAGTCAAAATAAAAAATGACAAAGTAAAGATGACAAAAAGACAAAATGAACCAAACGAAGACGATGTACTTAAATGATTCTTGCACATGTTTGGGTTGTATCCATATACAGCTTGAGATGAAAATGTCATAAAAAATAATGCCATGCATTATATACATTTTGACTGTAAAACTTACAATAAATTACAGGTAATCAATTTCATAAGGCAACGTACATTTACAGAATCTCTACTGGGTCAAAAGAGTAGAGCGACAGTCAAAGCATCCAGTAGTTTTCTGTAGTAATTCAAACAAGACAATATTTTACTGGCAGTAGTTTCACCAGCAAGACAATTTACAATTACTCTACTGTATCCTAGAATTACAGTAACTTATTGTAATCAAAATGAGTATTTGTCAGATATAAGCAGTACATTACTATGAAAAGGAAATCAGGTGGGATAATGGGAGCAAGTTTAAATGTCTCTGTCAATCAAAAATAATTAAGAGAAAAAAAGCAGATTGTCAAACTTAATAACAAAAATAGTAAAAACAGAATGAAACAAAGATAAACATATTTTTGGATTAATTAAAGAGGACAGCTGCAGCTCAACAGGTCAAATATCATGAATATTATCATCCTCTTTATCTCTAACTGCTCTGTTCCACTGTCACACTGACCTTCATTGGTAATATATTCAGTTTAGCAACAGTGGTAATGTATGGAAACATCTTCTCAGTGAAAGTGTGTGTGAAGGTGTGTATGTGTGTGTTAGTATCAGGATCAGAGAACGACAGCTTTCCTCTGTTCCAGTCCAGATTCACTCTGATCCTCTGAGGATTCTTCTGCACGACGAGAACAGTGTCTGGAGGTGATGGTGACTGTGCTGAGTATTTACCTTTAGAGAACATTATTATCCATAATCCAGACAGTATGACTCCCTTCCTCTGGACAGACTCTTCAGACACACCCAGTAACCAGCCTTTACTGTCTCCTACCTCAACATCCCAGCTGTGAGTCCCAGAGTTAAATCCCTCAGAGCTCAGAACAGAACAGTGATAATCAAACCTCTCTGGATTATGAGGAAGCTTCTGTCTCTCTCCTCGTCTCACACTGGTCAGATCTTCAGACAGGATGAGTCTTGGATGAGCAGTGTTTGGGTCCAGAACCACAGGAGTGTAGGAGACCAGGTCCTTCATCTTGTTCCAGATGTTGAAGGTCAGGTTGCCCAGGTGTTTGGCCTCGTCTATCAGAGCTCCTGAGAGCAGCTGTGGATCCTCCAGCAGGGGGCGTTGCTGGACTCGTTCCACTGCAGCCTTGTAGTTGTTGAGGAATGAGACGTCTTCAGCTCTCAGCTCGTCCTCTGTGGCTCTGACTGTGTCTGAAAGAGCTGCTATCTCTCTGCTCAGAGCCTCCATCTTCTCCTTCATCATCTGACTCTTATGCTCCTCTTCCTCCCTCAGTGCAGCCATCCTGGCCTCCTCTTCCTCCTCTAGAAACTGGTGAAGCTTCTTAAACTGATCCTGAATCTTCCTCTCTGTGCGTCGGACCTGGACCTTCATGTGTTCTGCTGTTTGATCAGACTTCACTTTAACTTGTTCAAAGACCTTTAACTTCTCCTTTAAGGGCTCCAGAGTTTCTTGAAGCTTCTTCCTGAGTTGTGGAGCAGCTTCATCGATGGGTCTGAATCTGTGGTCGGTGTGTTTCTCTGAGTCTCTGCAGACGAGACACACTGGCTGCTGATGGTCCAGACAGAAGAGTCTGAGTTTCTCAGAGTGCAGACTGCAGAGAGTCTCTGGATCTCTCAGGTCTCTCTCCAGTAAGAAGGACTCACACAGGTTCTTTAACGCCAGATTACGAGGTGGATGTTTCCTTGAAGATCTTCTCTTACAAACTGGACACTCCTTAGTTGGTTTCTCTCTCCACCATCTCTTCAGACAGTCTTTACAGAAGCTGTGACTACATGCCAGAAGAACAGGATCTCTAAAGACTTCCTGACAGACCGGACAGCAGAGATCCTCCTCTGATCTGGAAGCCATGTTGTCTCTGAGTGAAGCTGAAACAGAAAGTACATGAGTCATGGCTCCATCCTCCTCTATAACTTCACTGTGTTGAGTCAAACTCACATTCAGGGTGTGCAGTGTCAGCAGGTTGAAGCAGCAGTGTTGTAGTGTTCCTCTTTTCTCTCCTGCAGCTGAACTCACTCAGAGGAAGTTGTTAGTTTGTTCTGAAGGTGAATCTGATCGTCTGGTTTTCAGTCTGCATGTCTCTCTTCAGTGAGGACGAAAGAGAAACTGTTTCCTGGTTCGTCTCAAGTGAGTCAGATTAGGGGTGGAGTTTAGTCAGACCTCATCTGCTGAATGTTTTTGCATCACAGGTAACACTGAGGTGTGTCTCATTCCAACGTAATGATGCATTGCTGGATATGTAGACTGATAGAGTGTAGCAGGCTTTTGCAAGTCATATCCACCAAACAGCAGCTCGAAGGAGTCGGCCTACTTGGAGTCTCTGGGTGGCATCCTTGAAAGGGCGCTGACTAGAGACTAATTCTGCTGGGGGACTTCAGGCTAACGGTGGCAACGATGGAGAAACCTGGAGGGGGTTGATTGGGAGGAACGATCTGCCTGATCTGAACCCAAGTGACTTTGTGGTCATATCGTCAGATCTAAGGGCATATTGGACACTTGGGTGAAGAGAGGAGCAGAGCTATCAACTGATAACCGCCTGGTGGTGAGATGGATCAGATGGTGGGGGAGTCCACAGACAGACCTGGTAAACTCAAAGACCTGGCTGAGGCCCATGTCTTCGAGGTCTTCGATTTCCACCTCCAGAAGAGTTATTTGTGCACTCCAAGGGAGGCTGGGACATAGTGTACTGGAAATAGTATTCTAAGTCTCGGGGGGAGAGCCTAAATGTTACAATCAATATCCAGAACAAACAGAATTTCTCTGGACAAGACAAAATGCCTCTGTCAATTTATTAAATGCTTGCAAGCAGGGAGAAAACCTCAACAGCCACGAATCACCAATGCCTGTCAGGGTCCTCTGCAACAATCCTCCATTTGACAATCAGTTATATACTTTTCAAATGACCATCCTCTTAAGACCCATCCCATCTCTCATTGGTTCCCACTTTGCCACATGTGATATACATTCAACTGTGTGTTCCACGTCACAATATACATTGAAGATCTTCCACATGTCTTGTTTTTTGACCTAATCCATATTATAGTTTCAACCAATCCACTGTCTCCACATATATCAGATCCTGCTTAGAAAGATGACGGTGTCCTTTCTTCAGCACATTCGTCAATCGATTCTGAGTGATATGTACCTTTGACCCTGGTAGTCAGCATCTTAGAGTTCCTATCAGCTGGTATGAAGTTGAGTACCATCAACTCCTATTGTATCAGTTTCTCCACGTCTTACTTGCAGTTACTCATTGTCTGAACATACACATTATTAAACTCATGTTCAATCAAGGAATGTATATCAAAATACAGCATATACATATTTTCCCATTACAATAGTATCCCAAGAGATGTTCAAAGCCTCTGTGGAACGGCTGCTAGCAGATATGGCCCAGAGGTCAATGGTGCCTGTCGTGGCTGCAACCTAAAAATCGGTAATCGGCACCAACGGTGAAGCTGAAGGAGACTTTTTAGGCTTGGCTGGCCCAGGGGTCTGGGTCAGACTTCAGTGTTCAGAGGTGCGTGGAAGTCAGGGACAGTGTCTGTGGAGTGGGAGACCGGGGTGTTTACTCCTATTTTTAAAAGGGGTGTTGAAGAATAAGCGTATGTGACCTTATGAAATGTGTGCACAGCCGGTCAAATAATCTAACGGTCATTAGAACAGTTCTCTGGGAACTGGAGCCAGGGCCTGTTTGAAGATCAGCCATAGCCATTGTCCAATCGTGATGTGACTTCCCAAAGACATTCAATGACCAGCCAAGAAGTTGACGCAAACAAGTACATGTGAATATGGGAGAAAGTAAAAGATTTACAAGTAAACATCGGCCCGGATGTTTTCGGGTCGACGTGCTAGAATCTGATTGGTGGAAAGTGGCGTGAAGGGAGGTATATCATTCTGACTTGGGGATTCCGATTCTTTGGAGTTGTTTGAACTTGTTGTAAGATTGTATTCTTGAACAAAGAAATTAACGGCTCCCCGCTGGTTGCCTGAATTTGAATCCTGTCTTCCTCTTGATTTGCCACAACAGTGGGTGTACTCCAATATCTGGGGTGTCACACTGCTCTACCTCAAGGTAAATATTATTTTAGGATGAAAGGGAGGCTCCAACTGACAGTCCAACCTCAGAACCAGGAGGAGCAATGCAGATTCCAAGATGGCAGTTGAATAGTGGAGCAGCTCTTTACCCTTGCAAGACATTCTCCTCAAGGGAGGAGAATGTCCGGTATGGGGAGGTCAGAGTTGTGTCTCTGCTCTTTGTAGATGAAGGGGTACTAATGGATCCTGAAGAACGTGGCCTTCAGCACGCACTGGGGTGGTTTGTAGCCGAGTGTGAATCATTTCCCTCTGGGTAGAGAGTGAGTCACTGCCCCAGGCAAGAGAGTTCAAGTATCTCTGGAGTCTTGTGCATAAATGAGGGCAAAATGGAGTGAGAGATGGACCGGTGGTTCGTTGCGGCATCAGCAGTGAAGCAGGTGTTGTACCGGAATATTGTGGTGAAGAGGGAGATGAGCCAGAAGGAAAGGCTGTCTATTTACCAGCCCATCTACGCTCTGACCCTTACCGCCCTATAGTCATGAGCTGCTCAAAGATTCCTGTTGGCACCCCGGGCCGTGCCCTGTCCACGCTGCCACCTCCAAGCTGCACCCGACCCCGGGTGTGATTGTCTGTTGATTGTCTGCCCTGGTCCCTGATTGTTTCCTACTGTGTCCAATCACTTTCCCCTTGTATTTACACCCTGTTTGTCTCCTGTCCCCTTGTCAGTTTGTACTGCGTGAAGACTGTGTTTGTTTGTCCTGTTTGACATCCTGTAAGTCTTACTGTTCAATCCTTGTTCTGATGCCCGTTTGTTTTCTGTTAGTTCCTCTGCATGTTTTTGATCCCCGTTTTTGTTCGTTCCTCGGCCTGTTGGAAGCCTGTCCTGTGTTTTTTGGGAGAATAAAATGATCAATTGCCGGCATTTTGGGTCCTCACTTCAATCCTCAATCCTGACATAGAGCTTGAATCTTCGATTTCTTGTATTTCAGAGGGTGCGGTGTTGACGTCCACCTTTTGAGGCAGATGTTGGTGGGTCGGGACCGGAAGAGTGGAGCACAGTCGTTCCTCCCAACCGTCAATGCTGACACATGGCCCCTGGTTTCCTTATGCCAATTGGGTGTGACTAATAACCCGTAGACTACCAGCTTCCATGTTTTTTACTCTCCAAGAGTGGGTCTGGAGTGACTTCTCCAGGGAGCCAACCTGGGTAATAAGTGTAGAGATGCTGGGTAGCCCAGTTGCCACGAGCTGTGGTTCTCTGCTGATGGATGTACAGATGGCGAGGATCTCTACGAAGCCCCCTGCAGGGTGTTCTTCTCTGCAAAGCCCACACCGTACTGTCTGGGGGAGTTTACTAGCCTCTGTCTTTCTGGTGGGATCTAAAGGAATGTGAAGCATGAAGTTAGGTATCAGCTTGGCTGCAGGAGCTGCCGGAACAGTGTTTGTAAGGTGCAGGTCTTTACTCCGGTACTCCTCAATTGCAAGGTGGACATCCTCCGACCCGGACGTTGGCTGCTTGGTGCAGCTCGTTCGATAAGTGCTGCAGTGTGAACCCCACCTGCTCACGTGGTTCATTTCATCAAGATTCATCTGAAACATTCTTTCTGGAAACAATTGAAAGCATTAGTTTTTTTCATGGCAACTTTAAAACCTTCAACGCCCCATTTCTGTCAAAATTGTAATTCCTTCTCTAAATCATAACTAAGTCAAATCTGAACACACAGACATGATGGACATTTTTGTTTTGTTTCAGTGACTTCAATCATGAATCTCCTAAATCTAGTGGCAAATTTAGCATTCTTGAATGTTTTGGTCTTACTTGTTTGTCTTTACTTTAATGATGTTTGTCTTTCCTGTGTGGGACAGCAGGAAACATGAAGACGGTAATACTTTTATTGCTCTGCTGTTTTTCCTGAACTAAAATAAACAAGATGTTCTGCAGCCCTGATACTAATTTAACTTCCACAAGTCCATCAACAGTTTTAGAACATCTGTAAGATTATGTGCAGTATAACTCTACCAGATGTGCATAATAAATCTGCCTTGTGGTATTTTTGCTGAAATACCGCTTTAGGGATCAATACACACCTCCTCGGGCGAAATGCAATATGTTCAACCACCTGCCCCTTATGGGACCGGACAGACCGGCTCTGGAAATGTTGCTTCCTCCCAACACCATTTACATTTCATGGCAAATTAATGTGTCATTTTGAGTTTTTAACGAGATACTTTCATGTCTTCTCTTTCGACAGCATCACATCAGCTTCATGCAAGGCGGACGTGTTGATGCTTTAGATCACTGACAGGGAAAACCGTTTTGGTCATCGGGCGCTCTCAGCAGTGAGGGGCGGGGCCAGTTCAACTGTGGCACGAAGAGGGGAGGAGTTATGCACAAAGGTGAATTCTAATTTCAGTAGAAACTAAGAAACCTTACATGAGAGCATCATGTGTTCTTGATGCGCTTTATCGGTTTGCCTCACCCTGAGCTCACCTGTGCAGGCTGGGAGGGGAGAATGACATTCATTGATCCGTAAAGAAGATACAGGTAGCTGCTTCCTTTGTTGTTGATGCTTCATATGAAGTTACTTTTATTGGATATCAGGGTTTGTTTAATAAATATATTTGTTCATAAACGCCTTGGCACTAGCAAGGACAACAGAGGTTTAATGAAATAAGGAGTTATTGAATGTTGAGCGTGTGAAAAGGATTCAGAAAGCTGAGGACTGTTGAGTTGGATCGAGTCATATCAGGGAGCGTTTGGCTGTGGTGTGAATTAAACGGCTTGAGAGGAATCGAACGGATTGATCTGCAGTTCTGACTCCATAGTGAGATGTTGTATCCAAGGTAGAAACTAAATGTTGGAGCCATATTGCAGTTTGTTGCTTTCTTTCATCTTTCTTTCATTCAACACAGGTTGAATGAGGACATGCTGTTCCTACATTTGAACACAGGGTGGCACATTAACTTCAAAAGGGCATATAGGGAAGTGCCAGGTGATGGGAACAGATGTGTGTGGATGGGAAGCACAATAGTTGTTGACCGTGGTTGTGTCAGCGTGATCGTATCAACGTTCAATTCTACAATAAATTAGTATTTCAGTCCTTTTTCTTTCAACGGTCATCTTTTATTTAATGTCTTACTTTGTGTTTGTTTGTAATTATGTATCGTTATTTTGATAAGTAAATCTGATCATTCACACCAAGTAATATTAACTGAACTACTGGATTGACTGTACAAGCATGCTCAGGGGGTGACGTCAATCAGAGAAACGACCTAACAGAAGAACTTAGGAAAGGACGGCCGAGTTTAACCAGTCCAGAGAAAGTTCATGGACTGGGGTAGGTTGTATAATTAACCCTTTACATTCTTATTTACTCGTCAGTGAAAGTCAGTGTTTGAGCACTGAATACTAACAGGAACGTGACCGGGTCAGTTTAGGTTAGCTAGTGAGGCTATGTGCTGGTTAACGTCAGTTTTGGTTAGCTAGTGAGGCTATGTGCTGGTTAACGTCAGTTTAGGTTAGCTAGTGAGGCTATGTGCTGGTTAAAGTCAGTTTTGGTTAGCTAGTGAGGCTATGTGCTGGTTAACGTCAGTTTTGGTTAGCTAGTGAGGCTATGTGCTGGTTAAAGTCAGTTTAGGTTAGCTAGTGAGGCTATGTGCTGGTTAACGTCAGTTTTGGTTAGCTAGTGAGGCTATGTGCTGGTTAAAGTCAGTTTAGGTTAGCTAGTGAGGCTATGTGCTGGTTAAAGTCAGTTTAGGTTAGCTAGTGAGGCTATGTGCTGGTTAACTTGCTTTAAAGACGTGGAAGAACCGCTACGTTTTGTGGCAACGTTTTTGGTCCACTTTACGAGTGAGCTCTGTGCTGACAGCGCAGATAACGCTCTCATGTGCATGCCCAACACACACACACACACACACACACACACACACACACACACACACACACACACACACACACACACACACAGGTAGAAACAGAGAAGGTAACGTTAGCTGTAACGCTAACGTCTTCATGGGTGTGTCTTAATGTTATATCTTTAGTTGAAGCTGTTTCACAGAGGTATTGGTTTGAGTATATTGTCATTTTGGAGGCTGTAGTTTGTGTTGTTGCTCAATAGTACATTTGACTGGGAGGACTACTGTATTAATGGTCTTAGCAAGGTGGATCATCTTCAGGGCTCTCAAGTTTTAAAGACAGGTAAGCGTGACATCTCTCTCTCTCTCCCCCCGGACCATGAAATATTTAATTATGTTTACAGGGGTTTTGTAATTAGATGCAGTAGCCTGAGTAAAACATACTATTGAAAGGCTGAGTACATTTTATGTTTAAGGAAGAAATTAAAGTAGCCTGAGTAAAGATTACTATCAAATGCTGAGTAAAGATTACTATCAAAGACTGAGTAAAGATTACTATCAAATGTTATGTCTAAGGAAGTCATATTCAAGTAAGATTTACTTATATTTTGGATGAAAAAACATTCTTAGTATTAAGTAAACTTAACTTTGTAATTTGTAAAAATGGCTTCCAATTTCTGTGTGGAATTTGTTACTTAGCATTTTTTAGTAAATGGCACTTTTCTTTTCAGTGCATGTTGTTTCCTCCGGGTCCTGCTGCTCCTCTGGCTTTCTTGTTCTTATTGTTTGTAAAGTGTCACCTGACCATGTTGCATCATTTTGTACAAATTGTTAATATTTCATGTAATTAAATATTGGTTTGAATGATTGTAAACTATAATTAAATATAAAGTGTGTTGCATATGAACAATGATCGGCTGCTCAAATGTTAAGCGTTAATGTTGCATTATATCTTTATTATTTATTTAGATCCCATTAGCTTCTTCATAACAATCACAAGTCAAAATAAAAAATTACAGAAATTCAAAATGACAAAGTACAGATGACAAAAAGACGAAATGAACCAAATGAAGACGATGTACTTAAATGATTCTTGCACATGTCTGGGTTGTATCCGTATAAACGTTGCTTGAGATGAAAATGTCATAAAAAATGAATGCAATGCATTATATACATTTTGACTGTAAAACTTTGCATAAGATAATGAACATTTACAGAATCTCAAAAGAGTAGAGCGACAGTCAAAGCATCCAGTAGTTTTCTGTAGTAATTCAAACAAGACAATACTTTAGTAGTTTCACCAGCAAGACAATTTACAGTAAATCTACTGTATCCTAGAATTACAGTAACTTATTGTAATCAACATGTACAAGTATTTGTCAGCTACAAGCAGTACATTACTATGAAAAGGAAATCAAGTGGGAAAATGGGAGCAAGTTTAAATGTCACTGTCAATCTACATCAAATAATTCAGAGAAAAACAATCAGAGAAAAAAAATATATTTTCAAACTTAATAACAAAAATAAAATTAAAACAGATTGAAACCATAACTGAAACAAAGATAAACATGTGTTTGGATTAATTAAAGAGGACAGCTGCAGCTCAACAGGTTAAATATCATGAATATTATCATCCTCTTTATCTCTAACTGCTCTGTTCCACTGTCACACTGACCTTCATTGGTAATATATTCAGTTCATCAGCAGTGGTAAAGAATGGAAACATCTTCTCAGTGAAAGTGTGTGTGAAGGTGTGTATGTGTGTGTTAGTATCAGGATCAGAGAACGACAGCTTTCCTCTGTTCCAGTCCAGATTCACTCTGATTCTCTGAGACTTCTTCTGCACGACGAGAGCAGTGACTGGAACTGGTGGTGACCATGATGAGTATTTACCTTTATACAACCCTATTCTCCATAATCCAGACAGTATGCGTCCCTTCCTCTGGACAGACTCTGCTAATACACCCAGATACCAGTCTTTACTGTCTCCTACCTCGACATCCCAGCTGTGAGTCCCAGAGTTAAATCCCTCAGAGCCCAGAACAGAACTGTATGTATCAGACCTCTCTGGATTATCAGGAAGCTTCTCTGTGTTTCCTCCTCGTCTCACACTGGTCAGATCTTCAGACAGGATGAGTCTTCGATAAGCAGTGTTTGGGTCCAGAACCACAGGAGTGTAGGAGACCAGGTCCTTCATCTTGTTCCAGATGTTGAAGGTCAGGTTGCCCAGGTGTTTGGCCTCGTCTATCAGAGCTCCTGAGAGCAGCTGTGGATCCTCCAGCAGGGGGCGCTGCTGGACTCGTTCCACTGCAGCCTTGTAGTTGTTGAGGAATGAGACGTCTTCAGCTCTCAGCTCGTCCTCTGTGGCTCTGACTGTGTCTGAAAGAGCTGCTATCTCTCTGCTCAGAGCCTCCATCTTCTCCTTCATCATCTGACTCTTCTGCTCCTCTTCCTCCCTCAGTGCAGCCATCCTGGCCTCCTCTTCCTCCTCTAGAAACTGGTGAAGCTTCTCAAACTGATCCTGAATCTTCCTCTCTGTGCGTCGGGCCTGGACCTTCATGTATTTTGCTGTTTGATCAGACTTCACTTTAACTTGTTCAAAGACCTTTAACTTCTCCTTTAAGGACTCCAGAGTTTCCTGAAGCTTCTTCCTGAGTTGTGGAGCAGCTTCATCGATGGGTCTGAATCTGTGGTCGGTGTGTTTCTCTG
This sequence comes from Taurulus bubalis, assembly GCF_910589615.1. NCBI lineage: Eukaryota > Metazoa > Chordata > Actinopteri > Perciformes > Cottidae > Taurulus > Taurulus bubalis. Next base: position 1,121,250 of record NC_136593.1, on the reverse strand, counting down.
AGTCTCTGCAGACGAGACACACTGGCTGCTGATGGTCCAGACAGAAGAGTCTGAGTTTCTCAGAGTGCAGACTGCAGAGAGTCTCTGGAGCTCTCAGGTCTCTCTCCAGTAAGAAGGACTCACACAGGTTCTTTAACGCCAGATTACGAGGTGGATGTTCCTTTGAAGATCTTCTCCTACAAACTGGACACTCCTGAGTGTGTTTCTCTCTCCACCATCTCTTCAGACAGTCTTTACAGAAGCTGTGGCTACATGACAGAATAACAGGATCTCTAAAGACTTCCTGACAGACCAGACAGCAGAGATCCTCCTCTGATCTGGAAGCCATGTTGTCTCTGAGTGAAGCTGAAACACAGGAAGTGAAACATGTGATACAGTATTTTATTACACCCTCTCAGAAACACCACTATGATAGTAACCCTCCTGTTTGCTGGAGAGGATCTGGAAATCAAAATGCAAACCATTATCATCTTTTCTGGGATCGCCCTGCTATCACAGACTATTGGAGAGGGAAACACACCGCCCTAAACAACATTGTTGAAGGTGAAATACTTCTGCAAAGTAAGACCATGTATCTGGGATATTTACCTAAAAAAAGTCAAATATTTAATAAATGTACTTCTGGTGGCCGGCAAAAAGACTCGCACCATGAAATGGTTATCACAAGAGAGTCCCACTCTGAATACATGGATGGACATTTACAACATGGAGAAGATAACCACACCTGTCAACTACAAACTGGGGGAAAAAATTGGCATATTGGGAAAAATGGGTTTTTTTAAATTTTATTTTCAGAAATCAATGAATGCACAATAGAGAATAAATCACTCCTTAGCTATAACTTCTGTTTCGTTGTTGTTTATTCTATGTTTTTCTCCCCTTGTTCCATATGTGTGTAACTAAAATGAGCATCATCTAAAAATGTGCACATGCAATGTCAATAGTCTAAACAACATCTAATTGGTCCCTACTACCAATATAAAAAAGAATGAACAAAACAACAACAAAAACACAGAAAGTACATGAGTCATGGCTCCCCTCCTCCTCTACTAGCTTCACTGTGTTGAGTTAGGGTGACCAGACGTCCTCTTGTTCCCGGACATGTTCTCTTTTCGTTTTTGGAATCCGGCAGGGATTCCAAAAACGTCTGGGATTTTGCCTCGTTGGATATTTGTGTTTCTCTGGGTCTTTCACAAACTAGTTATTACGCCCTTAAAAGTTTTGGAAATGGTATCTCCCTTACGTTTCTCCTTCTTACGCAAGCTCTGACTAGAGAGAGAACTGTCATTGGTCGACCGATCTCAACGTAAATGTAAGTTCACGGCATGCTATACACTACTACTACCACCACCACCCCGCGTCGATGTGTCCTCTATACACTACTACTACCCCACCCCACCCCACCACCCCACCGCACCACCCCACCCCACCCCACCCCCGCGCGACGAAGTGTCCTCTTTTTCACAAACTCAAATCTGGTCACCCTAGTTGAGTCAAACTCACATTCAGGGTGTGGAGTGTCAGCAGGTTGAAGCAGCAGTGTTGAAGTATTCCTCTTTTCTCTCCTGCAGCTGAACTCACTCAGAGGAAGTTGTTAGTTTGTTCTGAAGGTGAATCTGATCGTCTGGTTTTCAGTCTGCATGTCTCTCTTCAGTGAGGACGAAAGAGAAACTGTTTCCTGGTTCGTCTCGAGTGAGTCAGAAGAGGGGTGGAGCTGAGTCAGACCTCCTCCGCTGATTGTTCCTGCTTCACATATAACACTGAGGTGTGTTTCAGTATTGCTTTAGCTGGATAACTGGTTGCAGCCGGCTGTTGATAAAGTTATGATGTATTCAAAGTTTGAATGCAACTTAATAAAATCCTGGGAATGGAGTGACCATAGAACATCAAGTGAAAGGGCTAACGTGAAATATTGTTGGAGAGTAGTATGTGCAGTAAAAGTCTTTTAATTTGCGTGAAAATATCTATCTCAGACTGAAATGTTTTTATTTCACGGTGCAGAAATACAAATCCCCAACCAGACGATGGGAAGAGTGTCCGGTTTGGGCTCCTCAGAATGGTGACTCGGCTCTTTGCAGATGATTTGGTTCTGTTGGCTCCATCAGAACGTCACCTTCAGAACACACTGGGCTGGTCTGCAAGTATCTCGGGGTCTTGTAAACCAGTGAGGGTTGTGATGGAATATTTTCTCTGTCAATCGGGAAAGGAGGAATAAAGTTTCTGAGTCAAAGTTGTCTTTTTTATTTCTTGCAAGAATGAAAAGTGTGTAACAGCTACTCAAATGTAGACTGTGGCACTCGCTTTCAACCAAACAAAAGTTACAGGCATTACTTATACCACATGAGGGTTACGCTCCTAAACCAGGGTCAGACAAAGAAAGTGTTGTTTGTGCAAGAACTGACCTGAACCAGTTCTCGTAATCAAAGGAGAAGTTACTACAGCTCCTTATCTGGTTAAGACCAGAGACATCGTCTCAACTCCCACCTCCAGAAGAACTCCTCACACATCCCGATGGAGGCTGGGGACATGGAATCCGAGTGGACCGTGTTCAAAGCCTCTATTGTGGACGCGGCCGCTAGGAGCTGTGGTCAGAAGGTCATCGGTGTCGTGGCGGCAACCCGTGAACCCGGTGGTGAACACCGGGGATGAGGGAAGCCGTCGAGCTGAAGAAGGATGCCTTTCGGACCTGGTTGGCCCAGGGGTCTCCTGAAGCAGCTGACCGGTACTGGCATGCCAGAAGGGCTGCAGCTGTGGTTGTTGCGGATGCTAAAACTCGGGCATGGTAGGAGTTTGGAGAGGCCATGGAGAAGGACTTTCGGTTGGCCTCAAAGAGATTCTGGCAAACCATCCGACAGCACAGGAAGGGAAAGCAGGGCCGACCCCAGGCTGTTGCGAGGGGTAGGCCCTCTCCCCTGGAGAGGAGACAGTTTCTGAAGACTTGGGGGCGTGGGGTCGCACCCATATTCCTGGAGGAGGCCGCTAAGGTCTTCAAAAAGGTGGCAAGGCTCCAGGGGCAGATGAGATCCAACCTGAGATGCTGAAGGCGCTGGACGCCTTTTCAATGTCGCATGGGGGTCGGGAACAGTTCCCATGGACTGATGACCGGGGTGCTGGTTCATTTTCAAGAAGGGGGACCGGAGAGTGTGCTGAACTATCAGGGTCACACTGTTCAGCCTCTCGGGAAAAGCTTATGCCAGGGTGCTGAGAGGAGGCTCCAGGGTGCTGAGAGGAGGCTCCAGGGTGCTGAGAGGAGGCTCCGACCGCTTGTTGAACCTCAGATTCAAGACGAACAGTGTGGATTCCGTCCCGGCCGTGGAACAGTGGACCAGCTCTTTACCCTCAAAGATTACTGGAGGGGTCCTGGAAGTTTACCCACGAGTCTACATGTGCTCAGTCAGCTGAGGTGGTTCGGGCATCTAGTCAGGATGCCTCCTGGACGCCTCCCATTAGAGGTTTTCTGGGCACGTCCAACTGGTAGGAGACCCCGGGAAAGACCAAGGACACGCTGGAGGGATTATATCTCCCGGCTGGCCTTAGAACGCCTCGGGATCCCCCAGGATGAGCTGGAAAGTGTTGCGGGTGAGAGGGAAGCCTGGTTCAGTCTGCTGGACCACCGAGACCTGACCCGGATAAGCGGGTCAGGCCTTTTGTAAATAAGGCTTTGTAGAAATAGTCAACATGCTTTTTAGGCCTTACAGTCAGTTTGTTCTGGTGGGAAAATGTGAATGTTAAAAATTGTTTCTAAAGATGTATTGTGCATTAAACATTTTACTTTGTTCATTGACAGATCAGAAGGGAACTGACATGCAAGAATGAGCTAAATACTTCAGGTGTTTACTCTTTTCTTAAGAATGAAGTGGGAACACAGCTCATCACAACGTTTGGCTTTTAGTAGATTGCACTTATTTGCTTTCTTTCCCAGAGTTAGATGAGACGATTGAAACCATTCTCATCTGTACGCTACATATGAAGCCACTGGTCTTAGCTTAGCATAAATCATTTAAATAGGGAGAAACAGCTAGCCTGGCTCCAACCTAAACAAACTCCACCAACCAGCACCACTGAAGCCCAATGATTAGCATGTTGTATGTCGTTTGTAGATGTTCACGGACGTACCTGTGAACATCTGGCCAGGAGAGACATGAACCAGCACCAGTTCAGTACCAGTTGGTGCACGCGACCATGAAACACATGTTGTCCACCTTCCTGTTGCCCATCTGGCACTGGGGCGGCGCTCCTGGGGTTTCTGTGGGAGGGAAATGCATTAAGAAAAATAAATAATTGATCCTCATGAAGTCACGTTGGTTGAGCCCGGAGTATTGATGTAGTATCGTTGTCACAAATGCAATATAGCAGTATAGATGCTCAGGAAAAACGATGTGTTTCCATACAAGAATAAAACAATGTGGATTATTTTCTTAGTTAATTGTCTATTTTTCCCCACAATATAATCAAAGAGAACCGATACGAGTATCGATGAGGAACCAAACCAATAATAAAACCAATAACAAAGAGAAACAAAATGACTACAAAGAGAAACAAAATGACTACAAACAGTCGCAAAATTATCAAAAAGAGAAACAAAACGACTACAAAGAGACGCAAATTACCAAAAACAGAAACAAAATGACTACAAAGAGAAACAAAATGACTACAAAGGGAAACAAAATGACTACAAAGAGAAACACAATGACTACAAAGAGACACAAAGTTATCAAAAAGAGAAACAAAATGACTTAAAAAAGACACAAATTACCAAAAACCGAAACAAAATGACTACAAAGAGACGCAAAAGGATCAAAAAGAGAAACAAAATGACTACAAAGGGAAACAAAATGACTACAAAGAGTCACAAAAGGATCAAAAAGAGAAACAAAATGACTACAAAGAGACGCAAAAGGATCAAAAAGAGAAACAAAATGACTACAAATAGAAACAAAATGACTACAAAGAGACGCAAATTACCAAAAACAGAAACAAAATGACTACAAAGAGAAACAAAATGACTACAAAGAGTCGCAAAAGGATCAAAAAGAGAAACAAAATGACTACAAAGAGAAACAAAATGACTACAAAGAGAAACAGAATGACTACAAAGGGAAACAAAATGACTACAAAGAGTCGCAAAAGGATCAAAAAGAGAAACAAAATGACTACAAAGAGAAACAAAAAGACTACAAAGAGTCGCAAAAGGATCAAAAAGAGAAACAAAATGACTACAAAGAGTCGCAAAAGGATCAAAAAGAGAAACAAAATGACTACAAAGAGAAACAAAAAGACTACAAAGAGTCGCAAAAGGATCAAAAAGAGAAACAAAATGACTACAAAGAGTCGCAAAAGGATCAAAAAGAGAAACAAAATGACTACAAAGAGAAACAGAATGACTACAAAGGGAAACAAAATGACTACAAAGAGAAACAGAATGACTACAAAGGGAAACAAAATGACTACAAAGAGAAACAAAATGACTACAAAGAGAAACAAAAAGACTACAAAGAGTCGCAAAAGGATCAAAAAGAGAAACAAAATGACTACAAAGAGTCGCAAAAGGATCAAAAAGAGAAACAAAATGACTACAAAGAGAAACAAAAAGACTACAAAGAGTCGCAAAAGGATCAAAAAGAGAAACAAAATGACTACAAAGAGTCGCAAAAGGATCAAAAAGAGAAACAAAATGACTACAAAGAGAAACAAAATGACTACAAAGAGTCGCAAAAGGATCAAAAAGAGAAACAAAATGACTACAAAGAGAAACAAAATGACTACAAAGAGAAACAGAATGACTACAAAGGGAAACAAAATGACTACAAAGAGAAACAAAGTGACTACAAAGAGAAACAAAAAGACTACAAAGAGTCGCAAAAGGATCAAAAAGAGAAACAAAATGACTACAAAGAGTCGCAAAAGGATCAAAAAGAGAAACAAAATGACTACAAAGAGAAACAAAAAGACTACAAAGAGTCGCAAAAGGATCAAAAAGAGAAACAAAATGACTACAAAGAGTCGCAAAAGGATCAAAAAGAGAAACAAAATGACTACAAAGAGAAACAAAATGACTACAAAGAGTCGCAAAAGGATCAAAAAGAGAAACAAAATGACTACAAAGAGAAACAAAATGACTACAAAGAGTCACAAAAGGATCAAAAAGAGAAACAAAATGACTACAAAGAGAAACAAAATGACTACAAAGAGAAACAGAATGACTACAAAGGGAAACAAAATGACTACAAAGAGAAACAAAGTGACAGAACGATGTCCCTTTGCATCTGTGGCTCTTGTTCTCATAGGAGGTGTGTCTTTACATATCTGTGATTAACTTACATTTAGTGCAACTCCACTAACAAAAGGAAAACTTAAAGCTCAAGTTCAACATTTTGTAAAAGCAGAAAGAAGGAGAAGACCTGCTGTCTCACTAAATTACAGAAGAAGTGCGTTTGGTCCTGAAAACAGTTTCAAGGTTCAAACCTGGAACTAAAACGCGTAAAAGTCCAAAGGAGTCAAAGGGAAATCATTTTGGTGAGAGAGAGGACGAAGAGGAAGACGCTGATGAGACACAGAAGAGGAAGAGGAGGAGGAAGAGGAGGAGAGAGATCAGAGGTTATCAGCTCGGACATCTCTAATCCTTCAGGAACGATCCGAGCAGGAACCAAATCCAATCAAACGCCTCTCAGTGGAGCTGAAGGGATCCTCTACTCTTTCCGGTGGCCGCAATGCATGCTGGGAAATGACACCAGACGAAGAAGGTTAGCGCGCTAGTGGAAATAAAACAGGAGATGAACCGCTTCACTTTGAGGTCACGAGATCGTGAGAGACCTTTAACCCAGCCCTAAGTATGACATCATGGAGGGGGCGGGGCTTCTGCTGACAGACAGATGCTCTTTACGATGCACGTTAGAGAAAAAACTCATCATCAAAATCATTTCATTCATGAATCCAGAAGCCTTCAGAGCCTCACTGCTGAATGTCTCTCTCTCTCTCTCTCTCCCTCTCTGTCTCTCTCTCTCTGTCTATGTCTCTCTCTCTCTCTCTCCCTCTCTGTCTCTCTCTCTCTCTCTCTCTGTCTCTCTCTCTGTGTCTATGTCTCTCTCCCTCTCTCTCCCTCTCTGTCTCTCTCTCTCTCTGTCTATGTCTCTCACCCTCTGTCTACGTCTCTCTCTCTGTCTATGTCTCTCTCCCTCTCTCTCTTTGTCTATGTCTCCCTCCCTCTCTCTCTCTCTCTCTCTCTCTCTCTCTCTCTCTCTCTCTCTCTCTCTCTCTGTCTCTCTATGTGAACGTGTTGTCTTTCCTCTGTGTTTACGTGACGTGTTTACCGCCTGCAGACTATAAATAAATAAATAAATATAAATATATATTTAGAGACAGGGAGGAGCTGAAGGAATAAACGCGTCCCAGCCGGTTCCGGTTCCGGTGAGTTCTGTTACCAGGCAGAGAACCACCACGACGTGTCGGCTCCAAAGATCGTCTATGCGGAAGAAGAGGGATCACTCCGCGCGTTGCATCGGTGCGAGTCACAATAATGGAGGAGTTATTTTCTTAGAGCTGCATTCTCTCTCCTGACCGCCAAGGGGCGACTCCTCTGGTTGCATAGAAGTCTATAAGGACATTACTTTCCTTCTACAATAAGTGAACCATTTAAACTTTCTACATATTTAGAAGAGAAAAGCAGATGTTGAATGCGAGCGGACGGACATCGGGGTGGAGTGAGACCTTTTCTCCTTCTCCGAGGCGCGGACGATCTTTGTCTCCTCCGCTCCGTTTCGCCCCTACTCCGACCTGCACCGATGACGTCATACCGGTGGCGACAAACGAGGACGTCACGCTGGAGCGGCTTCGTGATTGGCGGAGACAGCGCGCTCTCGGTTGCTATGCAGGTTTCCACGGGAGGCGGGAAGACGGCTCCGGAGACTTCTCTTCTTTTAAGTCCCCTTTTTATAATTATATATTTTAAATATGTATATATATATATATATATATATATATATATATATATATATATATATATATATATATATATATATATATATATATACATATATATATATATATATATATATATATATATATATATATATATATATATATATATATATATGGTTCATGCACGTGCCCGCAGACACGCGCGGACACACGCACGCGCTCACGCTGAGCATCTGGCTCTGAAAAACGTTTGAGAAGCAGAAGAGAATAAATAAATAAAAACATGCGTTCAGATGATAGAATGAAATGATAAATATTACAGTTTAAACATAATTTATGTGTAATAATCAATAACTGTATACTATGAAACTAAACCGGCTGCATTGTAGACGCACACATTTCTGCACAGTTATATATCTCTTGTGCATATGCATGTTTTTTATAACATTATTATTTTATTTTTTGTTAACATTTATCTAAAAAAAAATATTGACTGTTACAGAGCTTCTATTATTTATTTACATGTATATATATATATATATATATATATATATATATATATATATATATATATATGTATATATATGTATATGTATATGTATTACTATGTTTATTATGCACTAAAACACGACCGCCTATAACCACCTGTTTGCATATAAGTAACATTATAATATTTATGAAACTAAACACATGTTTACTCTGATTGAAGCTGATTGGGATTCTAAATAGAACAGAATAGAATAATGCATTATAGATTTGTACATTCATAAAATGTTTCTTCTTCTAATAATTCAAATGCATTTTGGTAAACTCACATATTAATCTTCTCAGAGTCTAAACAAATATAATAAATGTAATGAGCAGAAAGTGTGTCAGTGGATCACATTATGACGTTTTTGTTGCTCAATTGTTGTTCTTTTAGTTTCTAATAATCATGTTTTTTCAATATTTGGTAAACTATTTGTTTCCAGACCTGCATGAATGATTTTTGTTTTAAATGTGATAGAAAGGTGGAGAACATGAACAACATGTCAACCTGCAGAACAATAGAAAACTATTATCTATAGAAATATATTACCGTAAATAAAAGCACCAATGACCAACAGCAGGAGCTAAAAATACAAGTCATACATAAAAAAAATAGAAATGATGTGCCGTTTTATTATTATATTTTGTACAAACATATAATCAACATATATTTTTTTCTTAAAAATAAATAAATAATAATACACAAATTTAATTGTGAAAAATAAACTTGAATAATATTAAACGTATAATCAGAAGAAAAAAAAACGTTCATTTATTTATTTGTATACGTTAACATGGAATCCAGTGGTCTTCTGTTATTTGCCACTTACGTAAAAGCTTTAAACTACGTGCTACGTCATCACGTTGACGCCGGAAGCGGAAGTGAACACGTGTGTTTGAAGGAAGAGACTCTGCGCCACGCTGAGCTCCGCGGACTGAACTCAGGTACGTCTCCGAGAGCTTTACAAAGACCAACATAGGTGTGCTAGTACAACATGTGTGTACTAATACAACACGCGTGTACTAATACAACATGCGTGTTTCTCTCAGGACTAGAAGAAGAAGTTCCTCCTCCTCTTCGTCACGATGGCCGTCCGAGCGGCGTTTGAGAAAAACAACGAGATCGGCTGCTTCGCCAAACTCACCAACACGTACTGCCTGGTGGCGGTGGGCGGCTCCGAGAACTTCTACAGGTTAATTCATACTTCAATGTGTTTATTAATACTTTAATGTGTTTATTAATGCTTTAATGTGTTTATTAATGGTTTAATACGTCACTTTAATGCGTTCATTAATACCAACACGTACTGCCTGGTGGCGGTGGGCGGCTCCGAGAACTTCTACAGGTTAATTCATACTTCAATGTGTTTATTAATACTTTAATGTGTTTATTAATGCTTTAATGTGTTTATTAATGGTTTAATACGTCACTTTAATGCGTTCATTAATACCAACACGTACTGCCTGGTGGCGGTGGGCGGCTCCGAGAACTTCTACAGGTTAATTCATACTTTAATGTGTTTATTAATGCTTTAATGCGTTTATTAATGCTTCAATACGTCACTTTAATGCGTTCATTAATCCTTTAATAGCGCTGTGTAAGGCAGCGGTGACGTCACGCGGAGGCTAATACGATAAATCTTATTATTGCGTTTAAATGTTTGTCAAATAATTGCAGCGCAGAGACTTTAAACTTAAACATGTTAATGGTTCGTTTGTTTGATACTATTTTAAACTACAGAGTATTATAAATATTGACCTAAAGCTTCCAGTAAAGTTCCCGCTCTATGGACGTATTATATTCCATAAACACGGAGTGAACGCTTCTGTTTGAACAGTTAGAGAAGGGTTTCAATTTAAAGTTTCCTTCCCCGTCGGTGAACACAAAGAAAAACATTTAGATATCAGAGACCCTCGTTTCCTACGATCCGCCTGACTGTGAACTCACCGCAGAGGAGCCGAACACAAGAAGTGAAAAGTGTGTGTGTGTGTGTGTGTGTGTGTGTGTCTGCAGTGTGTTCGAGGGCGAGCTGTCAGAAACCATCCCAGTGGTTCACGCTTCCATCGCAGGATGTCGCATCATCGGGAGGATGTGTGTAGGTGAGTCATGATGTGGACCAGAGACACACACACACACACACACACACACACACAGAGACTCTCTCACACTTACAGACACACACTTACATACTCTTTCACACACACACACTCATTATCTTCCCATCCGACGGCAACAGAACGCTGCATTAAAGCGCCAGCGCTTGTTCTTCCCACTGTCTTTGAACGCCCCCCCCCCTCCAGGTAACCGCCACGGCCTGCTGGTGCCGAGCAACACGACGGACCAGGAGCTGCAGCACATCAAGAACTGTCTGCCGGACGCCGTGCGCATCCAGAGGGTGGAGGAGCGTCTGTCTGCGCTCGGCAACGTGGTGTCCTGCAACGACTACGTGGCGCTGGTCCACCCCGACCTGGACCGGGTGAGAACCGCACAGAACCGCATGCATGTGCTCTTCACAGGGTTCTTCTGCTCATGGAGAACCTGGATCAGTCATGGAGTTTTAAAATGTTTACACCCAGATGTCACTACATGTTTGCTCATGAGATTTGGTTAAAAGTCCAATGGACCCGTTGGTTAAACGGTGACCCCGTGGTCTAACGAGCGCTCCCCCCAGGAGACGGAGGAGATCCTGGCCGACACCCTGAAGGTGGAGGTGTTCCGGCAGACCGTGGCGGAGCAGGTGCTGGTCGGCTCCTACAGCGCCTTCAGCAACCAGGGAGGCCTGGTCCACCCCAAGACCTCCATCGAGGACCAGGACGAGCTGTCGTCACTGCTGCAGGTCCCCCTGGTGGTGAGCGTGGTCCTTTGCGTTAAGACTGTCAGTCAGCGGAGAGGAGGAGGAGCTTAAAGCAGTGGCGTCCCGAGGTTTTTTTTAATTAGCCCCGAATGTTAACACCTCCAGGTCGCACGTGACGTCATTCACCCAAACAGCGGAGGCAGGCAGCAGGCCACTTGACAACAGCAAGCTGCTGTCTTTGTGTAGAACAGCGGTTCCCAAACTTTTTAGGCCACGCACCCCCTTCTACACCCCGACCGGGTTCACGCCCCCCAACCCCCCACACCTTAAAAAAAACGCAACAGAGCCTATTTATAGCCGCATAAAATCGGACCAATGCGAGAGCTGTTTGCTCATTATAGATAGATTTAGTCCGCTGTATACATTTCAGTGACACAAGGCGTCACTTTTAAAGAGCAGTAAGGGCCGTTCACACCAGACGCGACTCTCAAAAACGCGTCGCTAGCAAACCCATTGTTTTCCTCTGGTACGGCTCCCGGTCGATTTCTTCTCCCGGTCTTTAAATGCAGCGCGACGCGTTTTTCTAGCGTTTTTTCGGCGCGCTTAAAAGTTGAAATATTCTCAACTTCAAGCGCCTTCCGCGGAGTCGCACAGCTCCCTGGATGGCGAGGACACACACACAGGCTCAGAGGCAGAGTGCATTTCACATTTATTTTCTTAAACACAGTAACCACGTAAAGAACAAAGAGTGGCACATGATAGGCTCAGAAACAGATATGAATAAAAAAGGAGGAGTCCATATGAGGATGTTCACATGCAGCGCAGCAAGAGAGATAGAGAGGGAGAAAGTGAGAGACTCACATGGATGAGACTGCAATTGTTTTTGTCTGTTTTGTAACTCTTCCAATGTGGATCTAAAATGTAAGGGGCTTCTGACTTGCACTGGCATGCTGGTGTTCAGGTGGCGGCGCAAATAAGAGTCTTCAGACAGCTGTTAGCCAGAACCTCACTGCACAACAATCTGCATTCCAATCCAAGTGAAGCCCAGACCCAGAGAATCGTCATCATGTTTCCTCTCTTTTCCCAGTCTGATGCTCACTCTCGTCTCCTCTTTCTTCACCTTGACTCTTCGATGGTCTCTGTGCTCCCGGTTTGTCTGATATCTCTTCCTCCTTCTCGGTCTCCTCCGTCTCCTCTTCCTCAGACTCCCGGTCGGTTTCTTCTCCCGGTCTCTCCCCAGCACCTCTCTGTTTCTCTCCCTCCGGTTCCTCCCTCTCTCTCTGTCCCTCTCCTCTTTTATTACTGATAGCTTCAGATGTCCCACCTGACAGCTTCCTGATTTCAGCCAGTTTAACATGTTTTCATGATGTTGCTGAATGAATGAAATGACGCTAGGTGCACAAGCTAGGCTAGCTAGTGTGTAGTAAAAGACAGTCTGGCGGCCGGACCGGAAGTGCATCTATTTATTAAATTGTACGTTTTTAATTTTAAATCTTACAAAGGGACATTTTATAATTAAAAAATCCTACTTAATTTTTTTATTATGTTTAATATTAATTATTACACCATTAGACCACCATTACATTTTTCCTCTCCCCCACCCCCTAGAGGCAGCTTGGGAATCCCTGGTGTAAGTTTTTTGCGACAAGATGTCGCAAAAAAAGATGTCAATGTTTTTCCCCCCAAAGGTGGTCAGGAATCAAAGAGGTAATGGGAATAGAAAAGATGTAAAAATGTATAATTTCGAAAAGAGTGTTGCAGCTGGAACTACTAGAGCGATGTAGCTGCTAGCTGATATTACATGGGGGAAAAACGTTCTGTTATTATTAGCATCTGTCTGTAAATGCAATTGTAGTGTGTGAGAATTGTGTACCTAAAAATAATTAAGCTTTGGCTTCTTCTAGAGGGGAAAGTAGCTAAAGTTAATGTTCGGGTATAACGTCGAACCATCTTGTTTTATTTTCTTTCTCATGCATGATAGCAGCTAGCTAGCAGACAGGGATCTGTGTGGGAGGTGTTGTTTCCTAGCTAGCTAATGTCCGTCAATGGGTGCTAACTAAATTCAAAATGGGTCATTCGTTTGATGATCTGTGGTTATGGGATTGCATCGTTTTCAATCGTGTTGTTAAAATAATTTAACACACTTTTTCTCAGATGATGGTAATCAAGATGGCACAGCTGCTGCTGGTTTGGGCATGTGAAAATGCCATAAGTTAGTGGCAACTTTGCCCATAATTATTTGTATTAATTGCAACGGGATACCAATATTGGCTCGGCTATACGTACATTAATAAATAAGCTATAAAATATGATAGCAGATAGGGATGTGTTCAGGGGTCCTGCAGCAGACCAAAGGGAGGACAATGAAAGATCAGGTACCTGTAGGCTATGTGGAGAGTGTTTCTATGTCTAAAAATTTCGCTGCTTCACTCATCTGGGCTCAGCCCCAGATGAGTCAAAATCCTAGAGACGCCCCTGGCTTACAGCTCTCAAGTCCTCGTCACTTCAGACCTCCAGAGACACGCCCACAATTATCACGAGGAAACGTAAACGACCAACATGGCCGCCGTTAGAACGGTCAGATGTTTAGATGACAACTGAGAGAAGATGGAGTCAACCCGGGTAGAACACAGCAGGCAGGCGGGTAGGGAGACAGGCGGGTAGGGAGACAGGCGGGTAGGGAGGCGGGTAGGGAGACAGGCAGGCGGGTAGGGAGGCAGGCGGGTAGGGAGACAGGCATTGCATATTTATTTATTTATACTGTGTGTATATCTATTTATTTTTAGTACAACATTATTTCTATAAATGTAATATTATCTCGGACTCTCTCGGGGGAAATATCTAAATATATTGTAATAAATTGTCATAAGCATCTCTTCTCCCTCAGGAGGTCATAATATAATAAAACATAATTTAATATATACACAGGTTTACTTTCTTGGAAATAGAAACTGATTTGTATGAATAAATACAAGTAATATCACTCTACTGTATGTATCGAAAAAGTAATAATAATATATTAAACTATAATACCTGACAGAGTAGCGTTGTAAGAAAGTAGCCGTGTGAGTTTCACAATAAAGCTCACTTCCTGTCAGGCCGGCACGGTGAACCGGGGCAGTGACGTCATCGCGGGCGGCCTGGTGGTGAACGACTGGTGTGCGTTCTGCGGTTTGGACACGACCAGCACCGAGCTGTCCGTCATCGAGAGCGTGTTCCGCCTCAGCGACGCGGCGCAGCCCTCCGCCATCGCCACCAGCATGAGGGACTCGCTGATCGACAGGTGAGCCACTTCCTGTTACTTCCTGTTCCCGACTGTGACTTCCTGACTGCCACTTCCTGTTTCTACTTGTTCCTTCCTGTTCCCGACTGCCACTTCCTGTTACTTCCTGTTACCGACTGCCACTTCCTGTTACCGACTGCCACTTCCTGTTTCTATTTGTTCTGTCCTGTTACTTCTTGTATAATTTGTATTATACTGTATTTATATATACTGTGTATAATATATATTTTATTTTTTGTTTTATTTTTTATATATACGTTTTTTAATATAAAATATATATTTTTATATAAATAAAATATATATATTTTATATTAAAAAACAAAATGTATGTTATTATTTTTTGTTTTATATTAAAAAATTAAAATATATTTTATATTAAAAACATGTTTACATAGTAAACATGAGTTTGTCTCAATCTCTAGTTTCAAGTCTTCTTCAATACAGCATGATGTTCATTTAGTACATTATGGTCATTTAGAGTCAAACAGACCATAAAGCAGGGGACGCTTTAGGGCGGGGCTACAGGGTGATTGACAGGTCTCTACGTCACGCCTCAGTCCACATATGGTCACTTCCTGTTCTCTGATTGATAGAAACCAAGATGGCCACTTCCTATGCACACTGGTTTAACCTGGAAGCAGCAGAGCGTTGTGTGTTCTGACCCGTCTCCTCTTGTTCCCCTCAGCATGGCGTGAGACCGGAGAGGAGTTCTGCCGGTCCGGACCGCGTTCCTCCACGCCGCCATCTTGTTCCTTTGTTTAGTTCACTTGTCATTTGGTTGGCTCTCCACAACACGGCTCTCATCGGAGGGGTCGGTTGTCGAGAGATGAATCGATGTTTCTGTGTTCGAGGCCCTTTAGTGTGAACCCAAACGTGGAGAAACGTCTTCTCTCCGTTTGGGACGGAACCACCAGAACCAAGGGGCCGCGATGCAGCCGATGTTTAGAAATGAAGTTTATTTCCCCGTGCCTGCTTCTTCTTCAAAGTCACCGTGAGGCGAAACCTGACGGGATCGATCACGTGAACCGAGACGTTCAGAACTGTCAACATGTTCCATGTAAAATAAAGTCAAACCTTTTTATCCCTTTGTGTTCTTGTGAGGGTCACGTTGTACTTATATTCATCTGTGTACTTTTTACTTTAAAACACTTAAATATAAGATATAAAAAACATTTTTCTCAACTTTTATTTTGAAGGGGTTTCAGCTGCCTGATGTTATTGATCAGTCTTTTAAACAGAACTGTTTCCTGTTGTAGAATAAAATGTTATGGACTTGATCGAGATATTTTGTGTTCTCAGTATATTAATATTAAATATTATATAAATATTATTTCACACATGATCTGACGACTCAAACTGAACCCAGAACATCCTGAGAATAAAGCGCTCCTTCGCTTCCGTTTGTTTTTATGTGAAACTTTTATCTTTTAGAGACGATAAACCTCAGTGGACACGTTGCTGGATGAGTGAACGTTAAATAAATACCAATAAAACTTAAAGAATAAAAAGGGTGAAGTTATACAATATTTAACATTCAAAATAAATGAAATGAAAACATTGTATCAGAACTTATTTTCTTACTCTTTTAAATATAAAGTCATATAGATTAATATATCAGATATAATGCATGTTACTTGCAGTGCATTTTGATGTGTCGGTGCCATCTGCTGGAGAACACTGGACATACTTTAATAAAAATACTTTAGATGAACACAATGAGACAAAAACAGATTTTAAAGGCAACTTTTATTTTATTTATTTCTTGGCCAACGCTCAGAGCGAAGAGCGACGCCGTCGCTTTAATTATTCAGATTTTAAACATACACATAATCAGTTTTTTGGTTTGGGAAACATCTAAAAAGACTTTTCTTTTCTAAATCAAATACAATTATATCTATTGCATAAAATCAATATACATTTATATATATATAAAAAGGTCAACATGCATGTTTGTAGCGCAACCTTTTCTCTAAAGTCTCAAACGAAGGCAGACGGACAAAAAAAATACAAAAAGATCATCGTTATATAGATACAGTAATAATTCCTAAAAAAACAAAAGAATCTATGCCAACTCTTTTTGTAATTATTTCTTATACTTGTATTAATTTATGTGCAAAAGAAGCTCATTCATTTCCGACATTACATATGTTTTGACCGCGTGGAGGTTTCGTCTGTGCTGCCGTGACGCTCTGCAGAAACACTCACGACACTGGCCCTTTAAGAAACGCTGGCCCTTTAAGAGCTCGCGTTTCCACGGTCTAGGATCTACTGGATGGGCCTTTAACTCGGCTTCACCTGATTGGTTTATGACGTTACATGTAGGCGTGGTTTGTGCTTACTGGGCAACAAGACTTCAGTCCGTTAGCATGCTGCCTGACAGGAAGTAGCAACATGTGGTTAGTGATGCTAACGCTAATATTGCACAAGTTAAAATTACTGTTAATTTCAGAGGATTAAAGTCTTTTTGTTGTTGTTTTTTTAGCCCGATTGACAGCTTCTCTGCAGCCAGTGGTGAGCTAACTTCAGACCGACTCAAACAGAACGAGCTACGCAAAACACAAACTACAAAATAAAATAAAACCCGAAAATGTGAGTTAAACAAAAATAAAGTAAAAACCACATTCACTACCGATCTATCTTCTAGTGGAGGAGAATCTAGAGTGCCGTGAACCCTCATCATCAGGCCAGAGTCCAGATGATGAGGGTTCACAGCGCTCTAGACACACACACACACACACACGCCTAAGACACACACACACACACACACGTGTGTGTTTTATTTTAAGCATGAAAAGTGTATTTTAACTTGCCGGTTCATCCCACCTTTTCAAAATAAGAGTCTGCGTGGGACCCAAAAGAAGAGAGAAGGTACGAGTCTGACTTCTGACTGCGAGGACGGAACAGACACACAGTCTGGACTGGTAGTGTCGTACTGACCAATAGGAAGAGGGGGCGGGACTACAGAGAGAGATGACATGTGGGTGCTGCTACGTAATGCAGAGGAAGGTGGAGTTTGGAGCTTTCTCTCCCTCTCTCTCTCTCTCCACCTCCCTCCCCCTAGCAGCCGAAGGTCTCCTGCGAGGCGTAGACCATGTAGAGGAAGCCGTCCTCGTCTCTCTCCTGCTCGTAGATCTCAGAGATGGGCGTGGACACCGACACCATGCTGTGCTGGTTGACCAGCAGGAAGAAGGCCTGAGTCGGGTTCAGCTGCAGACGACGCCTGAGGGGAGACGCAGTTTATGTTAACCATCAGAGAGGAAGTAAAGTTTTATCCTCCAGTCATGTGACCAGGACATCATGGATGTTCCTCGAGTCTCTAGCTAATGGAGAACCAACAGGAGGAGAGCTAGTAACGTTAGCAGCATCGCTAACGGAGAACCAGCGAAGGTTCACTTCAGTTCCATGGTGATGCGTTCAGGCTCCGCTCAGTGAAAATGAGTACTGGCTGTGTTTTAGAAGAGGAAACAGGAACGACCGGCTTAATATTCATGTTCAGTCAAAAAATAGAAACATTATTTATGTCTCTTTGCTTCCCCTTTTCTTATTTTTTCGTTCCCAGAGCATCTCGACTCATTCTGGAAAATTGCGGTTGTTATTATAATAATTATATACAAACTAATATGGCTATAGATCATATTTAGAACATTCAATCTGTAATCCGTTTTTATTATATATTGTTTACTGTTCCTCACAAGATGAGGCTATAAATAATCTGTTTACTCACACACACACATACACACACACACACACACACACACACACACACACACACACACACACACACACACACACACACACACACACACACACACCTGATGATCTTGACCAGCTCGCTCATGTTCACGTGGTCCGGCACCAGGAACTTGGTCTTGTCCAGAACGGGCAGCTGCTTCTCTCCCTTGTAGCGCTCGATGATCACCTGCAGGGGGCACAGCTTCCTGTGAGCACATGTACTTAATATATATATATATATATATATATATATATATATACATGCCCTTTATGCTAAGCTATGCTAAGCGGCTGCTGCAGTCTGACCCGTGTATTGCACAGTTGTGCCTGTATATCGTCCCGTGATGTTTCTGTGGTAACTACAGATGACATTAGCATGTTTACATCTTGTAATTTATATATATATATATATATATATATATATATATATATATATATATATATATATATATATATATATGTATATATATATAGCATGTTTACGTCTTGTACTTTATACTGATGCTCACTAACGGATCAAACACACGGAATCAAAATAAATAGATGAATGAATGCATTAATATTATAAATAGATAAATGAATGCATTAATCTGAGTTTCTCTAACATGTGTAACTCCTCCTTAAGGAGCAGATGTCTGATATAAATGTGAAACCTTCGTTGAAGCCTACAGACACGTTGTCATGACGACAGAAGGAACCAGAGGTTATTGCAGACTGAAGCCCGGACGTGAACTAATAACTGACTAATATGTGATTATGCGTCACAGTGAGCTCATGATGGAGTTCAGAACCAGCCGGTGTTCAGGGACTAGAGCTCATGTAGTGTTAAGGACCAGGTGGATGAGTGTTAAGGACCAGGTGGATGAGTGTTAAGGACCAGGTGGATGAGTGTTAAGGACCAGGTGGATGAGGGTTAAGGACCAGGTGGATGAGTGTTAAGGACCAGGTGGATGAGTGTTAAGGACCAGGTGGATGAGGGTTAAGGACCAGG
This sequence comes from Taurulus bubalis, assembly GCF_910589615.1. Lineage (NCBI taxonomy): Eukaryota > Metazoa > Chordata > Actinopteri > Perciformes > Cottidae > Taurulus > Taurulus bubalis. The sequence goes on along the minus strand of NC_136593.1, from coordinate 1,102,004 downwards.
TGGATGAGCGTTAAGGACGAGGTGGATGAGCGTTAAGGACCAGGTGGATGAGCGTTAAGGACCAGGTGGATGAGCGTTAAGGATGAGGTGGATGAGCGTTAAGGACCAGGTGGATGAGCGTTAAGGACGAGGTGGATGAGCGTTAAGGACCAGGTGGATGAGTGTTAAGGACCAGGTGGATGAGCGTTAAGGACCAGGTGGATGAGTGTTAAGGACCAGGTGGATGAGCGTTCAGGACCAGGTGGATGAGCGTTCAGGACCAGGTGGACCAGGTGGATGAGTGTTAAGGACCAGGTGGATGAGTTTTAAGGACCAGGTGGATGAGCGTTAAGGACCAGGTGGATGAGCGTTAAGGACCAGGTGGATGAGTGTTAAGGACCAGGTGGATGAGTGTTAAGGACGAGGTGGATGAGCGTTAAGGACCAGGTGGATAAGTGTTAAGGACCAGGTGGATAAGTGTTAAGGACCAGGTGGGCGTGTGGAGCTTACGGGGATCTTGTTGGGATGCTGATCCCGGATCTGCTGGACCTCTTTGCACCGATCAGCTGCAGAGACAAAGAACAAAGAGGTCATGAACAGGAGCTCCTGCTTAGAGTCCACAGTAGAACCCAGTAGAACCCATGTCCAGCAGGAACCAGCAGGCGGGCCGACAACAGAGAGCCTCGTGGAGAATCCAGGACTGTTTCAGGAGGATTTGGTAAAGAATCCTGTCAGTTTGTGGTCCTTGTTTTCATTAAATGTTTCTTCATACACACACACACACACACACACACACACACACACACACACACACACACACACTGTGGGAGGGGCGTCATTTCATTAATTTAAAATAATCTTTTCTCTTAGAAACAAAGACTAATTTGAGCCTCAACCAAAGCAAACACATGTGTAAATAAGTCCCTCCTGATGGTTCATTATTATTAATAATAATAATAATAATAATAATAATAATAATAATAATAACTTTATTTATATAGCATTGTTAAAAACAAAGTGCTCTACAGAGAAGCAAAGCATAGTCATAACTTAAATAACGGTAAACAAAAAGGACCATAAAGGCAACGAATACAACAAAACCAAACTAATAACCGAAAGGAGCAAATGGAGTAGAAAACAAATAATAAAAAAAAAACCTGCAGCCAGATCCGCCAGTGAGCCGGTTTAACGTTAACGAGTGACAGCGTGAACTGAACCAGACCGGGGGGTGGCGGCATGTTTCATCACGTTACGTTTTTCTACAAGCAAGACTGAACTGTAACATAACGCAACTTTAACGACAATACACAACCCAAACACGTTAGCTAACGCGATAGCAAGCTGACTAGCTTCCATTAAAAACAAGTTTGAGGAACATGAAGACGCTGATTGGCCAAGACTCGACTTGTCAAAGATCTTCTATTTTTGAGAAGATCACGACCTCAGCTTTTCTCGTGTCTCACTCCAATCTCAGAAACGCTGGCCGACCAGTTGCTCCGCTCTTTTTTTTCTTCTCCGCGACTTATTGCCCGGCGTAATAATCGCGCGACACAACGAATCGATAATGAAATTCGTTGCCAAAACTTTTGATAATCGATTTTTATCTATTTTATCGATTCGTTGTTGCAGCCCTAGTCTCTATAATCACGTCAACACGTCATGTGTCTATAACTTAACTTGGTCATATTTTACTGGCAATAAAACAAACGTGTTTTATTGCTGAATGAATTCTGTGTGACTCGCTTTACATGCGTGACCTCTTTGCATGTCATCTGTTAGTGAGCGTCTCTCTTGTTCCTGCAGCTTACTGCTTTATTCCCTGTGAACACAAAGAGCTTGTGTGGGCTCTCAAGCTCAGCCGGGGTTCAGGGGAAGAGTGAAAGCGCTCTTTGCTTTTACGTCAACGTGTTTTTGTTCTTCCTGTGAAGAGTAGGATGTTCATCTAAAGATACGCCGGCTTTTAGAAGTGATCACCAATGAGGGTCGTCTGGTTTGAGGTTCTCTTCCCGCCGTTTACTGAGTACCTGCTTCTTTAAAAAGTACTCCTTTCTGTGGAAAAGTACTTATTTCTTTTAAAAAGTACTCCTTTCTGTTAAAAAGTACTTCTTTCAGGACGGCTGCTAGAACCAGGAAGGGAACATTATACTTTGAGCCAAGACTCCGCCTGTGTCTTAACAGTGTATTACATGTAGTTTATTCATGTAGTTTATAACATGTAGTTTATAACATGCAGTTTATAACATGTAGTTTATAGCATGTAGTTTATAACATGCAGTTTATTAAACACACTGTGTTGGTCAGCAGGGCTGCAACCCTTTTGTTCAGAAAGCAACTAATAATTAAACAAAACAATCCAACTAGGTAACTATGTATCTAGTTAACTAGATACCTAGTTAACTAGGTATCTAGTTAACTATGTACCTAGTTACCGTTACATCTGGGCCTCTTTGAGGTGTATTTCTGTTACACAACACAGTGATGTCACAGAGGGACAAACAGCAGGAAACACACGTGATGAAAACAGATTAGCGGATACTGATCCAGCTAATCACCATTAACATAGAATAACTGTTTTATATAAATATATATTATACGTGTGTATTGTGGATTCTTTACTGTTCTCATGTATCACACTTGTTTTGATCCCAAGTGTTGTGGTTCTATTAAAGCGTTATCTTATCTTATCTTAAACATTATGACTATTACAGAGCGGTTATAACCAAATACAACAACACACACACACACACACACACACACACACACACACACACACACACACACACACACACTTCTCTGAATAAACGGATTACGCAACACTCCCCGTTACAGCATAAAGCAGCACCACGTGCTGTTGTCTTTCTTTCTGGAGCAAAAACAGGGAATGTTTACAGGCCGGTGACGTCACGTGACCCAGGTGTTTTTTAACACAACACACACCATGGCGTCTACGATGACATGTTTTGTTGGTACTATGTTATAAACCTGAACCCCTGGAGCTTCCGCCCCCACGCCGCTAAAGACCTGAGGTTAACACACCGGGTTGTAATGAAGCTCTTCACGACAATAAGCACAACAAACACGTCAACAACACGGAGAGCTAGCAGCTAGCAGCTAGCTAGCGGGCCGGATGACCAGCCATCTCCTCCGCTGTTAGCCGGATAAACGGCCGGTTTTCTTACCGAAAGTCCTCCTCTGTTTGAAGGGTCTGTCGGACGGCATCTCCGCGGGCGTTATGACACCGTTATAAACTAATGAAAGAGCGGTAATAACGTCTTGGAGCGCGAGCCGGTCGCAGAGGAGCTGTCTGGTTTCTCCCTGGTCTCGATCTGAAAAACAAGCTTCGGGACAAAGCGAAGTAAACCGAGGCGCTGACGTCATCCGCTGGATTTAAAGGGGCCGTACCGCCAGTCAATGCACGAGCAGTCTGGTACGCGGCTGTGAGCACTGTCGCTTTAAATGTGCTAATAATGCCCATAACAGATTATTTAGTTATTTCACTTCAGCAATTCTATTGAAAAACATTAAAATATAAATTTCATTGCAGACATGTACTCAACATGGTACAGAGAAACAACAACATTCATTTAAATAACGTCAAATATGAATAATAATGGTTCAGACAAGACTTCAATAATATACCATAATAAGAATTAAAAAACTGCATATTTCTTAAGGAGTTGACTGCAGTTTTACAGTTGTATTATTGTTTTGTGTTTATATTTTATTTGTCTTAATATATTTAAATTGTCATACATATTTAGTGAAATTGGGGGGTTACTTTTTATGTGTCTTTATAATTATTAAAAATATATATAATTGTTATGTTTAAAATGTATGATAACATTTTCACACTCAACTTTGATTTTATGATTAACACAATAAATAATATTTCATTCAAGTCCAGAAAGTAACTTAATCTATACAATGTTCAAATAAATGCGTTAAAGATTCTGGTTCATTATTGCTAAATAATTATATATAAAATATATAAATCTAAGAATTTGGAGGAATACAGATGTGTTGTTATGTTGTATAATGTAATATAAGTTTTCTCTTTAACAGCTGAACAATAACAGCTGTTTGTTTCTCATTTTATGGGAATTTGTTTTACAATCGACAGTGTAAATGTTTCATCATGTTTTCATTCGTGTTGTCAATGTTTACATTTCTTTCTTGACTTTTGCACTTTATTTTCTCATTGTTTAATGTTTTGCACCTAAATACTAAATCTGCTATTACCTAAAGTCAATAAACCAGATTTATATTTTATAAACAAGATTTAGATCCACGACAGAAAGTCACATGACTTCTGAGATTCTCACAGGCGCAACATGTCTGTGAACTGACCGTAGTACTACAGTGTACTACAGTACTACTGTGTACTACTGGAGTACTGTGTAACATGTTAGTACTGTGTAACAGGACTACTACTACTCCACCCAAGTCCTAAAATAAATACTTGTTTCTGTTCTTTGAGTCTAATGACAAACACAACAAACATATTTATTCATGCAAAGACCAGTTAGTTTTTTCATGTAAGATCAGAAGAAAAAAACACATATAATATATATATTTAAACGTATGAAGCAGTGAAGGCAACGAGGAGTTCACCTTTAAGACCTTTTATATAATCTCTTTGTCGTAGTGTTGCGTGTTTTTGTGAACATTTTGCATCTCTTTGTCGTTGCTTTGGTCTCTGAGGACGTTTTATTTTCATGGAAGTTCAGCTTTACTTTGAAGTCGCTCCAGACGTCCTCTCAGCTGATGGGACGTCCACAGGGAAGCAGAAAACTTCCCCTTTAAGTGTCAACCATGTATAAATATATTACATATATTTGATAAATACCAACATAATGCAAATAAAGAACGTGACAACACAAGAACATTCGGACGTTTAATAGTTTGTTAGAAATAACCATGAGAAGCGCTGGACAGACGTGTTCGTAGTGTAAATGCTGCACATTCGACATCTTTTACCAACAAGACAATAAATAACAATCCCAACGTTTCCTTTGTTAAAGGTGGAACTGAAGACGCTCTAACTAAAGGTGCTGCGGCCTCTCTCTCTCTCTCTCTCTCGTCACAGTGTTTTAATAATAATAAACAGTGACGTGAATGCACAGTATGCAGAGAGGAGGCCACACTGGAATGATAAAACATGAAATGCGATTCCAATTTCCTCCACCTGTTAAATCCTGTCGGTACTTCCTGGTGCGGCGGGCGAGCGAGGAGCTTCTGATGAACGGGTTGGTTTGATTTAGCGACACAAAGAGAACGTTTGGCTGTTTAAATATGAAGACGAAGAGGGCGACGAAGAGGGCTGCAGCTCCTCCTTCAGTCCGACGGGTTCTGGATGACGATCAGGAAGTAGTCCTTGTCTGTGAGGAAGAGAGACCATCGTTAAACTCCACTAGCTGGATGCTACGTGAGGAGAACACGGCCGAGCGTCGTGTAACGCCTCCTCACCTGGAGCGATCATGATCTCGTTCTTCTTGGAGCGGATGCGCAGGAAGGTGAGGTCGTTCTGGGGGTCGATGTCTCTCACGGTGCTGCGGGCCTTCATCACCAGCTGGTGGATGAGGCCGGCGTACTGGACCGTGCTGGCGTTGTCCAGGGTCGTCTTGATGGGGATGCCTGAGGCATTTACATATGGCATGGTTATTTACATGTTTATTTACGTAAACATGGTTATTTACATGTTTATTTACGTAAACATGGTTATTTACATGTTTATTTACGTAAACATGGTTATTTACATGTTTATTTACGTAAACATGCTTATTTACATGTTTATTTACGTAAACATGCTTATTTACATGTTTATTTACATGTTTATTCACATACACATGGTTATTTACATGTTTATTTACGTATGGCATGGTAATTTACATATTAATGTACATATGACATAATCATTTACCTAACATGTTTATTTACATATACATGTGTATTTACATAGTACATGCTTACATATTGCATGATCATTTACATGTTATATCTTCATTTAAAGGTAATAAACATAAAGGTGCTGCTGGGTAATACACATAAACATAAAGCTGCTGTACCTTCTGAATTGACGATGATGATTCCCTGCACTCCGTTCTGGCTCTGGATCCTCTTCAGGGTTTCCTCGACTTCCGCCTGTGGAGACGAGTTAGCATCAATGAACACGGCATCATGTAACACTGTAACAATTAACACAGTATAGTGAAACACGGCACAGCGTATCCCGGCATCATGTAGCACGGTAACAGAAGTGACCGAACCCCTCCGGTTACCGGACTATCTGCTGCCAGCACCGGAAACAACACAACAGCTAACCTGACAACGCCCGCTAGCCGCGGCTCTCATCTACTCAAACTCCATCTTTTGTACCACTTTATATTCCCGCCAGCGGGAACGGGAACATGTTCACGCGACACGCATACACGCACACACACACACGCACACACACACTACCATGTCCACGCTGAGAGGAGAGGTCCGTGTGCGAGATGAGGCTCCGGGCTCAGAACAGCAGCTAACGGCTCCGTAAGAGATGCTGGGCGAAGACGACTGACGTCACTTCCGGGTCAAGTGCCGCGATGCTGCATTCGCGGTCCGAAGGAAGAAGTGGAAGACGGAGCTCTCGTACTAAACTTAATCAGTTTACTTTCTGTGAAACAAAGAAGGTGGAGGAAGTATTTAGATACTGTACTTAAGTAAAAGTACTCATACCACACTTTAGAAATACTTGGTTACAAGTAAAATTATATTAGTATAATCATAAAAAACTATTGTACTATTAAATCAGAATCAGAAACCGTTTATTTGCGGGTTATACGAGGAATTTGTAAGTACGCAAATGTACAAACATGTGATTTTTACATATTTTATTATAATCTCGATTTAATTAACAGATAGCCGCCAATTATTATCAATCGACTAATTGATTAATCAATCAAATCGTTTCAGCTACACGTGTGAAGTGCTTATGATTCATACGCTTGTCACATATTTTGTGTGCAAAAAAATCTCTATTTGTAAAATAACTGTAAGTGAAATGATCACATTTGAGGTACTTTTACTTCACTTCAGTAAAGTCTAATGTTGTATTACATTACTCAGTCACACTCCACCAGTAAGAACAACAAGGACACATGAGGGAATAACGGAGTTTTACAGCTGCCCACATTTCATATCATATTTCCTCATAAAACAAAATAAATTGTCAGGAACATTCCATCTGTTTCAAAACTTTCTCATGTTTTGTTTTTCTTTGAGAACAACATGAATGATTTGTTTTTCATGTTATGATATTGATTATTTTACTTAAAACAAAGTGCTTTATTCATGTCTTTCTTCATAAATCTTATTAAAGTAAAGAATGTTAACAATGTGGGCGTGGCCAGTGTTTCTCATCAAGTCAGACACAAACAGAGAAGCCGGAACCGGAAGTGTGGAGATGTTGCCTTCAAAGTAAAAGAGGGTGGAATCAACGCTTGGCTTTACACAAAGGGAGGACTTTCAGTTTAATATAATAATATAAAATTCAAATATAATTCTGTGAGAGAGAAAAATATTCAACATTCATGTTTTTATTTTTGCAAACGTCCCTTTGAGACGAATGAATGAAGACCAGGAAGTGAACGACAAGGCGTCTTCAGTGTCAGATATCAGATTAGGATACAGGGAGTTAATAATATGCAATATTTATTTATTTAGTGTTCATTTATTTATTTATCATCTATATGGCATATTTGTATTCGTTAATTAGTTAATTGTTTTATTTATTCCTTTGTATTCATTTATTATTATTATTATTATTATTATTATTATTATTATTATTATTATTATTATTATTATTATTATTATTATTATATACATTTTGTATTTGTATTAATTAATTAACCATTTCCACCTCAATGTAAATTAGGTTGACTAATGTCCCTTTCTGGTCCAGCGAGTACAAACAATAATGCATTAACAATAATGTAGTAATATGTCTAAATTTGAGAAAATGTACTTGTAAACTGTATTTGAAAGATAACACTTTGGGACCAACACTGGAGAACAAAATGACCTGTTTTGGTTTTGTCTGTTAAAATAGTTTAAGTGGGTTAATACCGTTAACACTTGTGAACCTATGCGCCGGACCTTTATTTCTAAAGGACCCGACCGGAAGCACCTGACGCAGCGCGGGAGTTTGTCGTCTTCACGCCGCGGAGCTCCGACCCTCAGACGAGAGAGAGAGCGGCGGAGACATGGGCGAGCAGGACGGAGACCTCGGTGAGCAAAACACGCGCGTCTCTCTCCCCCGGGCGTTGGGTCCGGACTCCCGGGCGTTGGGTGCTCTCTCCCGGGCGTTGGGTGCTCTCTCCCGGGCAGAGGGGTGCGGACTCCCGGGCAGAGGGGTGCGGACTCCCCGCGGAGCAAAACACCGCGTGCTGGGGTTAAGTTTAAGTTTAACGCCCACGGGCTGTGGCTTACTGGGAACACTGGGAACAACCTTCAACCCTTCCCTGTTTTTAAGGTGTTTTTCTCGTGTTTTTATGGTGTTTATCTCGTGTTCATGAGGTTTAAGGGGACAAACTGCAGCGTTTCATTATTGTTGTTATTGTCTCGTGTTTATGTGGAAAACAAGTTTTCATGAAAAAACTGCAGTTTTTCTGAATTATAATAATTGTTATTGTCTCGTATTTATGAGGGGAAAAGTGTTTTTAAAATAATTATAACTAAAGTTATTATCTTGTATTTCTGTGAAAAAACAGTTTTCATGAAAAAAAAACAGTTTTATTAATAATAACCATTATTATTACCTTGTATTTCTATGAAAAAAGCTTTTCAGAAAAAACTGCAGTTTTTTTAAGAATATAATAATTGTTATTATTGTTATTATCTATGAAAAAAAGTTCATGGAAAAAAAGCTTTTTTTAATTTATTTTTTAAAGTTTTCATTAAAAAAAATAGTAGTTTAAAAAAATTATAGTTAATGATAATTAATATGTATTGTTGTTATCTCATCTTTCTGAGGAAAACACCAGCGAGAACGCTGAATGAGCTCACAGTATAATTAAAATATATGATAAATAGAATAAAATATGTACTCAAATTAAATTATGAAAAATAATGTTAAATATACAATGAAATATGATAAACAGTATAACATATGTACAGTAAAAATAATGACAATTTGATAACATGTACAAGGAAAATACTGTAAATTAAAGACAGTGAAAATCCAACAAAAATATGACAAAATTATATCACATTTTCATAATACATCTGAGAACAACACTATAATAATCTGTACAGTGAAAATATAAAAAATACTATAAAATATGTACATTTTAAATATGTTCAGTAAAAAATATGATGAAACCCTTTTAAACATGTACTTAACATCTGTGAAAAAAAGTATAAAATATGGACATTTAAAACATGAAAAGAATATATAAAGTACAGACAATACAAATATGACAAAATACTATAAAACACGTTCAGTAAAAATACTATTTTATATAATATGTACAATAAAAACATGGGAACATAATACAAAAAAATATGAACAAATATATAACATTTAAATAATATGCCTGAAGAAGAAATATGCAAAAAAACCAACTAAAATATGCAAAAAGAAACACGAGGAAATTCAAATAGATGTGTGTTGAACCTGCAGACCGCAGCAGATCTGTGTGTTGTGTTCAGGGTCTGCAGGAGTATTTTGGACTCATTGTCCTCTTTATTGCTCTCTCTAATGAGTCTGGACTCCGCCCTCCTCCCTTCCTCCTCCTGTGTTTCCGTCCCCAGCAGAGTATTGTGTGATGTAGTGACATCTGTTTTATTTTTAGCGTGACGCTCGCTGAGCGTCTGCACGCCGCCTCGGAAGTGTTGTAATCAGATGCTATTGTGTATATTTAAGTAATGCTGCGTCGATTGTTGTATTAATACATTATATTCTTTGGTGTGTTGGCATTCATTTATCTGATGCTGCTGCAGTCTGGGAAATCTATTCAAACCAGACTGTAAGTAGAACTCTACCTCCAACCAGGAAGAGAAGACGGGGAATAAACTAAAGGTTGTGGTTTAGACTTCAAGTAAACTTTAGAATACGGTGATTGTTCAGATTAGCTTTGGTCAGAGTCATTTCTTTACAGGAATTATATTCCTTAAAACACATTGGAGTGAAGTTTAGACAGAACTGTTGTAACGTGGGTTTTATGTGAGAGCAACAACAACAACAACAACAACAACAACAACAACAACACACACGCTTCATAAAACATGTTTTCCCCGTCTGGCATTGCAGCACAAAGAGAATCCACCAGCTCTACATCTCTGAGGAGCTCGTCAGGCGGATCGGTTCATCCACGTGAGCCAGTCGGCCCCGCCCCCTCCCATTGCCCAGCAAGCCCCGCCCCCTCCCATTGTCCAGCAAGCCCCGCCCCTCCCATTGTCCAGCAAGCCCCGCCCCTCCCATTGTCCAGCAAGCCCCGCCCCCTCCCATTGCCCAGCAAGCCCCGCCCCTCCCATTGCCCAGCAAGCCCCTCCACCACGCCCTGTGAGCTCACCTTTGTGTCTCTAAGGTTTCTCCTCAAAGGTCCGGGTGTCTTCTGTCAACAGAGGGCCGATCCTGGACGCTAGTCTCTCGTATGGAACACACTTCAGGACCGACGATGAGGTCGGGTAAGAGGCTGACCCTCTTACCCGACGGGCGCCACGGCCTCGTGCTTCATGTTTCTGTGTTAGTTTAAGCAGATTTTATGCAAACATTGTCCAGCAAGTCTGACAAAACAATCCGCTGACTTTCCACCGTATCACATGGTCTTCATCTGTGGATCTGCTCCACGCAATGAGTCAGTGTTGTTTACCCAGGATGCAGCAGTAATCCAGGGCTCAGCTGTAAATATTGCACAATACGCCAAGTAGATGCATGGCGTGTGAGGAGCCCAGAAGAGAGGCCTCTCGCTTCCTCCTCCTCGCCGGAGAGAGCTGCACATGCTCAGTCGCCATTGGTCGATGGTGAGAAAATGGAGGCGGGTAAAGACAAAGTTTGTGAGCTGAAAGCTTTTCAATTATCCTGTATTATTTAGTTTGAGGCGGCTGTAGCTCAGGGGGTGAGTGGTCGTCCTGTAACCACGAGGTCGCCGGCTCGATCCCCAGTCCCCCCATAGCTCACATGTCTCATGTCCCTGAGACACTGAACCCCCAGCTGCTCCCCGCGCGCCCCACAGGGCAGAACACTGCCCCCCAACCAGGTCAAATGAAGAAGCATTTCCCCAAGGGGATAAATAAAGGATACTGTATTTCTTTGGTGGCGTCCTGCTGCGTTTGGCAACAAACTCGACGTGAAACATTCTCGGTTATTTGCTTCGTTTCGCTCTAGATGCCCCGGTGAGGGGGAGGGGCTTATCTCCATTGAAACCGAGCCATTTATTTCCACTATTTCTGCTTTGTTCATGCTGTGTTGTTCATTTGTGTCATTGCCGTCTTTGGCGTTGTTGACGTCATTGGCGTCAATGGAGTCGTTGGCTTCATTGACTTCATTGGAGTTGTTGGAGTCGTTAGAGTTGTTGGCTTCATTGCCGTCGTTAGCTTCATTGGCTACATTGACGTCGTTGGAGTCGTTGCCGTCGTTGGCTTCATTGGCCATTGTTGCCGTCGTTGCATTGACTTTGTATGTATTGTATCTACTCGCATAAAAAACTCTCCGTTTGGAAGTCGCAGGTTAACTTTCTGAAAGACGTCAGACCTGAAGTGTGTTCCATACGAGAGACTAGCGTCCAGGATCGGCCCTCTGTTGACAGAAGACACCCGGACCTTTGAGGAGAAACCTTAGAGACACAAAGGTGAGCTCACAGGGCGTGGTGGAGGGGCTTGCTGGGCAATGGGAGGGGGCGGGGCTTGTTGGACAATGGGAGGGGGCGGGGCTTGTTGGACAATGGGAGGGGCGGGGCTTGTTGGACCATGGGAGGGGGCGGGGCTTGTTGGGCAATGGGAGGGGGCGGGGCTTGTTGGACAATGGGAGGGGCGGGGCTTGTTGGACCATGGGAGGGGGCGGGGCTTGTTGGGCAATGGGAGGGGCGGGGCTTGTTGGGCAATGGGAGGGGCGGGGCTTGTTGGGCAATGGGAGGGGCGGGGCTTGTTGGACAATGGGAGGGGGCGGGGCTTGTTGGACAATGGGAGGGGCGGGGCTTGTTGGGCAATGGGAGGGGCGGGGCTTGTTAGGCAATGGGAGGGGGCGGGGCTTGTTGGGCAATGGGAGGGGCGGGGCTTGTTGGGCAATGGGAGGGGCGGGGCTTGTTGGGCAATGGAGGGGGCGGGGCCGACTGGCTCACGTGGATGAACTGATCCGCCTGATCTCCTCAGAGACATAGAGGTGGACTCTCTTGGTGTTGGCACGAGGCCAGTTCCTGCAATACCAGACGCGGAAAACGTGTTTTAATGAAAGCTTGTTTTGTTGTTGTTGTTGTTGTTGTTGTTGTTGTTGTTGCTGCTCTCACATAAAACCCACGTTACAACAGTCTAAACTTCACTGAAGAATGTGTTTTAAGGAATATTATTGATTTCATGTAGTTCAGATGTTTCCAGTGAGATGTTGAGTTCATATTCAGTGACTTTGCTGTTGGAGGCGCCGGGGACATTATGGCAAAGCCGACCGATGAAAAATTCCACGAAGACTTCTAATGAAGAGATTAATGAATCAATTAAGAGAGTAATTAATCAATTAAGAGATTAATTAATCAATTAAGAGATTAATTAATCAATTAAGAGATTAATTAATAAATTAAGAGTCTTTAACCCGGTCCCTTCACAGACCCCCATGTGGCTCTTTAAAGGCCGATGCAGCTTCCTGAAGGTTCTCCCTTCCTGCCACACGGACAGAAACGCTGTCCTTCCTTCAGACGCTTTCCTTTGTTGGGAAATGACTTTTTATGACATCACATTTATCTTCTATGGATTTGCCGTTTCATAGCAGCTGACTGCAATGTGGAAACATATCCAGTGAATGAAAGACCAAGAAGCCTCAACCTCTTCCTCATCTCATCTTCTCAGGTGCATTTGACCCCAACATCCCAGAGGAGGGCCCTTCAGCGCCCCCTCCTGGCTGGCTGGATGGCATACATGGATACCAGGGCCACAAGGGAGGAGGTGAGTCTTTTGTTCTGTTCTCTTTTGCTTTTTTTCCATTTTAAAGGGACAGTGATGAGCGAGGAGGAGGAGGAGGAGGAGAACCAACACTACCTCTTTAGTCCACAGGGGGCACCAGAACCAACACTACCTCTTTAGTCCACAGGGGGCGCCAGAACCAACACTACCTCTTTAGTCCACAGGGGGCGCCAGAACCAACACTACCTCTTTAGTCCACAGGGGGCGCCAGAACCAACACTACCTCTTTAGTCCACAGGGGGCACCAGAACCAACACTACCTCTTTAGTCCACAGGGGGCGCCAGAACCAACACTACCTCTTTAGTCCACAGGGGGCGCCAGAACCAACACTACCGCTTTAGTCCACAGGGGGCACCAGAACCAACACTACCTCTTTAGTCCACAGGGGGCGCCAGAACCAACACTACCTCTTTAGTCCACAGGGGGCGCCAGAACCAAGACTACCTCTTTAGTCCACAGGGGGCACCAGAACCACCACTACCTCTTTAGTCCACAGGGGGCACCAGAACCACCACTACCTCTTTAGTCCACAGGGGGCACCAGAACCAACACTACCTCTTTAGTCCACAGGGGGCACTAGAACCAACACTACCTCTTTAGTCCACAGGGGGCACTAGAACCAACACTACCTCTTTAGTCCACAGGGGACACTAGAACCACCACAATGAAAGTTCCCCGTCATGACTTCATCAACCCTCCTCCATGTTCTTGTCTCCTCCAGAGGATGAGAACCCGTTGTACCCTCCCCCCCCCGCCTACACCCCCCAGCCCGAACTCAACAAGAACACCCTGGTGCCCGACGTCAGGTAGCACACCTCAGTCTGAGCTTTGTCTTTTAGACACATACATGAAGGCATTCATGTGTGTGTGTGTGTGTGTGTGTGTGTGTGTGTGTGTGTGTGTGTGTGTGTGTGTGACCCTCCAGGGTCCCCACAGTGTCGGAGGACGTGGCCCGAGCCGCGCTGCTCAAGTTTGTGGAATCAAAGTGGAAGTACAGCTCCAAACCCGCCAGAAACCTGGTCTTCAAGGAGCTGAAGCCCATCACGGTGTACCGGGTAGGGTCACGTCTCTGTCACCTGTCTCGCTTCTGATGGGACAGGTGTGAACACGTCCTACCACCTCGGAGTGTTTTCATCCATGACCCCGCCTCCATCCAGTGTTTCTGACTGTCCTCCTCCTGCAGTACCGGCTGGAGACCTACACCGAGACCAGGACCAGCGGCTGGCAGTTTGAGCCCTACAACGGTAACACACATAACACCTCTTCAAGGAATATGAAATAACCCTTTGTTGTCAAAAAACAGTGATACAAATAAAGAAGAATACAAATATATATTATAAATATAAAATATGTATTTGCTGTGGCCTGTAAACCGGTGAGATGTTGCACAAAATAAACAAGGGAGCTTGTTCGTGCTTCTTAATGAACAGTTAGTTAGAACATCTAAAGAAGAACAGTTAGAGTTACTCTATGAAAATCCTCCCTGCAGCTAGTTAGCACCAAACCCAAAGTGCCGCTGAGGCTGATGGGAGATCCTTCACTTCACAAGTTGAGCCAACATCGTCACCCTTTGAGACGCGACCTCCCTTCAAGGTCACGGGCCGTTCATGAGACGTGAGGCGGTTCTAGGGCTGTGCGTCATACCGGTGGTGCATAGCCGTAACTCTTCGGCAGGCAGCAACATGTATTGTTCACGGCTCGGCGCAGCGGTCTGAGCTGTGAGTTTGTAAAATTACACCGTCGAACTGCATGCTGGGTACAGATTGCCCAATATCATCGCACAGTTTTTTTTCCACCTTCATTCCCCTGGGTCCTAAGTCCCTCCTTGTTTAGCTTCCTAGCAGCCTCTATGTACCAACGTACAAACAGCTGTTGGCCAGCCGGCGGTGAACAACGACGGCGGCGCTCCTTTTCGGCGGTAATGAATGAATGTGTTTACTCGGGAAAAAATACAGTGAAACCGCCAGAATCCTACAAATGACCGTGATATGAATTTTTGGCCACACCGCCCAGCCCTAGGTTGTACATCTCCACCATGTCCTCCTCCAACAGGCCAGGTGGTGGACGGGCCTCAGTACGGGGCGAGTCCTCCCCCGTGGGACGTCCCGATGGCGCCGCCGCCGAGGTTCAGCGACCGCGTGGACAAGGTCCGCGTGCCGCACTCGTCCCTGGTGAAGGTGCAGCTTCCTCTCCTCTCCTCAGGCTGCTGTTAATGGACTTGTTATCAACGTAATGTGCAAGTGTGTGTGTGTGTGTGTGTGTGTGTGTGTGTGTGTGTGTGTGTGTGTGTGTGTGTGTGTGTGTGTGTGTGTGTGTGTGTGTGTGTGTGTGTTTCCAGCCGTGTCACAAGTGCAACGGCTGCGGAAGAACCCGCTGTGGACACTGCTTTGGGCGAGGCCAGGTGAGAGGCCTTCATCCTTCATCCACAGTCTTCATCGTAGTGCAGCGTCTTCACTGTAGATATCTTTGTCCTTTTAGTTTATTATAACTATAACGTACATAGCTTACTTACAACATTTTCCTAAACTTGAACAATGATTACATGAAAACTCTGCTCCCTATCAAAAAATGCCCAATTGGGCAAATAAACTCCAGACTTTTGTCAAGGTTTTAAACGTTAAATCGTTTCTCTACGTTAAAGTATGGCGAGTCACTACGGGCACGAAGATGAGTGTTTTTCTCTCTTCAAGGCGAAACCATTCAAGTGAATGGGACGATTTCTCGTCGTTTTTCGGGGAAACGGTCGAAATTTGGTGAAAAGTCATGAAACCCATTGGTCAACATGTGTTTATGAACCCTGTTATAACAACGACGTCGCCTCCTCACAGAAGCGCTGTCCGTTCTGTCACGGCCACGGACGCTCCAGGAACAAGCGCTGCACCTCCTGCCAGGGCCGAGGCCGCAAGAGGTGGGTCTCTCTCTCTCTCTCTCTCTCTCTCTCTCTCTCTCTCTCTCTCTCTCTCCCTCTCTCTCTCACTCTCTCGCCCCTCTCTCCTCCAGGTGTATCACCTGTCAGGGCCACGGCTACAAGACCTGCTGCGTGTGCCTGGGCAGCCAGAGCCTGCTGCACTTCATCCTGCTCACCGTGACCTGGTGCGTCACCTCGCCCACCCACTGCCCTGCACGCCTGCTTCTGTGTGTTCATGTGTGTGTGTGTGTGTGTGTGTGTGTGTGTGTGTGTGTGTGTGTGTGTGTGTGTGTGTGTGTGTGTGTGTGTGTCTGTGTGTGTGTGTGTGTGTGTGTGTGTGTGTAGGAAGAACGACATCTCCAACTTCATCCCGGACCGCCAGCCCGACTTCCCCGACAAGAAGTTTGAGAAGGTGACCGGAGATCCTTTCTTCGTGGATGAGAGCGTTCTGGTAAAAACTGAACACAGTTCTTGTTTTGGTGATGAGTTCACGTCCCACCTGAGATGTGACCTGAACGCCTCGCTCACCATCCGTGTTTCCTCCCTCCGCGTCCTGCCAGGTGTACCCGATCCAGGGTTTCCCCGATCAGGAGATCTGCGACGTTTCCACCAAACTGATTAACGAACACTTCAATCGCTTTCGATCCACCAGCCGCATCCTGCAGCAGGTACGAGCCTCACCTGTGCTCTAGAGAAGCTAACGCTGTAGCACCTCACCTGTGCTCTAGAGAAGCTAACGCTGTAGCACCTCACCTGTGCTCTAGAGAAGCTAACGCTGTAGCATCTCACCTGTGCTCTAGAGAAGCTAACACTGTAGCACCTCACCTGTGCTCTAGAGAAGCTAACGTTGTGTAGCACCTCACCTGTGCTCTAGAGAAGCTAACGCTGTAGCA
>NC_136593.1:1072571-1075071 GCF_910589615.1 Taurulus bubalis | reverse complement strand
TATTAACTCGTCTGTGTGCGTTGTTCTTTTTGATATATTTGTCTTCGTAACATTTGACCGTCTTATCATCATCAGCACGTCTTTATTTTCTCTCATTGCTTTGGACAAAGAACAAAAACACACACACACAGTGTGTACTTTGGCACACACACAGCAGCACCATCACACTCTATTGTGTCACTGTGTTCGTCTCGCCGACTAATTAATAACTTCTTATCAGGACAAGGCAACAATAAAGTATTTCTGCCGAGCTCAGCGCTTCCTTCCTCTCCGAAAGCATCTGAACACACCGTGGAGCTGGCGCCAAGCAACACACACACACACACACACACACACACACACACACACACACACACACACACACACACACACACACACACACACAGACTATGGCCTCCCACAATGTAAGGTATAGTTACATGACTCATTATTAACACATTCCTTAATGAACTGTTGTACGTTCAGAAGCTGTTGCCAGCTGTTCAGTAATGATCGTAATCAGTAACCATAACAACACTAAATATACGATCTTCTCAACTAGAGGAATGAAGTAGAGCAGATTTGTAACCGGAACATTTTTTATGTAGTTTAACACCGTTAAGCCCCGCCCCCCACAAGAGACAGAGATTCAAAGAGACAGCATGTTCCTCAGTTTGAATCTTTTCTGCAGAAGGTTATGTCTCTTTGTAGCTTTGCATTGTTTGTGTTCGTTTTGCATCTTGATGAAGTTGTTTTACATCTCGTTGAAGTCGTTTTGCATCTTGTTGAAATCGTTTTGCATCTTGTTGAAATCGTTTTGCATCTCGTTGAAGTCATTTTGCATCTCGTTGAAGTTGTTTTGCATCTTGATGAAGTTGTTTTGCATCTCGTTGAAGTTGTTTTGCATCTTCTTGAAGTTGTTTTGCATCTTGTTGAAGTTGTTTTGCATCTCGTTGAAGTTGTTTTACATCTTGTTGAAGTTGTTTTGCATCTCGTTGAAGTTGTTTTGCATCTTGTTGAAGTTGTTTTGCATCTCGTTGAAGTTGTTTTACATCTTGTTGAAGTTGTTTTGCATCTTGTTGAAGTAGTTTTGCATCTTGTTGAAGTTGTTTTGCATCTTCTTGAAGTTGTTTTGCATCTTGTTGAAGTTGTTTTGCATCTCGTTGAAGTTGTTTTGCATCTTCTTGAAGTTGTTTTGCATCTTGTTGAAGTTGTTTTGCATCTCGTTGAAGTTGTTTTACATCTTGTTGAAGTTGTTTTGCATCTCGTTGAAGTCGTTTTGCATCTTGTTGAAGTCGTTTTGCATCTTGATGAAGTTGTTTTACATCTCGTTGAAGTCGTTTTGCATCTCGTTGAAGTCGTTTTGCATCTTGTTGAAGTTGTTTTGCATCTCGTTGAAGTCGTTTTGCATCTTGATGAAGTTGTTTTGCATCTTGATGAAGTTGTTTTGCATCTTGATGAAGTTGTTTTACATCTCGTTGAAGTCGTTTTGCATCTTGTTGAAGTCGTTTTGCATCTTGTTGAAGTCGTTTTGCATCTTGTTGAAGTCGTTTTGCATCTTGTTGAAGTCGTTTTGCATCTTGTTGAAGTTGTTTTGCATCTTGTTGAAGTTGTTTTACATCTTGTTGAAGTCTTGTTGAATAAAACTATCAATTAAAGTTGAATTTATCTCTAATTGACCATTTATTACTGATGGTTATTATAAAGTGTGACTGAAGGTTCCAGTTACATGTTCCTGCAGTTTGTGAAGAGTTGGACGAGATGTTGGAAGTTGACTTACAGAAAATAATATCTATATATATTTAGTAGCACAATCCACAGTAGCAGCGTCACGGCCTCCAGATGTGGGACAGATGGGTTTCATGAATTTTCCCTTTTGCAACAAAAAAAGACCAAAACTCATGAGATCAGCGAGCTGAAAAAGGTCCTGTGATGTTCATGTCCCAGAAGAGATGGAGGACAATACACAGAACACACACACACACACACACACACACACACACACACACACACACACACACACACACACACACACACACACACACACACACACACACACACATTCATCTGCACGTGTTGCTTATTCTACAGCTAAATACTGTAGTCGCGTCCTTGATTCTGCTGCACACATTGTCCATCTGTGTCTGCTCCCTGCTGGGCTCTGTTTGGTCTACACGGGTATGAAAGCACCACAAACACACACACACACACACACACACACACACACACACACACACACACACACACACACAGGGAAATGAAAGGCTGAGTTGTATTCGTGTCCTCAGGGAGACGTTTATTTGACTTACTGCAGAACAATGTACTCGACATAAAGGACTTTATTTAGGATGCCATTGTTTATTCTGTGTGTGTGTGTGTGTGTGTGTGTGTGTGTGTGTGTGTGTGTCACTTCCTGTCCTTCACAACTTGAACTTGCACTTTAAAACAGATACTTTGTGTTATTTGTTCCTGCTCCTCAGATGAAAACACAATCCGACCGCTGTAAAGTTTAACGTCGCAC
>NC_136593.1:1052571-1067571 GCF_910589615.1 Taurulus bubalis | reverse complement strand
GCTACTAATGTTACTAGCTCTCCTCCTGTTGGTTCTCTGTTAGCGGTGCTGCTAATGTTACTAGCTCTCCTCCTGTTGGTTCTCTGTTAGCGGTGCTGCTAATGTTACTAGCTCTCCTCCTGTTGGTTCTCTGTTAGCGGTGCTGCTAATGTTACTAGCTCTCCTCCTGTTGGTTCTCTGTTAGCGGTGCTGCTAACATTATTAGCTCTCCTCCTGTTGGTTCTCTGTTAGCGGTGCTGCTAACGTTACTAGCTCTCCTCCTGTTGGTTCTCTGTTAGCGGTGCTACTAATGTTACTAGCTCTCCTCATGTTGGTTCTCTGTTAGCGGTGCTGCTAACATTATTAGCTCTCCTCCTGTTGGTTCTCTGTTAGCGGTGCTGCTAACGTTACTAGCTCTCCTCCTGTTGGTTCTCTGTTAGTGGTGCTGCTAACATTACTAGCTCTCCTCCTGTTGGTTCTCTGTTAGCGGTGCTGCTAGCGTTACTAGCTCTCCTCCTGTTGGTTCTCTGTTAGCGCTGCTGGTAACGTTACTAGCTCTCCTCCTGTTGGTTCTCTGTTAGCGGTGCTGCTAACATCACCAGCTCTCCTCCTGTTGGTTCTCTGTTAGCGGTGCTGCTAACATCACTAGCTCTCCTCCTGTTGGTTCTCTGTTAGCGGTGCTGCTAACGTTACTAGCTCTCCTCCTGTTGGTTCTCTGTTAGCGGTGCTGCTAACGTTACTAGCTCTCCTCCTGTTGGTTCTCTGTTAGCGGTGCTGCTAGCGTTACTAGCTCTCCTACTATTGGTTCTCTGTTAGCGGTGCTGCTTATGTTACTAGCTCTCCTCCTGTTGGTTCTCTGTTAGCGGTGCTGCTAACGTTACTAGCTCTCCTCCTGTTGGTTCTCTGTTAGCGGTGCTGCTAACGTTACTAGCTCTCCTCCTGTTGGTTCTCTGTTAGCAGTGCTGCTAACGTTACTAGCTCTCCTACTATTGGTTCTCTGTTAGCGGTGCTGCTAACGTTACTAGCTCTCCTCCTGTTGGTTCTCTGTTAGCGGTGCTGCTAACGTTACTAGCTCTCCTACTATTGGTTCTCCGTTCCTGGACGTCGTAGTTTTAAAGGCTGAAGCTTTCTACTGAAATAACTGTATAATAAATAACTGTCTGCTTGCTCCATCTGAACGATGAATAACAGCAACGCGTCTTTCCTCCTGGACAATGCGCTTGAACAAAGCCTGATAATATGTGACTAACTCCAAGGATGAGGGCGTTGCGTAAGAATCCAGGGGCCCGTTTCCTATCCTTCTCCTTCCTGACGCTGCCATCTGGAAGCAGATGACATCATCAGCCTTTCCTCTTCCCAGAATCCCCCCCGAGACAGAGAGCGGATATTTCCTCGAGGCCTCGGTCAGACAGAGGGAGAGGCAACGATCACGGAGAGGCGAGGAAGACGCTGTCCTCTTCCCAGAATGCTTTGCCCAGTGCAGCTCGGTTCCCACAACGCCGGTTGTTTGTCTTGACTTCACTGGAACAACCAGACGTGCGCTCGTCTCTCGTCTCTCTCGCTCGAGCAGCGCAGTCTTTCATCGGGACGTGAAACCGCCGTGTTCTCTCACCGCGTCGCCCTTTGTCTATCCGTGTTCATGAACGGTGGAGTAATGACGCTGGGCGGAGTTTGAGAGGTTGGCGTTGGGTTCAGGACCCTGATGGGAACCAGCTCCTGGAGCTCTTCTCTGAAGGCTTCCTCTCCGGAGGCCCTGACAGGTGTCACATGAGGCGTCTTCCAAGAGAGCATTGTGTAGACTTCTTCATCTCGGGACAGGCTGTCCTCACACAGCGGTCATGCATCATAATGAAGGTGCTGCAATACGCAGATATGTCAAGAGATCAATGGGTTTTAATCCACATAGTCACGAACCAGGAAGTATGACCTCAACAATACTACACAGGACCAGGTGGTTGGGTCACACAAAAGGTCTTTTAGCCAAGAGACGACTACAGTAGTTATTTTAACCCAAACCATCATCTTTATTAAACATAAATAAGTATTTCATCATCTTTATTAAACACAACTAAGTATTTCATCATCTTCTTTATCTTCTCTCTGATGGATCACATGCTGATAAACATAAGCATTTAAATCAAATTATGTTGCACATCCATCACTTTCAGATCGCTTCCTTCAAAGCTCAGGACCGGCAAACGTATTTAATACTTCTTTAACTTCTTAATGGATGCTCTAGATCCCTCCCTGGTGTTTAACTTCTTAATGGATGCTCTAGAAGCCTCCCTGGTGTTTAACTTCTTAATGGATGCTCTAGAAGCCTCCCTGGTGTTTAACTTCTTAATGGATGCTCTAGATCCCTCCCTGGTGTTTAACTTTTTAATGGATGCTCTAGAAGCCTCCCTGGTGTTTAACTTCTTAATGGATGCTCTAGATCCCTCCCTGGTGTTTAACTTCTTAATGGATGCTCTAGAAGCCTCCCTGGTGTTTGACTTCTTAATGGATGCTCTAGAAGCCTCCCTGGTGTTTAACTTCTTAATGGATGCTCTAGAAGCCTCCCTGGTGTTTAACTTCTTAATGGATGCTCTAGAAGCCTCCCTGGTGTTTAACTTCTTAATGGATGCTCTAGAAGCCTCCCTGGTGTTTAACTTCTTAATGGATGCTCTAGAAGCCTCCCTGGTGTTTAACTTCTTAATGGATGCTCTAGAAGCCTCCCTGGTGTTTGACTTCTTAATGGATGCTCTAGATCCCTCCCTGGTGTTTAACTTTTTAATGGATGCTCTAGAAGCCTCCCTTGTGTCAGAGCAGCTGGTGGGCGGGTGAAGCCAGCCGACTGGAGCAGACCCAGTGGTAGTTGATCACCTCGCTGCCCTCACGGTCACGTTATCACGGCATCTGGGATGCATTTATTTCAGGGCGTTCAGCAAAAACAATAAAGATCATACAAAACAGGGACTTTTATTTATGTCTTCATCGTCATGTCATAGCGTATTTATCGTTAAGGAGTTTGTTTATCTATGTCGAAAAAAGAAAAAAGCAATTTTTTCCGTTCCACCTTCTTCTAAAAGCGAGTCTCCCTTTGTTCAAATCCTTCCAGGAGGAAACGTTGGAATATTAACTTCTGTCCTGGATTCAAGAATGTTGTTTGGGCTTCCTGTGGAGCGTCTGACGTCTTCCTGCAGGACTCTGAGGTCACAGAGACCAGAACAAGGCCAGGGGCCAACTTCTGTAACTCCAGGAGCCAATGGGAATAAAACAGAGTCAAGATATGAGATAAACCCAAAGACTGAACCATCAAGTCACGGCACAGAGCGCATGTTTTCATATTGATGCAACTGTTGATCACATCATGTTTGTTAGAGTTTCTCTCATGTGTTTTATATCATTGATTTTGACTGAAATAATAAGAGATGTAAGAGACACACAAAACAACCACAGAGACACCAAACAAGAGATGAAGAACTACTGACAAGACAACCACATGAGTTACAAGAGACACAAATCGATCACAAAGAAGCACAAAATAACTACAAAGAGATGAAAAACGACCACAAAGAGACACAAGCCAATCATAAAGTGACACAACAAACCCGAAATAGACACAATAACCAGAAAACGACCACAAAGAGACACACAACAACAAGAACAAGAGGTTAAACCACGATGAGTCTGAGTCCTTCTGCTGGTCTCCTCATCCACGATGAGTAACAGCGTCTTCAAGTGCTTTAAATATTGTGTGTTTTATGACGTGTCCCCAGCAGCCGGCATGTTTCCACTGCAGATTAAATCTCGGCTGCAGAAGATATTTCAACTCCCGCCGCGGTACATTCCATCCATTTGAGCTTTTTATGTGTTTGAGTGTGAATCAAGAATCCTTCAGTAATTTCCTCCTCAGAGGAAAAACAGAAAGCCGCTCAAACTGAGTCATTGTGTTCATTACGGCTGGAGCCGGTTGCTCTAGTGAAGTACCTGTGAGGGCGTGATGTCACGTCCTGCTTCAGGTACGCTCTGCATGGATCTCTCTGCTGCAACGTGGCCGTGCTGAGAAAGGAAGAGCAGCACTAGGAAGACGGTGCAGGATGATCTGACACCGGGAACACGAGGTTCATTACAATCTGCTCTTTGGCTCAACGCCTCCCCTCGACGTCCGGGTCAAACCTCCAGAAACGAAATCAAGAACAGTTGCGTGAAAGAACAAATGTTTGAATGTCAGAGAAAGACTCTGAGATTTACTGTGTCTCTTTAATCACTTCCATCCACCTCCACGCGTTGTCAGAATGCGTGTATTCATCCTCCTGAGAAAGTAGTTCTGAACATTTACAACACATTTCACTGCCGTGCCAAACATGCAGTCAGCTGGAGGTTTGCACACATTTATTTTAGTTCTTATATTCAAACTTAGTTTTCATATTTTGTTGATGCATTGAAGTAACAAATACAGTTTTGTCACACACACACACCAGCTGAAACAATGAGTTAAATACATCAGTCAATCTGCAGAAAACTGAAGCATAGACTTCTATACAACCAGTGGAGTCCCCTAATGATGGTCAGTAGAGAGAATGCAGCTTGAACAAATGAAGCATAGACTTCTATACAACCAGAGGAGTCGCCTGGTGGTCAGGAGAGAGAATGCAGCTTTAACACATGAAGCATATACTTCTATACAACCAGAGGAGTCGCCTGGTGGTCAGGAGAGAGAATGCAGCTTTAACACATGAAGCATAGACTTCTATACAACCAGAGGAGTCTCCCCCTGCTGGTCAGGAGAGAGAATGCAGCTTTAACACATGAAGCATAGACTTCTATACAACCAGAAGAGTCTCCCCCTGGTGGTCAGGAGACAGAATGCAGCTTTAACGCATGAAGCATAGACTTCTATACAACCAGAGGTCTCTCCCCCTGCTGGTCAGTAGAGAAAATGCAGCTTTAACACATGAAGTATATACTTCTATACAACCAGAGGAGTCGCCCCCTGGTGGTCAGGAGAGAGAAAGCAGCTTTAACACATAAAAAACAAGACTCTCTATTATATTTTCTTGTGGACTGCACGGTCTCCGCTTCAAACCGTTTCAAACTTGTGGTTTATGTCCAAAACAAAACAAAAAAATCTGCAAAACTACTTTGTTAGGTAAAAAAAACTTCATGGTTTGGCTTAAAATCACTGAGAAATTGGAACAAAAACTACAACAAAAACGCAACAAAAGTACCTTGTACTCGAGGGATATTGTGTTTTTTTCCAGCTTACATTGAAGTTTATTTCTGAGTGATTGTTGGACGGAACGAGGATAAAAACGATGCAATTTATAGTCGTTTAGTTTCCATGTTACCGCCTGCTGTCTTTATCCAGTGGACACGCTGCTCAGTGAGGAACTGAGAGCGTTTGGAAACACGTTTCTTTCTTCCTAGAATCATCACGTTACTTGATCACTAGAGGATGTTTATGCTGCTTTTTATTTCTTGATCCATAACGGGAGAAAAGTGGCATGAAAAGAAATAAAAGAGGATATTTTCATTGAAGGGTTACTTTCTGAATTGAAGTTGTCTTCAGTGGAACACTGAGCTGATCTCGTCCAGATGTCGACGGTTAAGAGTCTGATTTGTTTTCCTCTCGGTGTTCGTGACTGTGGTTTAAAGGCTTTGCACTCGTTCCATATGTTTTCATACGAGGGATCACTTCTGTTCCTACTGCTACTCCGTCTGTGTGACCTTCCAACAACGCTGTGGAGCTGAGACACACAGAGGTCATGCAGTCGGGCCTTATGTTTGCTGTTTGACAGCATTTTAATGAATCTGAATCACCGGTCCAGGATCTTATCTTTAAGTTTAAGTAAATCATTTGAGCTGAAGAAGTCAGACTCAAACGTTGACATTCCAAGAGCTAACACTTAAGTTTTGCCAGACAGATGAGTCATTTCCTGTTTATTGAAATAAAAGGAAATATCTTTTTTGATATTTGTTTTTTGATTTTAAATCCCAGGAAACTTTGGCATTAAATCTGTGACCGATGTATTAACAATCCATCCAATAGGGGTTGAGACCTTTCATTAAAAATCACAAATGTGAATGTGTTGGTTTCACCGGAGGGAAATCAGGGGATCAGTCATCAGGATTCTTCATCTGGGAACCGGTAATGCACAGAATGAGTCCAGTAGTCTGAACCAAAAGGATTGGACTGAGACTAACCCAACTGTTGGTGGTTTAGTTGACTAAACTAACTGTTGGTGGTTTAGTTGTCAAAGCTAACTGTTGGTGGTTTAGTTGTCAAAAGCTAACTGTTGGTGGTTTAGTTGTCTAAAGATAACTATTGGTGGTTTAGTTGTCTAAACTAACTGTTGGTGGTTTAGTTGTCTAAAGCTAAATGTTGGTGGTTTAGTTGTCTAAAGCTAACTGTTGGTGGTTTAGTTGTCTTAAACTAACTGTTGGTGGTTTAGTTGTCTAAAGCTAACTGTTGGTGGTTTAGTTGTCTTAAACTAACTGTTGGTGGTTTAGTTGTCTAAAGCTAACTGTTGGTGGTTTAGTTGACTAAACTAACTGTTGGTGGTTTAGTTGACTAAACTAACTGTTGGTGGTTTAGTTGTCTAAAGCTAACTGTTGGTGGTTTAGTTGACTAAACTAACTGTTGGTGGTTTAGTTGACTAAACTAACTGTTGGTGGTTTAGTTGTCTCAAGCTAACTGTTGGTGGTTTAGTTGTCTAAACTAACTGTTGGTGGTTTAGTTGTCTAAAGCTAACTGTTGGTGGTTTAGTTGTCTAAAGCTAACTGTTGGTGGTTTAGTTGTCTAAAGATAACTGTTGGTGGTTTAGTTGACTAAACTAACTGTTGGTGGTTTAGTTGACTAAACTAACTGTTGGTGGTTTAGTTGGCTAAAGCTAACTGTTGGTGGTTTAGTTGTCTAAAGATAACTATTGGTGGTTTAGTTGTCTAAAGATAACTGTTGGTGGTTTAGTTGACTAAACTAACTGTTGGTGGTTTAGTTGGCTAAAGCTAACTGTTGGTGGTTTAGTTGTCAAAAGCTAACTGTTGGTGGTTTAGTTGTCTAAAGATAACTATTGGTGGTTTAGTTGTTTAAAGCTAACTGTTGGTGGTTTAGTTGTCTAAAGCTAGCTGTTGGTGGTTTAGTTGTCTAAAGCTAACTGTTGGTGGTTTAGTTGTTTAAAGCTAACTGTTGGTGGTTTAGTTGTTTAAAGATAACTGTTGGTGGTTTAGTTGTCTAAAGATAACTGTTGGTGGTTTAGTTGTATAAAGCTAACTGTTGGTGGTTTAGCTGTGTAAAGCTAACTGTTGGTGGTTTAGTTGGCTAAAGATAACTGTTGTGTTTAACATAATGTCAACAATTCAAAGATACATACTATTCTTGTCCCTGTGCCTGAAACCAATAGATTGTATTTCTGTGACTATTTCCTGCCATGAGACCGAGTGGAGCTGGCACGATAAAAAAGGATAAAGAAGGTTTCACAGAGAAATCCGTCCGTCTCAGATCTGAACCGATATTGACCTCGATCCAAAATGAAAGCACTTACTTGAACCCAGTCTTACTTTGGATCCAGTTGCAGGTAGTGTGATGAAGGAGGTTCAGCGGGATCAAGGTGATTAGTTGCAGGACTTTGACAGAGAAAAGACAGAGGCTGCCGGTAGACTAAGACTTAAGAAAGCAGAGATATTAACTTCATGAGATGACAGCAGGGATCAGCGGGAGCGACGATGGAGGAGGTCAGTTATTAAATCATGGAGAGGATTAGAGGAAAGATGTCGGCGGGAGGCGAGAGGAAGACTCTGAGGAAGAAATACTCAAACTTGACGTGATAAATAATAAAGATTAAACGGTAGCAGGAGTAATGGAACCCGGTAAATCAGCCCGCTGCAGTTAAAAAGGAGATTCTTCAGCTTCCCCCCGAGTGGCCGGACACGTTTTCACTGTAAACACAATAAAAGGATTTAATCCCTCGAGCGGCAGCGAGAAAACGCCGCTGATGTTTAGTTTCTTCTTCTCCGGGGAGACGGAGGTCAGAGGAAGCATTTGAAGTATTCGGAGGCTGTGAGTTCACCAGGCGGGTCAGGAGTGTATCTGCTGGTGTTTGGAGCTGAACCTGCTGCACAAAATACCACTTTAAACAAACTGTTTTCTCCTTTTCAAGCTGGTCAGCAACCACATTATTGTCCATTTTTAGAAAGTCCATTTTTTTCTTTTTATTGCCTCCTCATGCAAACAAACGTTTCCCTCCACTAACATAGGAAGCTCCACACAAAGACCTTCTATTTCAGGATTGCGTGTTCTTATTATTTATTTAAATGTTTCCATCCTCGTATCGTCTGTATCAGCAACAAATAACAGAACTGTGCAATCTGTTTTTAAACCTTTAAACACATTCAGACGAGCACGACGTGGATGGAGGTCTCAGGCTGGAGAGTCTGCATGTGGAGCTGCAACAGGAAGAGGAAATGAAGACGAGCTGATAACCATGGGAACCGGCTCCCTCAACAATGTCCTGCTCTCCCCTTCAGGATATCTCTTCACAGCGTTATTTACTTTAACAAAGACCCCAAACTGGCAGAGAGATGGAGCAGGGACCCCCGATTATACATATATATATATAGTCTAACATGGTGTTTTATATTAAACTGGCACAGTAACATGTATAACATGGTGTTTTATATTAAACTGGGCCAGAAACATGTATAACATTGTGTTTTATTTTAAACTGGGCCCAGTAACATGTATAACATGGTGTTTTATATTAAACTGGGCCCAGTAACATGTATAACATGGTGTTTTATATTAAACTGGGCCCAGTAACATGTATAACATGGTGTTTTATATTAAACTGGGCCCAGTAACATGTATAACATGGTGTTTTATATTAAACTGGGCCCAGTAACATGTATAACATGGTGTTTTATTTTAAACTGGGCCCAGTAACATGTATAACATGGTGTTTTATATTAAACCGGGCCCAGTAACATGTATAACATGGTGTTTTATTTTAAACTGGGCCCAGTAACATGTATAAACATACCTTGTTATTGGGCATTCAATACTAAGCTTTTCAAATAATACAACAAACGATGAGTTTCAAAGTGGAAATAACGAGACGGATTATGAAAAGAATAAAGAGCAGAGGATGCTCTGGTTCCCCAGACTCCCATTAAGTGGAGAAAAGGTAGCGGATATTGAAGGCTGTGATTAACTCGAGTCGTGCTCAGTGGTTTGAGGTCTGGCGGTCACGTTAAGGCTTTGAGACCGTCCTCATTTTCCCACGGGGACAAGTTCCCGTTGTTTAGTGGAGAAGCTTAAGAGCCTCTGCTGGAAGAGAAAAGGCTTCTTATTGATGCAGAGCAGAGGCCTCATCGCCTCATCACCTGCTGACACGACGCAGGCCAGCCGGCCGCCATGACGGATGGTGATGAATATCATGTGAAAACATGGGTTGGTTTCTCCTGCAACTGTATGTCAAGGTTGGCATATTAACCTGCCACCTGAAACCACTTCATGGCCAGTCTGTGGGACCACAAAGAGACAGGAAATTACCACAAAATTACCATAAAGAGGCACAAAATGACCACAAACACACAGGAAATGAAAACGTATAGATGAAAAAGATGGAAGAGAGACACAAAACATACAAAATGACCGTAAAGAGACACAAAATGACCATAAAGAGACACAACATGACCATAAATATGCTCAAAATGACCACATAATGACACAAAACCTATAAAATTACCACAAAAAGACACACAATTACCTTAAAGAGACACAAAATGACCATAAAGAGACACAAAATGACCATAAAGAGACACAAAATGACCATAAAGGGGCTCAAAATGACCATAAAGAGACACAAAATGACCATAAAGAGACACAAAATGACCATAAAGGGGCTCAAAATGACCACATAATGACACAAAACCCATAAAATGACACAAAATGACCATAAAGAGACAGGAAATTACTACAAATAGGTGAAAAAGATGGAAGAGAGACACACAACCTACAAAATGACCATGAAGAGACACAAAATGACCATAAAGAGGCACTAAATGACGCAGACAGTCAGTACCGGAAAGTACCGCCCAGAGATGCACAGGAACCACAAACAGACTGGGAGTTAAAGGGTTGTGCATTAAAGCAGCTAACCAGCTAGCTGTCTGTCCTCTCTCAGCAGCCACTGTCTCTTTCATTTCTCAAACTGAACTCGTCCAGCGACCTCAACAGTAAGCGCTGCAACATGATGAATTGCCCTGTTTCCCCCGTGAGCGGCATTCCCACATTAAAACACCACTTGAGCTGCACATGCGGGTCCTGTCGACCGGAGATTAATTCAGGTGTCAGCTCAGGAGAGCACAGGGAATACTTTGATTGGCTTAGACCTGATATGAGGATTGTTTATCTCCCAAAACTGTTTCTAATACCGTGTTAAGTTATAGTTTTAGTTTCACGCTCGTGACGGGACGTTCTTGCTTTTCTCACAAAGTAAATGTTCTCTGATAGTTCTCTGATCTGTCTCATAGTTTATGGTATGAGACAAGTGGAGCTCTGGACTCCCCCTCTCTGTTTGGAGTGTATGGACGTGCATGAGCTCTGGATATCGTGCCAGAGCGGCCAGAAGACCTCCAGTCAGGGTTTCTGAGTCCGAGTTAACTGGTGAAGTTCTGCTTTAGAGGGTCTGTTGCTCTGGGGACGACTCCTCTGGTTGTATAGAAGTCTATGCTTCATGTGTTAAAGCTGCATTCTCTATACTGACCACCAGGGGGTGACTCCTCTGGTTGTATAGAAGTCTATGCTTCATGTTAAAGCTGCATTCTCTCTCCTGTCCACCAGGGGGCGACTCCTCTGGTTGTATAGAAGTCAATGCTTCATGTGTTAAAGCTGCATTCTCTCTCCTGTCCACCAGGGGGTGACTCCTCTGGTTGTATAGAAGTCTATGCTTCATGTTAAAGCTGCATTCTCTCTCCTGTCCACCAGGGGGCGACTCCTCTGGTTGTATAGAAGTCAATGCTTCATGTGTTAAAGCTGCATTCTCTCTCCTGTCCACCAGGGGGTGACTCCTCTGGTTGTATAGAAGTCTATGCTTCATGTGTTAAAGCTGTATTCTCTCTTCTGACCACCAGGGGGCGACTCCTCTGGTTGTATAGAAGTCTATGCTTCATGTTAAAGCTGCATTCTCTCTCCTGACCACCAGGGGGTGACTCCTCTGGTTGTATAGAAGTCTATATAAATGACTTTACTTCTCTTGATGTATTCCCTCAGTAAACATTGTAAACATGAGTTTATGTCTCAATCTCTAGTTTCAAGTCTTCTTCAATACAGCATGATGTTCATTTAGTAAATTATGGTCATTTAGAGTCAAACAGACCATAAAGCAGGGGACGCTTTAGGGCGGGGCTACAAGGTGATTGACAGGTCGACATCAGAGACGTATATGGAGCTCTACTTTACTCCCTAGTCCAGATATGTCAGCAATGATGAATGAAGATAATAACACAGGGGCTTCCTTCAGCGTCGGGATGAGATCACGTTGCATAGAGCTGCTGTCAGATTAATCAAAGTGGGATAAAACACATTTCACATTTTCCCTCTTTTTCCACTCCTCCTCCAGTCAGCTGCACCTCAGACTTCTACGTGACCGGTCGACCTCCTCCCATCGTTCTCTCGTCGTCGGCGAAGGTCGGTCAGAGATGCCGGAGCCGGGAGCCGGAGGGCCGAAGTCTCCTCGGCTGCTGCTGCTGAGCCTGCTGCCGCTGCTGTGGCTGCAGCCGGCAGCCGGCAAAGCCTGGAGGCCGACGGGGCCCCGCCTGCAGCTCTCCCACTCAGGTAGGAAGTCCACCCTCAGCCGTCCACAGTCACGTCTGTCAAGTCTTATTTGCACTGTTCAGACGGTAAATGTGGGAGGCCTCTGCTCTCTCAGTTCAACCTGCTGACACGACGCAAGCCAGCCGGCCACCATGACGGATGGTGATGAATTATCATGTGAAAACATGACGGATGGTGATGAATTATCATGTGAAAACATGACGGATGGTGATGAATATCATGTGAAAACATGACGGATGGTGATGAATTATCATGTGAAAACATGACGGATGGTGATGAATTATCATGTGAAAACATGACGGATGGTGATGAATTATCATGTGAAAACATGACGGATGGTGATGAATATCATGTGAAAACATGACGGATGGTGATGAATATCATGTGAAAACATGGGCCGGTTCCTCCAGCAACTGCATGTCAAGGTTGGCATATTAACCTGCCACCTGAAACCACTTCATGGCCAGTCTGTGGGACCACAAAATGACCATAAAGAGGTAGAAAATTACCACAAATAGGTGAAAAAGATGGAAGAGAGACACAAAAAGATACAAAATGACCATACAATTGGACAAAATGACCGCAGACAGTCAGCACCGGACAGTACCAGAGGAAAGTACCGCACAGAGATGCACAAGAACCACAAACAGACTCAAGCCGTTCCGTCTTGGTATCTCTCTGAAGTCGTGTTCGAGGTCTTCTGCTCGTCCTTCCTGCCTCAGAGGAAAAGGGTTGTGCATTGGATGAAGTGGACTGTTGGAAATTCGGAGTAATGTTCAAAAGGTAGGCGTGTCCCAGTACCCGATAAAAGCTTGTATCGGGTACCCGTACCTGGAAAGGTTTGGTGGCGCACCAGTCGCCGTGAGCTGCAGCATGCTAGTCGGTTTAGCCCCGTTAGCCGGGGTGTGGAGCCGAATGCACCGATTCATCTGAGTCTCACGATGGAACGTTACGGAATCAGACTCTACATTTACATTTCAGTTATTCAATTTTGGGGTATTTATTTGTTATTGACATTATGCCAGTAAGAATTATGCCCCCCAAAAAACACAAAGTTTTCTTTTTCTATATTTCCTTAGTCTTTCCTAATCCACCAAAAACGTACTGAACCGTGTCCCAGAAAACAACGAAGGTTCTGAACCTTGAACCTCGTGGACCGTGACACCCGAACAGATCCGATACCGTAACAATCGCAGCACCCTTAAGGTGCTTCCGATACACTGGAGCGCTTTACTTGATGCCCATCTTGTGAGTAGAAGCTGATAGCGTGTCGGAGCTTTAAAGGGCGTTCTTGCTCCTGCTTACCTGCCAATCACGTCGCCCTTCAATCACGTTGTGGCTGTTTCATGTGCTTCGTCATCCGCCACGGCTTCTTCTCCGATGCTTCCTTTGGGGAAACGCACATGGAGTCAGAACCAACGAGTGTTTTAACATCACATTTGGGAGTTTCTTTGAGAGTTTCTTTGAGAGTTTCTTTAAGAGTTTCTTTGGGAGTTTCTTTGAGAGTTTCTTTGAGAGTTTCTTTGAGAGTTTCTTTAAGAGTTTCTTTGAGAGTTTCTTTGAGAGTTTCTTTGAGAGTTTCTTTAAGAGTTTCTTTGAGAGTTTCTTTGAGAGTTTCTTTGAGAGTTTCTTTGAGAGTTTCTTTAAGAGTTTCTTTGAGAGTTTCTTTGAGAGTTTCTTTAAGAGTTTCTTTGAGAGTTTCAGAACGGGATTAAATTGACGAAGTCTGGATCCAGTTTGAGGTTTTCAGACCCAAAGTCGGAGCTGCAGGGAACTGTAGGCCTCCATCATGGAGATCCAGGAGGTAACGTCTGTTCCCACAGAAAGAACGTCCTCCAACATGCAAGCAATGTACTTTTTCTCTTGGAGAACATTGCGGTCTCAGTTAACCTCTTTTCTCCAGTAAAACTCTTGATGGGAGCAGCAGAAGGGAATACAGATGAACAGATTAACAACGTGGGAGGTGAAGCCGTGGTAATGGGTGTCACGGTGCCAATAAACATGTTTAAAACGGCCTTGATTACATTAAACGCTTGTGGTGAACCGTCATCGTGGGTTTCCAGACTTCAGGTTGTTTTAGGTCAGATTCATGTGACGCTGAAAGCTATCGACAGGCGAAGAACCAAAACTACCTTTTCAAAAGCTGCTGAAGTGAAAAACGGAGCCTTTGAGGCCAAAGAGAGGCGTCGGCAGGAAGACAGCTGTGGGATCCAGACTGTCCAACGGCACCAGGGCAAAAGGCATCCAAGGCTTGAGTTTCAGAGGAACGTACAGGAAGAACAACTCATCTGTCCGGTTGAGCCTTTTATATCAGGTCATAAGGTACAAATCAAGAACAAAATGTGCTATAAATCCAATAAACAAATATCAAATTAAACATAAAAATCAGGGCTACAATAAAGTATAATCCCCATGTACAACCTTTAAACACAACTCAAACAATAAATAGGATTAGGGGTTATGGTTATGCTGCATTCACTACAAAAGCGTTAGATTACATACAAAGTCAATGCACAGCAATGAATGTTTGCAAAAAAGCAAATTTTCCGCCGGATGGCGCGAATGGCGCGTTGTGAAAAATTGTGTGTGTGTGTGTGTGTGTGTGTGTGTGTGTGTGTGTGTGTGTGTGTGTGTGTGTGTGTGTTACTAACAGTAGCAGCTCAGTGGTTTTAAAGGCAGTAAAGTGAACTTAATGAAGTCAGACCTGATCCTCTCGCTGCGTTTGTAGCTGCAGGATCAACATTATAGACTATTAAAGTTTTATAAGCAGATACTCAGACAGGAGCTTCAGGGCAACAAACACACACACACACACACACACACACACACACACACACACACACACACACACACTCACACACACACACACACTCACACTGAGGGAGAGAGTGTGTGTGTCACAGCTGACCCAGTGTTTGACCTGAACAGGAATCCAGAGAGACCAGCCCTCATCCTCAGGGAGACACTCTGTGTGTGTGTGTGTGTGTGTGTGTGTGTGTGTGTGTGTGTGTGTGTGTGTGTGTGTGTGTGTGTGTGTGTGTGTGTTTGTGAGGATGAGGGTGTGTGTTTGATGTATTTGCGTTGTCGGCCACATTTAATAAGTGTGAACGTGACGACATCGTTAAACACGTTCATGTTCATTTGGTCGGAGACTTAATGCAGATTTGTGCTTCATCTCGGTGAAGGCCTGTGATTGGCTGAGCTGC
>NC_136593.1:1040071-1050071 GCF_910589615.1 Taurulus bubalis | reverse complement strand
GGAGGATCCAGGGTGCTGAGAGGAGGCTCCAGGGTGCTGAGAGGAGGCTCCAGGGTGCTGAGAGTAGGCTTGTGGAACCTCAGATTCAAGACTAACAGTGTGGATTCCGTCCCGGTCGTGGAACAGTGGACCAGCTCTTTACCCTCAAAGATTACTGGAGGGGTCCTGGGAGTTCACCCAACCAGTCTACATGTGCTTTGTGGACTTTCAACCGGGTCTCTCTCGGTTTTTGAGGGTGTTGCGGGGGAGAGGGAAGCCGGGGTCGGCCTGCTGCCACCGAGACCGACCCCGGATGAAGCGGATGATAACGGATGGATGACTAACAAATGAAGATGAGATGCAGAATTGATGTTTCTGCATTGAAGTTATATATATATAAATATATATACATATATATATATATATATATATATATATATATATATATATATATATATACATACATATATATATATATATATGTTTGTATATATAAATATATATATATATATATATATATATATATATATATATATATATATATATATATATATATATATATATATATATATTTCTGAGCTTTTAAAGGTCTTTATCTTTATGTTCAGTTAAGTTTGTTTTCTTTTTTCTTTATTCACGGAGTGTTTCCAGTTCTCTTTGTTGGGTTACGGTTAAACTTTGGGTTCATCGTTTTGAAGTAGATCTGGAATATTATTCATTAACACAACGAGATGTTGACCTTTGACCTCGGATGACGTCTGTCATCTTTTTTATGTTACTGTGATGTTTTTTCTCTGCTGGTGTTGCATCCCAGATGAGTAGAGAGAGTGATGCTGCACACACACACACACACACACACACACACACATACACACAAACACACTCGCTCTGACGCTGGTTAGCGTCGCACAGCCGGGAGCTGACAGACGTCCTCGATCTTTAACTCGTTACCTGATAAGAGACGCTGGTCACAGATTACAGCTCTAGTGAGATGAGTGTGTGTGTGTGCTGATGGCATGGCTTACATCTCACACACACACACACACACACACACACACACACACACACACACACACACCCTTTCCCACGATTACCTGAAGGGAGGTTTTCATAAACTGTAGTTCTCACATTGTCAGTTTTTGGGGTCAGAAGTCTTTTTTTCAGTTTTTTACCTTACTGACACTCGTCGGGGCTTCTACACACACACACACACACACACACACACACACACACACACACACACACACACACACACACACACACACACACACACTCTCTCTCTCTCTTATTTGACACCTCACTCTGTTTCCCCTCAGGTGTTTACCAAACACTCTGTTAACACTTTGACCTCCTTAAAAATGATTACCGTGTGTGTGTGTGTGTGTGTGTGTGTGTGTGTGTGTGTGTGTGTGTGTGTGTGAGTGTGTGTGTGTGTGTGAGTGTGTGTGTGTGTGTGTGTGTGTGTGTGTGTGTGTGTGTGTGTGTGTGTGTGTGTGTGTGAGTGTGTGTGTGTGTGTGAGTGTGTGTGTGTGTGTGTGTGTGTGTGTGTGTGTGTGTGTGTGTGTGTGTGTGTGTGTGTGTGTGTGTGTTCAGCTTGCAGGATATACAGTAAGTCTCGTCCCACCAGGACCAGATCTCTGCTGGTCTGGACTCACCAGTATGAGACGTGATTCGACAGATTATGATGATAATAATGATAATAATAATAATAATAATGATAATACTAATAATGATAATACTAATAATGATAATACTAATAATGATAATAATGATAATAATAATAATAATGATAATACTAATAATGATAATACTAATAATGATAATAATAATGATAATAATAATAATAATAATGATAATAATAATAATAATACTGACCAGTGCTGAAGGGTTATTGGCTGCGTATGAAGCGTGTTAATAAGCAGGATAAACACCACATTCCTCAGTGATGTCACTTGATGAGTTCATCGTTCTTCTTCACATAAACAGCTTTAATATTTCAGTAAACAATAAAATGTCCTCGTTCGTCTTTTAGGAAACGACCTCTGAGCCCTCGGCTTCCTGTCCGTCAGTTTCACCTCTGATCCCGAACAGTCTGAGGCGTCTCTGTATCTCTGATTTCCTCTGTAATATAATATATATAATATAAAATAAAATGTTATTCCATGTATGTTGTCCTTCCTGCCGTCCTGAAGATCTAAATTTCATCCACACGACTTTCTGCATCTTCTGATTTATTTCCTCTCTTCTTTTCCTTCTCAACTCTACATTTCCTTCTTCATTGAGAGAACTCTCTGGGATATGAATGTAATATTAATGCTGCTCTGAGGGCCGATAGCTTCTCTGGAGCCTCCTGCTCGCTTTATTTTGTATCTTGCAGAAGCAATAACTGGAAGGATGATTGATACCCGAGTTTAATCTGCTGATAAAGAACCAAAGAACTGAAGACCTCCTGCAGGAGAAGCTCACTGTTCCTCACTTCCTGCTCGTTACCGAGAGGCTGGCGGCAGGAAGCAGCTTTTATAGGAACGTGGTCTTGGTTTAGGAGGAGCCTCGTGAAGCAGATCACTTCCTGTCCTCCGCTTTCATCTTCACGTCATTAGTGCAGAGACGCTGCTTCTTCTCCAGCTGTCAATCACCTCGTAGCCCCGCCCTAAAGCACAGCCTGTGAGTCTTCATGCTGTGTTCACCGTCAGCAGATCGACCTTTTTAACCCTCCTTCGTCTTCTCTCTCCTCTTTTTGTAATATTTCCTGTCAGCGAGCCAAACCGATTCATTTATGCTGAACGATTATGACGGATATTTCTTCTTTTTCACATTACAATTCTCCTTTCAGTAAAACTTTTCCTGCAACGATTCAAAGAAAACAGAAGAGCGCTGTAACGTGACGTAGTTCTGTGTGTGTGTGTGTGTGTGTGTGTGTGTGTGTGTGTGTGTGTGTGTGTGTGTGTGTGTGTGTGTGTGTGTGTGTTAGTGATGCTCTGATGGTTCACTAAGCGGTGGAGCTGCTACTGGATCCGCTGAAAAAACAAACATCAGACCAGGAAGTGTTTAGACTGGGGTGGAAACCTGAGCCTGGGGGGGGGGGGGGGAGCTTCAATCAGTCAAACTTTATTTACAGAGCACTTTTACACTGACGGACCACAACAGAAACACCAGAACATCTGGACTGCAGCTAGCGGCTAGTGGCTAACGGCTAACGGCTAGTTGTTGTTTCACTCCGGCCTCAACGAAACAATTCAATCAGACAAAAAGTTCAAATGAGGCGTGAAAGTGAAGCTAAAAGATGTGATCGTATAATATGAAGACGTAGACGACCTGCGGTGGAAGCAGAGTTCTTTGTCAGACTGAAGAGGAAGAGGAAGAGGAAGAGGAAGAGGTTTGGTCCTCATGCGTCCCGACTGCTGTCAAACAAACCGAGCAGCAGCAGCAGCAGAAGAGAGACGCCGCTTCCTGAAGTCACTGCAACAACAAGCGGTTCAGTTCCACGAGTCCCTCGATACGGCCTGCTGCTTCAGGACGTCCCGACACGCTTCACTCATTCAGCCGTTAGCTTGTCCAGAAACCCGTTCAGGCCCGGCTGAAGCCTTCCACTGCTGAAGGGCCTCCAGCAACACGAGAGACCAGCTGATCGGAAACATCTGCATCTGATGTCCCAACCTCCAGAAGTCTCTTTCAACCTGTTTACGTCTTTCCTGTTTGACTGGAGTTAAGTCAACCCAAAAACACGCGTTGAGGAGCTCGTTCAGGACGTAGCTAAAGCTAATATACTCTAAAACCATCACGCAAATCATCTAAAACACGCAAAATGTGCAAAATATCAGGAAGAAACCCAGGAAGTAAACGTTCTCCTCCGAGAGTGAAACCACGAAGGGAACTGATGACATGTCGTACAGGCTGGTGGGACCAGGTCTGGTGGGACCAGGTCTAGGTGGGACCAGGTCTGGTGGGACCAGGTCTAGGTGGGACCAGGTCTGGTGGGACCAGGTCTTGGTGGGACCAGGTCTGGTGGGACCAGGTCTTGTGGGACCAGGTTTAGGTGGGACCAGGTCTGGTGGGACCAGGTTTAGGTGGGACCAGGTCTGGTGTGACCAGGTCTTGGTGGGACCAGGTCTGGTGGGACCAGGTCTGGTGGGACTAGGTCTTGGTGGGACCAGGTCTGGTGGGACCAGGTCTTGGTGGGACCAGGTCTGGTGGGACCAGGTCAGGTGGGACCAGGTCAGGTGGGACTAGGTCAGGTGGGACCAGGTCTGGTGGGACCAGGTCTAGGTGGGACCAGGTCTTGGTGGGACCAGGTCTGGTGGGACCAGGTCTAGGTGGGACCAGGTCTTGGTGGGACCAGGTCTAGGTGGGACCAGGTCTGGTGGGACCAGGTCTAGGTGGGACCAGGTCTTGGTGGGACCAGGTCTAGGTGGGACCAGGTCTGGTGGGACCAGGTCTGGTGGGACCAGGTCTAGGTGGGACCAGGTCTGGTGGGACCAGGTCTTGGTGGGACCAGGTCTTGGTGGGACCAGGTCTGGTGGGACCAGGTCAGGTGGGACCAGGTCTAGGTGGGACCAGGTCTGGTGGGACCAGGTCTGGTGGGACCAGGTCTAGGTGGGACCAGGTCTTGGTGGGACCAGGTCTAGGTGGGACCAGGTCTGGTGGGACCAGGTCTAGGTGGGACCAGGTCTGGTGGGACCAGGTCTTGGTGGGACCAGGTCTTGGTGGGACCAGGTCTGGTGGGACCAGGTCTGGTGGGACCAGGTCTAGGTGGGACCAGGTCTGGTGGGACCAGGTCTAGGTGGGACCAGGTCTGGTGGGACCAGGTCTTGGTGGGACCAGGTCTGGTGGGACCAGGTCTTGTGGGACCAGGTTTAGGTGGGACCAGGTCTGGTGGGACCAGGTTTAGGTGGGACCAGGTCTGGTGTGACCAGGTCTTGGTGGGACCAGGTCTGGTGGGACCAGGTCTGGTGGGACCAGGTCTGGTGGGACTAGGTCTTGGTGGGACCAGGTCTGGTGGGACCAGGTCTTGGTGGGACCAGGTCTGGTGGGACCAGGTCAGGTGGGACCAGGTCAGGTGGGACTAGGTCAGGTGGGACCAGGTCTGGTGGGACCAGGTCTAGGTGGGACCAGGTCTTGGTGGGACCAGGTCTGGTGGGACCAGGTCTAGGTGGGACCAGGTCTTGGTGGGACCAGGTCTAGGTGGGACCAGGTCTGGTGGGACCAGGTCTAGGTGGGACCAGGTCTTGGTGGGACCAGGTCTAGGTGGGACCAGGTCTGGTGGGACCAGGTCTGGTGGGACCAGGTCTAGGTGGGACCAGGTCTGGTGGGACCAGGTCTTGGTGGGACCAGGTCTTGGTGGGACCAGGTCTGGTGGGACCAGGTCAGGTGGGACCAGGTCTAGGTGGGACCAGGTCTGGTGGGACCAGGTCTGGTGGGACCAGGTCTAGGTGGGACCAGGTCTTGGTGGGACCAGGTCTAGGTGGGACCAGGTCTGGTGGGACCAGGTCTGGTGGGACCAGGTCTAGGTGGGACCAGGTCTGGTGGGACCAGGTCTTGGTGGGACCAGGTCTTGGTGGGACCAGGTCTGGTGGGACCAGGTCAGGTGGGACCAGGTCTAGGTGGGACCAGGTCTGGTGGGACCAGGTCTGGTGGGACCAGGTCTAGGTGGGACCAGGTCTTGGTGGGACCAGGTCTGGTGGGACCAGGTCAGGTGGGACCAGGT
Organism: Taurulus bubalis; assembly: GCF_910589615.1. Lineage (NCBI taxonomy): Eukaryota > Metazoa > Chordata > Actinopteri > Perciformes > Cottidae > Taurulus > Taurulus bubalis. The sequence continues at coordinate 1,044,388 of NC_136593.1, read as the reverse complement.
CTGGTGGGACCAGGTCTGGTGGGACCAGGTCTTGGTGGGACCAGGTCTTGGTGGGACCAGGTCTGGTGGGACCAGGTCAGGTGGGACCAGGTCTAGGTGGGACCAGGTCTGGTGGGACCAGGTCTGGTGGGACCAGGTCTAGGTGGGACCAGGTCTTGGTGGGACCAGGTCTGGTGGGACCAGGTCAGGTGGGACCAGGTCTGGTGGGACCAGGTCTGGTGGGACCAGGTCTTGGTGGGACCAGGTCTTGGTGGGACCAGGTCTGGTGGGACCAGGTCAGGTGGGACCAGGTCTAGGTGGGACCAGGTCTGTTGGGACCAGGTCAGGTGGGACCAGGTCTGGTGGGACCAGGTCTGGTGGGACCAGGTCTGGTGGGACCAGGTCAGCCTCTCGGTGAACCAGCTGGTTTAGAAACAACATTGTGGCTTAAATGTATCATAAATAGAAATGATCCAAAAGAAAACAGAAAATCAATGAAATCACGATTCACAGAGTATCGACAGAAGAAGTGATCGGAGTCAAATGATCTTTCTCTCGATTCTTCTTCATTTGACAGGAAATGTTGGACTTTTGGATCTTCGCTGTAAAACTCTCATTTAAGGTCGACGCAAAAAAACACATTTTGAAGAACGTCGCTCTTTTAAATTTACTTTCTGTTCAGCAGAGAACCAGATGTTTTCATCTGCTGTGTGTGTGTGTGTGTGTGTGTGTGTGTGTGTGTGTGTGTGTGTGTGTGTGTGTGTGTGTGTGTGTGTGTGTGTGTGTTATGATGTCTTTGGTATTAGTCGGCTGTGACTATCAGAACTAAATGACGTAGAACAGACAGGTGAGGAATCCTGTCAGTTCTTATCTAATCATCAAGCAATAACACCCTCCTCCTCCTCCTACTCCTCTTCCTCCTCCTCCTCCTCCTCCTCCCCGTCTTACTCCTCCTCCTCCTCCTCCTCTCCCTCCTTACTGTGATTATTGATTCTTCCTATAATCACAATAAAGGTTTTATTTTATCTCGCCTGCACAACTTGCTTCTGCTCTTTTGTTTCTGCTGCTTTGTTTAATTGTGCAAAACAAAATCTCAAGTGGAGTCAATAAGGAAGATCATCATCATATCATTAAAATAGTAATAAATAAAACTAAGCACGTTGAATGTCTTAAAGCTGTTCGGTGGTTGTTGACTCAAACCCAAAATGTTTGTGGGAACATTTGAATGGCTTCATTAAAGCTGAAACAGATGTAATAAATAACTAAGACGCTTTCAAGAGCTTTTCATAAATATTTAACTGTGAAGGTAAAAAGAGAAAGACACTAAATGTTTTCAGACTTTGGCTCCTCTTCTGATTGGACCGTGATCAAAGGTGTTTCCTTCAAGTCTGTTACACTGAGCAGACTGTGTGTGTGTGTGTGTGTGTGTGTGTGTGTGTGTGTGTGTGTGTGTGTGTGTGTGTGTGTGTGTGTGTGCGTGTGTGCGTGTGTGTGCGTGTGTGTGTGTGCAAACCGAGAGACATACAATTACCAAACATGGAGTGGGTTTCTAAGACATATTTCTATTTATTTAATAATTTGTTTTGCATGGAAGCAACATTTTGCATTGCAAGCAGACAGACATGCAGCACTGCTGTGATCCACCTGGTTTACAGTGAACAGTTCCTTCAGGCCGCTTTTCATGATTGTCGTTGTTCCTCCGTCGTTGTTCCTCCGTCGTTGTTCCTCCATCATTGTTCCTCCATCGTTGTTCCTCCGTCGTTGTTCCTCCGTCGTTGTTCCTCCGTCGTTGTTCCTCCATCGTTGTTCCTCCGTCGTTGTTCCTCCATCGTTGTTCCTCCATCGTTGTTCCTCCATCGTTGTTCCTCCGTCGTTGTTCCTCCGTCGTTGTTCCTCCGTCGTTGTTCCTCCGTCGTTGTTCCTTGGCGTTGTTCCTTGGTCGTTATTCATTTGTTGTTGTTCCTTGGCGTTGTTCCTTGGTCATTGTTCCTTGGTCATTGTTCCTTGGTCATTGTTCCTTGGTCATTGTTCCTTGGCGTTGTTCTTTGGTCATTGTTCCTTGGTCATTGTTCCTTGGCGTTGTTCCTTGGTCATTGTTCCTTGGCGTTGTTCCTTGGCGTTGTTGCTTGGTCATTGTTCCTTGGTGTTGTTCCTTGGTGTTGTTCCTTGGTGTTGTTCCTTGCCGTTGTTCCTTGGCGTTGTTCCTTGGCGTTGTTCCTTGGTCATTGTTCCTTGGCGTTGTTCCTTGCCGTTGTTCCTTGGCGTTGTTCCTTGCCGTTGTTCCTTGCCGTTGTTCCTTGGCGTTGTTCCTTGGCGTTGTTCCTTGCCGTTGTTCCTTGGCGTTGTTCCTTGCCGTTGTTCCTTGGTCGTTGTTCCTTGGCGTTGTTCCTTGGCGTTGTTCCTTGGCGTTGTTCCTTGGCGTTGTTCCTTGGTCATTGTTCCTTGGTCATTGTTCCTTGGTCATTGTTCCTTGGCGTTGTTCTTTGGTCATTGTTCCTTGGTCATTGTTCCTTGGCGTTGTTCCTTGGCGTTGTTCCTTGGTCATTGTTCCTTGGCGTTGTTCCTTGGCGTTGTTGCTTGGTCATTGTTCCTTGGTGTTGTTCCTTGGCGTTGTTCCTTGGCGTTGTTCCTTGCCTTTGTTCCTTGCCTTTGTTCCTTGTCGTTATTCCTTGGTCGTTATTCATTTGTTGTTGTTCCTTGGTCATTGTTCCTTGGCGTTGTTCCTTGGCGTTGGTCCTTGGTCATTGTTCCTTGGCGTTGTTCCTTGGCGTTGTTGCTTGGTCATTGTTCCTTGGTGTTGTTCCTTGGTGTTGTTCCTTGGTGTTGTTCCTTGGCGTTGTTCCTTGGCGTTGTTCCTTGGCGTTGTTCCTTGGCATTGTTCCTTGCCGTTGTTCCTTGCCGTTGTTCCTTGCCGTTGTTCCTTGGCGTTGTTCCTTGGCGTTGTTCCTTGGCGTTGTTCCTTGGCGTATGCTACACCCTTCCACCAAGTGTCATGGAAATCGAGCCTGAAGTTGTTTAGTTATCCTGTCTTCAAGTGAAAGGAATGATGTCAATCACATGTGGAATGAAAGAAAACGTACAAAGACATCAAACCAATGACAGCGTACAGCTGTTCACAGGTAACTTTACTCGGCTCATATTGTTTATGAGTGGAAGGGATACATGTGTAGGGATTAGAATTATAAAACTGTTATCACCAAAATGTCAACTTTAGAATCACAAAAATACTCTTGATGAGGATGAATTACTCTTGATGAGGATGAATTACCTTCATGAGGATGAATTACCTTCATGAGGATGAATTACTCATCATGAGGATGAATTGCCTTCATGAGGATGAATTACTCATCATGAGGACGAATTACCTTCATGAGGATGAATTACTCATCATGAGGATGAATTACTCATCATGAGGATGAATTACCTTCATGCGGATGAATAACCTTCATGAGGATGAATAACCTTCATGCGGATGAATTACCTTCATGAGGATGAATTACCTTCATGAGGATGAATTACTCATCATGAGGATGAATTGCCTTCATGAGGATGAATTACTCATCATGAGGATGAATTACCTTCATGAGGATGAATTACTCATCATGAGGATGAATTACCTTCATGAGGATATATTACTCATCATGAGGATGAATTACCTTCATGAGGATATATTACTCATCATGAGGATGAATTACCTTCATGAGGATGAATTACCTTCATGAGGATATATTACTCATCATGAGGATGAATTACCTTCATGAGGTTGAATTACCTTCATGAGGATATATTACTCATCATGAGGATGAATTACCTTCATGAGGATGAATTACTCATCATGAGGATGAATTGCCTTCATGAGGATGAATTACTCATCATGAGGATGAATTACCTTCATGAGGATGAATTACCTTCATGAGGATATATTACTCATCATGAGGATGAATTACCTTCATGAGGATGAATTACTCATCATGAGGATGAATTACTCATCGTGAGGATGAATTACCTTCATGAGGATGAATTACTCATCATGAGGATGAATTACTCATCATGAGGATGAATTACCTTCATGAGGATGAATTACTCATCATGAGGATGAATTACTCATCGTGAGGATGAATTACCTTCATGAGGATGAATTACTCATCATGAGGATGAATTACTCATCATGAGGATGAATTACCTTCATGAGGATGAATTACCTTCATGAGGATATATTACTCATCATGAGGATGAATTACCTTCATGAGGATATATTACTCATCATGAGGATGAATTACCTTCATGAGGATGAATTACCTTCATGAGGATATATTACTCATCATGAGGATGAATTAC
>NC_136593.1:990071-1035071 GCF_910589615.1 Taurulus bubalis | reverse complement strand
TAAACCAGCTTAGTGCTGTACCTTTAATACCAATCGACTGGTCTAGTCTCTGTAATAAGATGTCATGGTCAATGGTGTCAAACGCTGCACTAAGGTCTAACAAGACCAGACCAGAGACAAGTCCTTTATCAGCACTAAGGTCTAACAAGACCAGTACAGAGACAAGTCCTTTATCAGCACTAAGGTCCAACAAGACCAGAGACAAGTCCTTTATCAGCACTAAGGTCTAACAAGACAAGACCAGAGACAAGTCCTTTATCAGCACTAAGGTCTAACAAGACCAGAGACAAGTCCTTTATCAGCACTAAGGTCTAACAAGACCAGACCAGAGACAAGTCCTTTATCAGCACTAAGGTCTAACAAGACCAGAACAGAGACAAGTCCTTTATCAGCACTAAGGTCTAACAAGACCAGTACAGAGACAAGTCCTTTATCTGCACTAAGGTCTAACAAGACCAGTACAGAGACAAGTCCTTTATCAGCACTAAGGTCTAACAAGACCAGTACAGAGACAAGTCCTTTATCAGCACTAAGGTCTAACAAGACCAGTACAGAGACAAGTCCTTTATCAGCACTAAGGTCTAACAAGACCAGACCAGAGACAAGTCCTTTATCAGCACTAAGGTCTAACAAGACCAGAACAGAGACAAGTCCTTTATCAGCACTAAGGTCTAACAAGACCAGAACAGAGACAAGTCCTTTATCAGCACTAAGGTCTAACAAGACCAGTACAGAGACAAGTCCTTTATCAGCACTAAGGTCTAACAAGACCAGTACAGAGACAAGTCCTTTATCAGCACTAAGGTCCAACAAGACCAGAGACAAGTCCTTTATCAGCACTAAGGTCTAACAAGACAAGACCAGAGACAAGTCCTTTATCAGCACTAAGGTCTAACAAGACCAGAGACAAGTCCTTTATCAGCACTAAGGTCTAACAAGACCAGAACAGAGACAAGTCCTTTATCAGCACTAAGGTCTAACAAGACCAGTACAGAGACAAGTCCTTTATCAGCACTAAGGTCTAACAAGACCAGTACAGAGACAAGTCCTTTATCTGCACTAAGGTCTAACAAGACCAGTACAGAGACAAGTCCTTTATCAGCACTAAGGTCTAACAAGACCAGACCAGAGACAAGTCCTTTATCAGCACTAAGGTCTAACAAGACCAGTACAGAGACAAGTCCTTTATCAGCACTAAGGTCTAACAAGACCAGAACAGAGACAAGTCCTTTATCAGCACTAAGGTCTAACAAGACCAGTACAGAGACAAGTCCTTTATCTGCACTAAGGTCTAACAAGACCAGAACAGAGACAAGTCCTTTATCAGCACTAAGGTCTAACAAGACCAGAACAGAGACAAGTCCTTTATCAGCACTAAGGTCTAACAAGACCAGTACAGAGACAAGTCCTTTATCTGCACTAAGGTCTAACAAGACCAGAACAGAGACAAGTCCTTTATCAGCACTAAGGTCTAACAAGACCAGTACAGAGACAAGTCCTTTATCGGCACGGACTTGAGGACTCTCTCTCATGTCTCTTTCTCTTCTAGAGGACGTCTTTGTTCTGGAGACTAAGGACCCGCAGAACCCGGCGGTCTACGGCGTCTTCAGTACGTCCAGGTGAGACCAGGCGACCCGGTCCAGGTTCTTTATTTGCTTCCAAACGCTTTATTTGGTTCATCACGCAGAATCAGATCTTAATTCTCGCTTGAGACGAAGCGGTGAACCCGGTTCTTCATCCTCCTCGTCTTCCTCCTGCAGCTCGGTGTTTACAGGTTCGGCCGTGTGCGTGTTCTCCATGGCGTCCATCCGAGCTGCTTTCAACGGGCCGTTTGCCCACAAGGAAGGTCCCGACCACCGCTGGGTGGAGTTCAAAGGTCGCGTCCCCTACCCGAGACCCGGCACCGTGAGTTCACCACCTACAGAACCCTGTGTGTGTGTGATGAGGCTCTAACATGCGCGTGAGAGGAGGAGGTGTGTGTGCTCAGGTGTGTGTGCTCAGGTGTGTGTGCTCAGGTGTGTGTGCTCAGGTGTGTGTGCTCAGGTGTGTGTGCTCAGGTGTGTGTGCTCATGTGTCTCTCCCTCAGTGTCCCAGTGAGACGTATGACGCCCTCCACACGTCCACCAGGGACTTCCCTGACGAGCTGGTGCTCTTCATGCGGCAGCACCAGCTCATGTGGGACCCGGTGCTGCCGCTGGGCGGCCGGCCCGTCCTGACCCGGGTCAGCACCGCCCGGCTGAAGAGGCTGGTGGTGGACCGGGTGGAGGTCGAGGACGGACCCTATGATGTGCTGCACCTGGGCACAGGTGAGGGACGCGACCTGTTATTAAACTACAGTCAGGGCTAGACCACAGAGCTGTTGACACACACACATGAAGATCTGTGACGTCTGTTTCCTGGGAGCATCCTGACGTGTGTGTGTGTGTGTGTGTGTGTGTGTGTGTGTGTGTGTGTGTGTGTGTGTGTGTGTGTGTGTGTGTGTGTGTGTGTGTGTGTGTCAGATGACGGGAAGGTGCTGAAGGTGGTCTCGGTGGTCAGGGAGGGCCGGGACCCGGAGGAGCTCCTTCTGGAGGAGCTGACCGTCTTCCAGGTGAGATCAGAACCTCTGGAGTCTCATCAGGGGTTCAGAACCCGTAACACATGACTTCATATTCCTTCCATTCAGAGTATCACAGGAAGGAAGGAGGAAGTGAGGCTTCAGGTGAGAGGGAAGGAAGGAGGAAGTGAGGCTTCAGGTAAGAGGGGAGGAAGTGAGGCTTCAGGTGAGAGGGAAGGAAGGAGGAAGTGAGGCTTCAGGTGAGAGGGAAGGAAGGAGGAAGTGAGGCCGCAGGTGAGAGGGAAGGAAGGAGGAATTGAGGCTTCAGGTGAGAGGGGAGGAAGGAGGAAGTGAGGCTACAGGTGAGAGGGAAGGAAGGAGGAATTGAGGCTTCAGGTGAGAGGGGAGGAAGGAGGAAGTGAGGCTTCAGGTGAGAGGGGAGGAAGGAGGAAGTGAGGCTTCAGGTGAGAGGGGAGGAAGGAGGAAGTGAGGCTTCAGGTGAGAGGGAAGGAAGGAGGAAGTGAGGCTTCAGGTGAGAGGGAAGGAAGGAGGAAGTGAGGCCTCAGGTGAGAGGGAAGGAAGGAGGAAGTGAGACCTCAGGTGAGAGGGAAGGAAGGAGGAAGTGAGGCCTCAGGTGAGAGGGAAGGAAGGAGGAAGTGAGGCCTCAGGTGAGAGGGAAGGAAGGAGGAAGTGAGGCCTCAGGTGAGAGGGAAGGAAGGAGGAAGTGAGGCTTCAGGTGAGAGGGAAGGAAGGAGGAAGTGAGGCCTCAGGTGAGAGGGAAGAAGGAGGAAGTGAAAACAAACCAACAGGAAATCACATTGTGTGTTTACGTAACGCTGAGATTAAAACAGGAAGTGACACTTTCTGGCTCCGCCCCCTCGAATGGGTCGCTCAGATCCTCCAACTTTCTCTGATTCTCACGAGTTCATGAACAGGAGTTGTGTTTGTGTGCTTATTGTACGGCAGAATAAACGAACAACACACACACACACACACACACACACACACACACACACACACATACACACACACACACACACACACACACAGAAGCTGTGTGGAGAAGGAAGATGATTGTTCTCCTGTTTATTAAATCACATCATAAACATGATCCATATTGTTCTGGATTAAACTAAACAAATAAAAACTGAGGAAGCAGCTTTCTAAATTCATACATTTTCCTTTTTTGTCCTGCAGAGTCCGACTCCCATCCTGAGCATGGAGCTGTCCACCAAGAGAGTAGGTCCACCTGTCTGTCTGTCTGTCTGTCTGTCTGTCTGTCTGTCTGTCTGTCTCTCTACCTGTCTGTCTGTCTGTCTGTCTGTCTGTCTGTCTCTCTACCCGTCTCTCTGTCATGGTGGTGAATGAGCCTGTCTCCACAGCAGCAGCTGTACGTGTCCAGTGATCTGGGTCTGGTCCAGCTGGGCCTCCAGAGGTGTGAGCTGTACGGAGCCGGCTGTGCTGAGTGCTGCCTGGCCCGAGACCCCTACTGCTCCTGGGACGGCCAGACCTGCTCCAGATACTTCCCCACCAGCAAGAGGTGCTGACGTGCATATGAATATACAGGATGTATACATATACACAGGATATATACATATATATCCTGTGTAAATGTATAACCAATATTAATCAGGACAAAAAACAAGTCTTTTGTGTTTTAATAACGGTTATATGGTTGTATAGAAATCTATGCTTTATGTGTTAAAGCTGCATTCTCTCTCCTGACCACCAGGGGGCGACTCCTCTGGTTGTATAGAAGTCTATGCTTCATGTGTTAAAGCTGCAGTGTGTGTGTGTGTGTGTGTGTGTGTGTGTGTGTGTGTGTGTCAGGCGGTTGAGGAGACAGGATGTGAAGCACGGGGACCCCTGGAGTCAGTGCCCGGTCACAGAGGACAGTAAGGACTGATGCTGAATAAACTGTAAAACATGTTTAAATAACATTCAATGTGTATTTTTTAACTTTGATGTGACATTTAGAGCATAATGTTGTGTGTTATGTGTTTAATACAATAACTGAGAACTGAGGTTCTGTTCTGCAGACGGAGGCCTGGCGCTCTCTAGTGGTGGCTCTGAGTCACTGCAGCTTTCTCTGCTGGCCAGAGACACTGATGATTTATATCAATAAACAAAAGGATCAGATGTTGGATGTTTCTAATGTCTGAATGTTTTCCTGATCTTGATTGTTTTTCTGCATGTTTTTATCTATATATCTATATATATAGAGATATATATATATATCTATATATAGATATATATATATATCTATATATAGATATATATATATCTATATATAGATATATATATATCTATATATAGATATATATATCTATATATATTTATCCCATACTCCGTGCCCCGTCAGGCCCGGCCCCCGTGGCGGTGCAGCCGGTGTTCGGCATGGAGGGAAACTCCAGCTTCCTGCTGTGCTCCACTCGCTCCCCTCAGGAGGAGATCCACTGGACGAGAGGCGGGGAGAGAGAGACGCCCAGAGAGGTGAGACACCACCTCCATAAACTAATGTTTAATAACTATCACCTCCATAAACTAATGTTTAGTAACTATCACCTCCATAAACTAATGTTTAATAACTATCACCTCCATAAACTAATGTTTAGTAACTATCACCTCCATAAACTAATGTTTAATAACTATCACCTCTATAAACTAATGTTTAATAACTATCACCTCCATAAACTAATGTTTAATAACAATCACCTCCATAAACTAATGTTTAATAACTATCACCTCTATAAACTAATGTTTAATAACTATCACCTCCATAAACTAATGTTTAATAACTATCAACTCTATAAACTAATGTTTAATAACTATCACCTCTATAAACTAATGTTTAATAACTATCACCTCTATAAACTAATGTTTAATAACTATCACCTCCATAAACTAATGTTTAATAACTATTACCTCCATAAACTAATGTTTAATCACTATCACCTCCATAAACTAATGTTTAATAACTATCACCTCTATAAACTAATGTTTAATAACTATCACCTCCATAAACTAATGTTTAATAACTATTACCTCCATAAACTAATGTTTAATCACTATCACCTCTATAAACTAATGTTTAATAACTATTACCTCCATAAACTAATGTTTAATAACTATCACCTCCATAAACTAATGTTTAATAACTATCACCTCTATAAACTATTGTTTAATAACTATCACCTCCATAAACTAATGTTTAATAACTATTACCTCCATAAACTAATGTTTAATCACTATCACCTCCATAAACTAATGTTTAATAACTATTACCTCCATAAACTAATGTTTAATAACTATCACCTCCATAAACTAATGTTTAATAACTATCACCTCTATAAACTATTGTTTAATAACTATCACCTCCATAAACTAATGTTTAATAACTATCACCTCTATAAACTATTGTTTAATAACTATCACCTCCATAAACTAATGTTTAATAACTATCCACTGCCCATAAACCCGTCTGTCTCTCAGCTTCCTCAGAGCGATGGCCGCTGCCTCCACATGAAGCGAGGGTTGCTGGTTCAGCGTCTGGAGCCGGCGGACTCGGGCCTCTATACCTGCAGCAGCCACGAGCGCTCCTACAGCCAGGTGCTGGCCCGGTACCGGGTCCACGTCATCCCCCACCAGCGCCTCCTGCAGGACCCGGTCCCCAACCAGCGCCTCCAGCAGGACCCGGTCCCCCACCAGCGTCTCCTGCAGGACCCGGTCCCCCACCAGCGCCTCCTGCAGGACCCGGTCCCCCACCAGCCGGGCCCCCGGGTCCTAGGGGCCGCTGGGTTCCTCGGCCAGTCGGCGGGTCACGGGAACTCCTGGAAGAGCTACAAGGACCTGCAGCTGGCCGGACCCGGCGGCCTGAGCACGGACGAGTACTGCGAGCAGCTGTGGCACCGAGAGAAGCGGAGGCAGCAGAAGCAGCGCACCCTGAAGCTGAGGCAGGAGAGCAGGAAGGCCCGGGTGAGGAGGAACAACCCGCCCTCTAGTCTGCCAGGAGGACCCGGAGACCGCTGAGGCGGATCCAGAACCGGGAGCGCCTCCTGGTCCAGAACACTGCCAGCCGTGTGCGCCATCAAAAACAAAACCCACGCCGTCCTCGTCCGGAAGATTTTGACTTTCAGACGCAACAAAGATGGAAAGAATTTATTCTATTAGAAATATGCATTTTATGTTGGAAACAGTTGGCGTCATGACACAGAATGAAAGAGGTATTATGGGTAATATAATAATATAAACTATGTATTATTATTATGTCACTTCATTAACTATCAAGTTAATAAAGCTCCCATTTGTTGTGGCTTCGCTAATTAGCTTAGCATTAGCGAAGCCGAAGTAGTGTTTAAAGGGACAGTTGTGATGTTTAGAGGTTTTCAAAGTGAAGTTCTGCTTTGGACGTGATTTAGACTCAACATCAGTTCTAGTGAACATGTTATTTAGAATAGTTTCACCTCTTTTCCTTTCTGCCGGGAGCTGAAGCCGTTATTTAAGCTCTCTGTGTGTTTGAAGAGAGTGAATATTGCATATAATACAAACTAGAAGCCTCCACCATCTAGTGCATTAATACTGCAGTATTACTGCAGTATTAATGCATTAATACTGCAGTAATACTGATTCTGGACGAGTATCTCGTACAACCCCACTTCGGAACATCACAGCTAAACGTCGTACTTGTAGTGAGACGAGCGGCTGAAGGAGGAAACGATGTCCTTTAATATAAATATCCACACTTCAACAATCCCTTTTCTGTCCAAAATATCTACTTAGACCTGGAATGAATGGACGGACACAGAAGGGAACATGTATCAGGATCTCACGCACAATGCAGACAGAAATATGTAAACTATATATATATATATATTTTAATGACAGGACAAAGACGTGTTTGCTTGATGTACTGCGACACATTTAACTGTTTAAACATATTTATATTGGTTCTGTACTTCAGACATACAGATTGAAAACAGGTGGAAACACACAGGAAATGGACCTTGCTTGAAAATACATAATGTAATATTAATAGTTATTATTCACATCCCTGTGTATCAAAGAACTCTATTTTTGATAGTTTTCTTTCTTGTTTTCTACATTCGGTCTTTCCTCAGTGTTTATATGAAAACTTGTTTTGACTTCACAGTTTTAATAAGGTTTGAGATCAAGAAATGAAATGTTCTTTATGTGAATAACACAAAATGTTGTAAAATAAAACATATTTTTAAATCTTACATCGTTCTATTACGGATGTGTTTCCTCCCTGTATGTGTTGATGAATAACGTTCACATCACGTTACACTTTAACTTGTATGTTACTTTATTCATATAAACTTCATATTTGTAACATGTTGTATTTTATTATTATCTTATATCTATGCACTAGATTTAGCCATAGAATATACTTGTGCTTTTTAAATATTTTTTTGTATCTTATATTTTATCGAGAGCATTGTTGAAGGAGCTGCAGATTCAAGACTTTAATTAAAGTAACGTGACCCGTGGTGGGAGAGAATGGAAACCTTTCATGGTCAAAATAATTGTAATATAAAATAAAATACATTTGAGTGGATGTAGTAGGTAATTAATATTATTATAATCTTTAATAAATTGTATTTATTTGATTTGATTAATTTAGTTATTTCATTAATTTTTAAGTTGTATTTTATTAATTTTGTATTGTATTGTAAGCCGGAACCTCTCCGCAGTTGTAGGAGCAGAGTGATTCCAGAAGGGGGCAGTATTGCGCAACAACATGAGTAAACAACCCTGGAACACCACCGAAGAAGACGTCAACGCCTGGACGCGTTTGAAACTACTGACGGCGGTTGATGAAAGTAGTGCGCGTCTGTAGTTCCTGTCGCTGGAGGCGGAAGAGGAGCTCACGAGACCGGTTAAGCTTCTTTAAAGTGTTTGTGACTCAAACTTATTACCGTTTAAGTCCGTTAGCTTCGTTAGCTCTCGAACAAAGTAATGCTAAGCTAAGCTAGCTGCTATCCCTCAGTGTTTACACCCTCCAGTCGGATCCAACATGGCGGCGCCGACGTTACAGCAGCCCAGTTTCCTGCTGGTGAGTCTCTCCTCACGTGTTCTGCTCTGTGGTTCTCCTCCACGCTGGTTCTCCTCCACGCTGGTTCTCCTCTAACGTGGTTCTGGTTCTCCTCTAACGTGGTTCTGGTTCCGGTTCTCCTGCAGGCCAACCTGAAGGCGGAGTCCTGCACCAAGCCGCTGCTGCAGCGCTGCCAGGACCTGCTGAAGATCATCGAGGAGTACCCGGCCAAGGTACGGTACCGCCATGACGTCACTGCCATGACGTCATGGCGCTGGAGTATCTTGTCTTTATCTTATCTTATAATATATTTTTTATTCATTTTGAAGCTATTATTTTTTAATTTTTTTATAATTTAAATTTTTAACCGGAATACTTTAATACAAGCTTTGCATGTAAACAAATAATAACACACATTGTGTTAAGGATTATAACAAGATGGATATGGATGGATGGATGTATACTTTATTTATCCCCACGGGGAAATTCGGTTGTCACAGTAACAAGCAACTTACATATGAGACACAATAAATAAATGAAATAAAAAATATCATAAATGCAAAATACTCAATATATAAAACAAAACAGTAAACGTAATAATTTAGGAAATTAAACAATGCAAGCGCAAAAAAATATTGTAATATCTTTTGATTTTTAAATTTTTATTTGAAAAAATATATTTTATTTTATTTTGTATAATTGAATTTTTGTATTTATAATTATTTTATTTTGAACCGGAATACTTCAATATAAACTTTGAATGTAATAAATAAAAAAAATACACACATTTTGTTTAGGACGTATGTATGAGACACACAAATAAAATAAGAAATATCATAAAAATAAAAATATCAGAAATGCAAAACACTCAATATATAACAAAACAGTAAAGCGTAATAATTTAGGAAATGAGACGATAAAGAAAGTGCGAAAATGCAAAGTATGTGAAGTGTATAAACTAGACAACAAGGCGGTGCCAGAGCTGATGATGACGGAGGATCTGTCCAGAGGAGACTCAGTGTAGCGTCTGATAGGTCCTGGACAACGCCACTCGTCTAGTTTATGGTCGTGTTTTTTTGTGTGTTTACCAGCGACGGTTCGCCTTAAACTCGGCCCATAGTTTACGGTCCTACTCTTGAACTATGGGCCGAGTTTGAGACGTTCCGTCGCTGGTAAACACACAAAAAAACGTCTGCGCGGCGGTCAGAATGATGTGGTTCTGTGTGAGTCTCCTGACCCGGTGTGTTCTTGTGGTTCTGTCCGGCTCCTGACCCGGTGTGTTCTTGTGGTTCTGTCCGGCTCCTGACCCGGTGTGTTCTTGTGGTTCTGTCCGGCTCCTGACCCGGTGTGTTCTTGTGGTTCTGTCCGGCTCCTGACCCGGTGTGATCTTGTGGTTCTGTCCGGCTCCTGACCCGGTGTTGTGTGCAGGAGCTGCACGTGATCTTCCCCTGGCTGGTGGAGAGCGTGTTCGGCAGCCTGGACGGCAGCACCGCCGGCTGGAACCTGCGGCTGCTGCACTGTCGCTGCTACGAGTACAACGTGGTGCTGGAGTTCCTCAGCCCCAGGTACCGCTCCTCCTCTGGGTTCTGACCAGCGGTCTTTCTTTTACTCTCTTGTGGGCTCACTTCTCGGGTCACGTGACGGAGACGAGCGTCCTGACGAGCGTCAAGAGCCTCAGACGGATGCAGCCGCTCGTTTTTCTAAATAAAACGTCTTTCAGACATTAATAATCAATCAAGTTAATAATCAATAACGTATGTTTTCATTCTCTGTGCGGCTCGGTGCCAAAGAATCAAACCTTCTGCTCTTATTCTATCTCTGTGTTTCTTCAGCGGGCCGATGATGAAGCTCGTCTACAAACTTCAAGCAGAAGAATACAAATATGAAATACCTGTCAATTACCTCCCGGTAAGAACATTCCTCTCTCTACCTCCATGCGTTCCTCTCTCTCTCTCTACCTCCATGAGTTCCTCTCTCTCTCTCTCTCTCTCTCTCTCTACCTCCATGAGTTCCCCTCTCTCTCTACCTCCATGAGTTTCTCTCTCTCTCTCTCTCTCTCCCTACCTCCATGAGTTCCTCTCTCTCTCTCTCTCTCTACCTCCATGAGTTCCTCTCTCTCTCTCTCTCTCTCTACCTCCATGCGTTCCTCTCTCTCTCTCTCTCTCTCTCTACCTCCATGAGTTCCTCTCTCTCTCTCTCTCTCTCTACCTCCATGCGTTCCTCTCTCTCTCTCTCTCTACCTCCATGTGTTCCTCTCTCTCTCTCTCTCTCTCTACCTCCATGCGTTCCTCTCTCTCTCTCTCTCTCTCTACCTCCATGTGTTCCTCTCTCTCTCTCTCTCTCTCTACCTCCATGTGTTCCTCTCTCTCTCTCTCTCTCTCTACCTCCATGCGTTCCTCTCTCTCTCTCTCTCTCTCTCTCTACCTCCATGAGTTCCTCTCTCTCTCTCTCTCTCTCTACCTCCATGAGTTCCCCTCTCTCTCTCTCTCTCTCTCTACCTCCATGTGTTCCTCTCTCTCTCTCTCTACCTCCATGCGTTCCTCTCTCTCTCTCTCTCTCTCTACCTCCATGCGTTCCTCTCTCTCTCTCTCTCTCTCTCTACCTCCATGCGTTCCTCTCTCTCTCTCTCTCTCTACCTCCATGAGTTCCTCTCTCTCTCTCTCTCTCTCTACCTCCATGAGTTCCCCTCTCTCTCTCTCTCTCTCTCTACCTCCATGAGTTCCTCTCTCTCTCTCTCTCTCTCTACCTCCATGAGTTCCCCTCTCTCTCTCTCTCTCTCTCTACCTCCATGAGTTCCTCTCTCTCTCTCTCTCTACCTCCATGCGTTCCTCTCTCTCTCTCTCTCTCTCTCTCTACCTCCATGAGTTCCTCTCTCTCTCTCTCTCTCTCTACCTCCATGAGTTCCCCTCTCTCTCTCTCTCTCTCTCTACCTCCATGTGTTCCTCTCTCTCTCTCTCTCTCTCTACCTCCATGAGTTCCTCTCTCTCTCTCTCTCTCTCTCTACCTCCATGAGTTCCTCTCTCTCTCTCTCTCTCTCTACCTCCATGAGTTCCCCTCTCTCTCTCTCTCTCTCTCTACCTCCATGTGTTCCTCTCTCTCTCTCTCTCTCTCTACCTCCATGAGTTCCTCTCTCTCTCTCTCTCTCTCCCTACCTCCATGAGTTCCTCTCTCTCTCTCTCTCTCTCTACCTCCATGAGTTCCTCTCTCTCTCTCTCTCTCTCCCTACCTCCATGAGTTCCCCTCTCTCTCTCTCTCTCTCTACCTCCATGTGTTCCTCTCTCTCTCTCTCTACCTCCATGTGTTCCTCTCTCTCTCTCTCTCCCTACCTCCATGAGTTCCTCTCTCTCTCTCTCTCTCCCTACCTCCATGAGTTCCTCTCTCTCTCTCTCTCTCTCTACCTCCATGAGTTCCTCTCTCTCTCTCTCTCTCTCTCTCTCTCTCTCTCTCTCTATCTCTACCTCCATGAGTTCCTCTCTCTCTCTCTCTCTCTCTCTCTCTATCTCTACCTCCATGAGTTCCTCTCTCTCTCTCTCTCTCTCTCTCTCTCTCTCTCTATCTCTACCTCCATGAGTTCCTCTCTCTCTCTCTATCTCTACCTCCATGAGTTCCTCTCTCTCTCTCTCTCTCTCTACCTCCATGAGTTCCTCTCTCTCTCTCTCTCTCTCTCTCTCTCTCTCTATCTCTACCTCCATGAGTTCCTCTCTCTCTCTCTCTCTCTCTCTCTCTCTCTCTCTCTCTCTCTACCTCCATGAGTTCCTCTCTCTCTCTCTCTCTCTCTCTCTATCTCTACCTCCATGAGTTCCTCTCTCTCTCTCTATCTCTACCTCCATGAGTTCCTCTCTCTCTCTCTCTCTCTCTACCTCCATGAGTTCCTCTCTCTCTCTCTCTCTCTCTCTCTCTCTCTATCTCTACCTCCATGAGTTCCTCTCTCTCTCTCTCTCTCTCTCTCTCTCTCTCTCTCTATCTCTACCTCCATGAGTTCCTCTCTCTCTCTCTCTCTCTCTCTCTATCTCTACCTCCATGAGTTCCTCTCTCTCTCTCTCTCTCCCTACCTCCATGAGTTCCTCTCTCTCTCTCTCTCTCTACCTCCATGAGTTCCTCTCTCTCTCTCTCTCTCTCTCTCTATCTCTACCTCCATGAGTTCCTCTCTCTCTCTCTCTCTCCCTACCTCCATGAGTTCCTCTCTCTCTCTCTCTCTCTACCTCCATGTGTTCCTCTCTCTCTCTCTCTACCTCCATGCGTTCCTCTCTCTCTCTCTCTCTCTCTACCTCCATGCGTTCCTCTCTCTCTCTCTCTCTCTCTCTACCTCCATGAGTTCCTCTCTCTCTCTCTCTCTCTACCTCCATGAGTTCCTCTCTCTCTCTCTCTCTCCCTACCTCCATGAGTTCCTCTCTCTCTCTCTCTCTCTACCTCCATGCGTTCCTCTCTCTCTCTCTCTCTCTCTACCTCCATGCGTTCCTCTCTCTCTCTACCTCCATGCGTTCCTCTCTCTCTCTCTACCTCCATGCGTTCCTCTCTCTCTCTCTCTCTCTACCTCCATGAGTTCCTCTCTCTCTCTCTCTCTCTCTCTCTACCTCCATGCGTTCCCCTCTCTCTCTCTCTCTACCTCCATGAGTTCCTCTCTCTCTCTCTCTCTACCTCCATGAGTTCCTCTCTCTCTCTCTCTCTACCTCCATGCGTTCCTCTCTCTCTCTCTCTCTCTCTCTACCTCCATGCGTTCCTCTCTCTCTCTCTCTCTCTCTCTACCTCCATGCGTTCCCCTCTCTCTCTCTCTCTACCTCCATGAGTTCCTCTCTCTCTCTCTCTACCTCCATGCGTTCCCCTCTCTCTCTCTCTCTACCTCCATGAGTTCCTCTCTCTCTCTCTCTCTACCTCCATGAGTTCCTCTCTCTCTCTCTCTCTCTCTCTACCTCCATGCGTTCCTCTCTCTCTCTCTCTCTCTCTCTCTCTCTCTACCTCCATGAGTTCCTCTCTCTCTCTCTCTCTCTACCTCCATGCGTTCCCCTCTCTCTCTCTCTCTACCTCCATGAGTTCCTCTCTCTCTCTCTCTCTACCTCCATGAGTTCCTCTCTCTCTCTCTCTCTCTCTCTACCTCCATGCGTTCCTCTCTCTCTCTCTCTACCTCCATGAGTTCCTCTCTCTCTCTCTCTCTACCTCTCTCTCTCTCTACCTCCATGCGTTCCTCTCTCTCTCTCTCTCTACCTCCATGAGTTCCTCTCTCTCTCTCTCTCTACCTCCATGAGTTCCTCTCTCTCTCTCTCTCTCTCTCTACCTCCATGCGTTCCTCTCTCTCTCTCTCTACCTCCATGAGTTCCTCTCTCTCTCTCTCTCTACCTCCATGAGTTCCTCTCTCTCTCTCTCTCTCTCTCTCTCTCTCTACCTCCATGAGTTCCTCTCTCTCTCTCTCTCTACCTCCATGAGTTCCTCTCTCTCTCTCTCTCTCTCTCTCTCTCTCTCTACCTCCATGAGTTCCTCTCTCTCTCTCTCTCTACCTCATTAGTCTCACTTGATGAAGTATCCTGTGATTTCGTGTTGAAAGCTCTTTACAGTTGAAGTCCATCTCATGTCCCCACTTCCCCCCCCCCCCCCCCCCCCCGTGTGTCCTGCAGGGTCCGGTGAAGGCCTGCATCCAGGGGGGCGTCCTCCCAGAATGCCCTCTGTTCCACAACAAGCTGCAGTTCCCTCTCTCCGGTCTGCTGACTCTGAACCTGGCTCTCAGTATCCTCCCACACAGTCTGGTCTCCAGAGTAACAATAACTGTGTTGTTGTTGCTTGATATCAATCTGAAACCATAACTCCATGAGGATGTCTTCTGTCCAGCGTCCTCGTCTCTGTTCCTTAACGCTCTGCAGATCCTTTCGAGTTCTTCATGTTCAACTTCGCCTCCTGTCTCGTCACGCCCAAGGTGAGTTTGCATCTGGAATGTGAGCGTCCGTGAAGTCTCTGTCTTCTTTCTTTTAAGTTAATCACGTGATGTTGCAGAGCTACCCACAGGGCCACCAGGGCGGCGCCGCCGACAGCGCCTACTTTGTGCTCGTGGACGCTTACCTGAAGTACTTCCTGCCGACTGAAGGCAGCGTTCCTCCCTCACCTTTCTCCGACTCCAGAGGCTCCGTCACCGCACCTTCGCCCAGGTATAGGAAGAGCAATGATTATAATAATAATAACAACAACAACAACAGTCAAGTCTGGTTACAGCAAAAAGACGTGAAGATTAGAAGGTTTTTCTTTTGTTCATGTGCTGCATTCAAACCTTTTGGATCAAAATTAGAGACCTGTCAATCACCTTGTAGCCCCGCCCTAAAGCGTCCCCTGCTTTATGGTCTGTTTGACTCTACATGACCATAATTTACTAAATGAACATCATGCTGTATTGAAGAAGACTTGAAACTAGAGATTGAGACAAACTCATGTTTACAATGTTTACTGAGGGAATACATCAAGAGAAGTAGAGTCATTTATATAGACTTCTATACAACCAGAGGAGGCGCCCCCTGGTGGTAAGGAGAGAGAATGCAGCTTTAACACATGAAGCATAGACTTCTATACAACCAGAGGAGTCACCCCCTGGTGGTCAGGGGAGAGAATGCAGCTTTAACACATGAAGCATAGACTTCTATACAACCAGAGGAGTCGCCCCCTGGTGGTCAGGAGAGAGAATGCAGCGTTAACACATTAAGCATATACTTCTATACAACCAGAGGAGTCACCCCCTGGTGGTCAGGAGAGAGAATGCATAATTTTCATAATTCCTTCCTGTTTTTACTTCAACAGATCTTCCAGTGTGTCTTTTGCTGGTTATGGCGTTCACAGCCCAAGTCTCCTGAAGCATCACATATTCCATCAACCCTCAGTGAACGCCGATCCAGCCGCCCAGGAGATCTGGAGGTCTGAAACGCTGCTCCAGGTAAGAGGATGACATGTTGTAAACATGTTTTTAATGTCATGATAACACATTGTATATGTTTTCATAGAGTTGTAGTGTTGAACTGTGTGTTTATTGTAATGTGTGTGTCTGTATTGTTCAGATGTTTGTGGAGATCTGGCTCCATCACTACTCCTTAGAGATGTACCAGAAGCTGCAGTCTCCTCAGGTAAAGGTAAGATAAATACCCCCTCCCAAATACCCCCCCACCTCTTCCTGCACTGCAGCATCGCAGGAGTGAGATACACTAAAGGTTCACCCTCAGGAGTGAGACATGTACTGAAGGGTCACCCTCAGGAGTGAGACATGTACTGAAGGGTCACCCTCAGGAGTGAGATATACTTAAGGTTCACCCTCAGGAGTGAGATATACTGAAGGTTCACCCTCAGGAGTGAGATATACTTAAGGTTCACCCTCAGGAGTGAGATATACTTAAGGTTCACCCTCAGGAGTGAGATATACTGAAGGTTCACCCTCAGGAGTGAGATATACTTAAGGTTCACCCTCAGGAGTGAGACATACTTAAGGTTCACCCTCAGGAGTGAGACATGTACTGAAGGTTCACCCTCAGGAGTGAGACATGTACTGAAGGGTCACCCTCAGGAGTGAGACATGTACTGAAGGGTCACCCTCAGGAGTGAGATATACTTAAGGTTCACCCTCAGGAGTGAGATATACTGAAGGTTCACCCTCAGGAGTGAGATATACTGAAGGTTCACCCTCAGGAGTGAGACATGTACTGAAGGGTCACCCTCAGGAGTGAGACATGTACTGAAGGTTCACCCTCAGGAGTGAGACATGCACTGAAGGTTCACCTTCAGGAGTGAGACATGTACTGAAGGGTCACCCTCAGGAGTGAGACATGTACTGAAGGGTCACCCTCAGGAGTGAGACATGCACTGAAGGTTCACCCTCAGGAGTGAGACATGCACTGAAGGTTCACCCTCAGGAGTGAGACATGCACTGAAGGGTCACCCTCAGGAGTGAGACATGCACTGAAGGTTCACCCTCAGGAGTGAGACATGCACTGAAGGGTCACCCTCAGGAGTGAGACATGTACTGAAGGTTTGCCCTCAGGAGTGAGACTTGCACTGAAGGTGAAAGAGACTCAGCTGACCTGAAGTCTGTTCTGAAGTTGTTTGGTTTGTTGATGTCTACATTTCATAGTTTATGAGTTAAACTGCTGCGTTCAGTCATCTTGTCGTAGTGCTTCTGCTTCCCTTCACGTCCTTTTGCATGTGTGCGTGTGTGCGTGTGTGTGTGTGCGTGTGTGTGTGTGCGTGTGTGTGCGTGTGTGTGTGTGTGTGTGACGTCATCATGAAGCCACAACGCGGTGAAGGTTTCTGGATCCCCGTCAACCGCCTGTGTTGTTGTTGTTGTTGAATGCTTGACTCTTCGGCTGTGAAGCTACAAACATCAGCGGCTCCAAAGAGGGCGGGACGTTCCCCACTGGGGATTTATAGAAAGCGATATTCAGTATTTCACACAGTAAAACACAGGAGATGAAATAAAGAGGCTTGATTTGCTTAAAGCGACTTTAAAGCTAAAATATGAGCACTGCAGAACTTTTGCAGCACATTTAATAAAAGCAGAGATTCAGTTTCCCGTCATGTTGATGTAGATTTGACTGAATCAGCCCCAGTGAGTCTCAGCTGGTGTTTGTTCTGTTCACCTGCCCTATAAGGATGAAGGATGCTCCTTTATCTGGAGCTCAAGGGTGCGTCTTCAAAATGTCTTCAGGAAAGTTCGCCGTGCCGCATGCTGACCAATCACGGCCTCCTGAACCTCCCAGCTGTTGTTCTGAATGCTAACCCGTCAGCGTTGTGTTCTGTGTCTCTGAACCGAAACTGCAAGATTTCAAGTGAGAGACGTCACGGTTTATATTTCACTGAAGGATCTAACGGTGTCAACGAGGTCACTGGACCACAAGACGCAGATCCTCACACATTCATCGCTCTCACTGCAACATCTTACAGTTCTGAGTTCACTCTGTTAATAACTGTGTCCCCCCCCCCAAGTCCCCATGTGTGTCCCCCCCCCCCCCCAAGTCCCCATGTGTGTCCCCCCCCCCCCGAGTCCCCATGTGTGTGTCCCCCCCCCGAGTCCCCATGTGTGTCCCCCCCCGAGTCCCCATGTGTGTCCCCCCCCGAGTCCCTATGTGTGTCCCCCCCGAGTCCCCATGTGTGTCCCCCCCCGAGTCCCCATGTGTGTCCCCCCCCTGAGTCCCCATGTGTCCCCCCCCTGAGTCCCCATGTGTCCCCCTCCTTAGTCCCCATGTGTCCCCCTCCTTAGTCCCCATGTGTCCCCCTCCTGAGTCCCCATGTGTCGTCCCCATGTGTCGTCCCCATGTGTCGTCCCCCCCAAGTCCCCATGTGTCGTCCCCCCCCAAGTCCCCATGTGTCCCCCCCCCCAAGTCCCCATGTGTCGTCCCCCAAGTCCCCATGTGCCCCCCCCCCCCTAAGTCCCCATCCCATGTGTCCCCCCCTAAGTCCCCATCCCATGTGTCCCCCCTAAGTTCAGACGCTGTTGTGGGACTACGGATAATATTATGAACCCAGACACCATGGAGTTTGATGTTCCCACGTATGTGGAGTTTACACATCAAGTATAAAGCAGAACTAGTGGTTATTTCCATGGTGGATGAAGGAAACGGTAACTGTTTTTACGGAGATAAGCCACGCCCCCTCTCAGGCGCAAGTAACGCGTTTGGTGTGAACGCAGCTTCATTGTCGAGCGAGTAAACTGACACAAGTAACGCGTATTAGTTACCTCCCTCCCTCGCCCTGCAGGCTCAGCCTTGTGTTCCACAGTCAACATCTCTTTTGTGTTTGTCTCCCCTCTTGTTCTCTGCTTCCTTTTTTGTTTTTTTCCTCCTGAACGTTTTTCGGATAATTGTTTCCGTCTGGTTGCACTTCTCCTTTTTCTTCTGTTCTCATGTGTACCTTCCTCCTGCCACCTTTCCTTCCTTTCTCTTTTTCCTCCTCCTCCTCTCTTATTGTCACCCCTCCTCCTCACCTTCCTCTCCCTCCTGGTGGTAACGGGTGAAACAGCTGGCGCTGCTGCAGTACCGCCTCAGCATGTCCAGCACGCCGTGCCAACCCTCCACCCCACCAGGCTCTGGGACCCTCCACACCTACCAAGTACTTTTACCTTTTCATTCACCTGCGGCCCTCTGGGGCCCACTGGAGGTAAACCTCCGCCAGTTAGTCGACGGGTACTTCTCTGGTGCTGACTGTGAGACCGCCACCCTCCGTCACCTGATGCTGCCAGATGTTAGATTTTATTCTGAAAAGAATGAAAGACAATCCAGCTTTGTGAAATGGAAGTAGCTCCACATTTTTTTTTTTCACCTTTAGGTCAGTAATCATGTCTCCTTTTTTAAATGAGACTCTAAAATGTGTAATGGCTGACGGTTGAAAGAGGGCTGCTGTCACTCTTTTCTTTAAGGATGCACCGACCCAATACTGATATCTGACGTCAGGCCGACGGCGACTCAAAAAGCCGACCGGGTATCGTTGATAATATTAATTCTATGTCACACAACAGGCCGGTAAGAGAGAGAAACAATTCACTCCTAAATATAACACGACCTGCAGAAGCATCAGGTTGAAACATATTTTAATAATAAATAACAATTCAGGCTCATTAAATCAACAAGTATCAGATCGACCCAGATATCCGTATCGCCCAGAGACCCAGATGTTGGTATGGGCAATGACCCAAAGACCCAAAAACCCAGATGTCGGTATGGGCAATGACCCAAAGACCCAAAAACCCAGATGTTGGTATGGCCAATGACCCAAAGACCCAAAAACCCAGATGTTGGTATGGCCAAAGACCCAAAATCCCAGATATCGGTATGGACCAATGACCCAAAGACCAAAAATCCCAGATATCGGTATGGGCCAAAGACCCAGATATCGGTATGGGCCAATGACCCAAAATCACAGATATCGGTATGGGCCAATGACCCAAAATCACAGATATCGGTATGGGCCAATGACCCGAAGACCCAGATGTCGGTATGGGCCAATGACCCGAAGACCCAGATGTCGGTATGGGCCAATGACCCAAAGACCCAGATGTCGGTATGGGCCAATGACCCAAAGACCCAGATGTCGATATGGCCAATGACCCAAAGACCCAGATATCGGTATGGGCCAATGACTCGAAGACCCAGATGTCGGTATGGCCAATGGCCCGAAGACCCAGATGTCGGTATGGCCAATGACCCAAAGACCCAGATGTCAGTATGGCCAATGACCCAAAGACCCAGATGTCAGTATGGGCCAATGACTCGAAGACCCAGATGTCGGTATGGCCAATGGCCCGAAGACCCAGATGTCGGTATGGCCAATGACCCAAAGACCCAGATGTCAGTATGGCCAATGACCCAAAGACCCAGATGTCGGGATGGCCAATGACCCAAAGACCCAGATGTCGGTATGGCCAATGACCCGAAGACCCAGATGTCGGTATGGCCAATGACCCAAAGACCTAGATGTCAGTATGGCCAATGACCCAAAGACCCAGATGTCGGTATGGCCAATGACCCAAAGACCCAGATGTCGGTATGGCCAATGACCCAAAGACCCAGATGTCGGTATGGCCAATGACCCAAAGACCCAGATGTCAGTATGGCCAATGACCCAAAGACCCAGATGTCGGTATGGGCCAATGGCCCAGATATCGGTATCGGGACTGGAAAAGCTGTATCGGCGCATCCCTCCCTTTTCATATACGGATCCTTGAGCAGCAGTGTTTGGTTCAATCCCACAATTGGAGAAACCAGAGTTTACATTTTACGTTAAACTCCCAGAATCCCGCTCATCTGGTTCCTATAAGCAGCGTCCAGTCAGACGTCAGAGAAGTACCCTAGACAGGAAACGCAGTCCTGGAATGAAGCTTTGTAATCTGATATCTTTGAGCATTGTGTTTACTAGTTTATATGTTGGTTCTCTTGCTGTGTCTGTGTGTTGTTGTTGTTGTTGTTGTTGTTGTTTTAAATGCATGCTGTTTACACTAACTGCTGTGCTTTGTGGCTTTACATGTGTATGTGGGGGATAAAAGTTTCTTTCTATCGTCACCATTGCTCCAAGTAAAGCAGAAGATTCTCCATCGTGAACCATCTTTATCTACATGTCATCAAATCATTAGATCATTGCATATATTGTTTTTGCTTATTCCTTAATTCACATGTACGGCTGGTTTGCTTTGCATTATGGGAAACCTTTTTTTTCTTTTTTGACAAAGCAGCTTTGCAGCTAACGGAGCGCTGAGGTCTCCCAGTGTCATTTATTAAAATGTAATTTGGTCCTTGCATTTTAATAAATCACGGTTGTCTTGAAGTCATAATTAATACACGAGAATATTGTTTATCCACATCCAGTATCCAATCTTTGACTGTATGAAGAACAAAAGATTATTATTATTTTGATAAATTCAAAGGAGGTTTTTGGTCCCAGACGTTGTCGTCCCGGTAAAAAGCTTCCGACTGAAGAGGAAACTCTTCTTTTTAAAAGGTAAACGTCACCAGAACGTTAAGAGATCCGATCTGATGTTGGACAAACGAACCATTCGTAGGCGTGAGACCTCTGGACTGCGGATGATTTAAAAACAATGAGTAGAGCGCTGATGCTTTGGTGATAGCTTGGCTGCTTTTGCACCGAGGGCTGCGTTCTGATTGGCTGCTTTTGGACCGAGGGCTGCGCTCTGATTGGCCGCCTGTCTGTGCAGCCGACGTGACCGCTTGTCTCCCCAGGAGCCCTTCAGCCCGACGGAGGAGCACGTCCTGGTGGTGCGCCTCCTGGTCAAGCACCTGCACGCCTTCTCCAACAGCCTGAAGCCCGACACGCTGACCGCCTCGCCCTCGGCCCACAGCAGCCCTCTGGAGGAGCTCAAGAGGTCGGTCACCCTGTGGACACGGGTTCATGACCCGCTGTTCATTTGTTATTTATTGGACATGGATGCAACATCACTTAGGGCTGAGCGGTATACCGGTTTCAAATGTCCATGCGGTGTCAATTTTTCATATACCGTCATACTGGTGCATAGCCTTAACACCTGTTGTTGCTCTTCAGCAGGCAGCAAAATATAATGTTCACATTTCACTGCTGAGGGCGCAGCGGTGTGAGCTACTTACGAGTCATGGTTATAACTTTAGTCATGGTTATAACTTTATAACAACTTAATAACCCACAACTAAAGGTAAAACATCACTACACAACAGTTTGTGACACATAAACAATTTGTAACACTAATAATTGTACATTTATAAAATGACACTGCTGAACTGCATGCTGGTTGAAGCTTGCCCACTATCACAACATGAAGAAACTCCGTCGCTGTTTTTTTTCACCTACATTCCCCTGGGTCCTAAGTCCCTCCATGTTTAGCTTCCTAGCACCCTCTATGTACCAACGTACAAACAGCTGCTGGCCAGTTGGAGCGAGTCGGCCAGCAAGTGGTGAACAACAACAATGGCGGCGGCGGTCCTTTTCGCCGTCAATTAATGAATGTGTTTCATTCAAAAAACTACCGTGAAACCGGCAAAATCTTACAAAATATCGTGATATACATTTTTGGCCATACCGCCCAGCCCTAACATCACTGTAAACGCTCCAGAGTCAGCAAAGAGGCTATTTTCCATCTGTAGTTCCCTGGACAGATGTTGCAAAGTAACTGGATATAAGATCATATTTTCTTTTTATAAGCGTGCAGAAGCCATAATGTAAGAAGAGAGAATATTAATATCCGTAGTCATCATCCATGGTGCTCTTCTAGTACATGGCCAAGTCCTGATGATACTTAAAACTACATGCAAAGTGATATAAATGATGAAGAGTTGATAGAAACATGGACTAAAGACAAAATGACATCCAGAGCAGAATTAGTCATACTTGCCGTCTTCCATTTGGACACTACTGGATGTTGATGTTTTCTGCCCATGATCAAGTGTTGGCTGTAACGCTCTCTCCTCCAGGGTGGTGGTGCAGCGCTTTGTGCAGCAGAAGCTCTACCTGTTCCTCCAGCATTGCTTCGGCCACTGGCCCCTGGACGCCTCCTTCAGAGCGGTGGGTCTCAAACTAACATTCATTCATGTCGACTGTCTTTCTGCATTTATTTACATTGTTTTACGCTTGAGGCTGATGAGTACGACAAGCAGGTAGAGGGTTCTTAGTGTCACGGAAAACCTGGACAAGTCATGGAATGTTTTAAATGGTTACTTCCAGGCCTGGAAAAGTCCTTGAAACAAATAAAATCCCAAAGTTTAGTAAAAGTCATGTAAATGTGTTATATTCATGTGTTCATGTAAATGTGTTATATTCATGTGTTCATGACGTTCATTTACGCTGAGTTTGAAATAATGAATATGCTTTTAAAAGAAAGACTCAGAATATAAGCAGGCATACATACAGGCATCTATATAAATGTTTATTCTTTTAATCAAACTATTGTCTCATTCATTTGAGTCATTTAAGGTTTACTGTATGCTTTGTGTTCTCATTGTTAGTTTAAATACTACATTTACTCACTTTTTACTGTTTACACCCAGACTTCACTAAATGTTTGTCATGGAAATTTGGTTTAAAGTCCTGGAAAAGTCATGAAACCCATTGGTCAGAATGTGTATGAACCCTGAGGCTTTAAGGGCGGGGCTACAAGGTGATTGACAGGTCTCTCTATCATTCCTCAGTCCATATATGGTCACTTCCTGTTCTCTGGTTGCAAAAAAAACAATAAATCCATTTTGTCTGTGGTCTTCTCGGCGTTCAGGTGCTGGAGACGTGGCTGAGCTACATCCAGCCGTGGAGATACACAGGCGAGGCCACCGGGTCTCAGCCGGACCAGAACAGAACCGTGCCTGACAAGTGGTGAGTCTGAGTTCTGTCTCCTGGCTTTAATATCCACGCCGTACACAACGTAACCTCCGGCCCGCGGCTCCTCGCCTCTTCGTCAGGGAGCCGTTTGTCCAGGAGAACCTGCTGATGTTCACCAAGCTCTTCCTGGTGCTGCTGAACCGGGCCGTGAGGACGGACCTGGTGAACGCCAAGAACGCCCTGATGGTCTTCAGAGTGGCCAAAGTGTTCTCTCAGCCCAACCTCGCCGACATGATCCAGAAGGGTGAGGACGGGAACGCTGACCAGGCGGTTTTATATCTGCTATATTTGATTTGTCCATGAAGATAACCCTGACTAAAGACTAGTCCAGCTAACCGGAGCCCCTCCCCCCAGGAGAGCAGCTGTTCCTGGAGCCGGAGCACGTCCTGCACCACCGGCAGCCCCGCGGCTACCTGACGCCCAGCCAAGGCGGCAGCTTCCTGTCCTCGCGGCAGCGGGCGGTGACCGACATGGCGTTCCGGGTGAAGAGCCACGTGTACGCCCTGGAGGGCCAGGACTGCCAGTACAAGCAGATGTTCGGCACCGAGCTCAGAGGAGCGGTGAGTGGTCGTCTTCGGGATCTACTTCCTGGTTCTGCAGACTCACAGCTCTTTTTCATGGAGATTTGGTTAAAAGTCGTGGAAATTTGGTTTGAAGTCCATTGGTCAAAATGTGTCTGAACCCTGCTGTAAAAAACATTCCCGACTCACGTCTGTCACCGTCTGTGTCATCGGTTCTCTTTTGCGGTCGTTCCAGGTCATGAAGTTGATCCAGATAATTGCTCAAGCCAGACAGACGGCCAAGAGGATCTCGGACCACTCCAGCGAGGCGGCGGCCGGCGGCTCCTTCCTGTCCTGGTTCGGGATGGGATCCTCCGACCTCAACCGCCACGCGTTCCCCGGGGCCGAGCACGAGGAGAGCGGCGAGTGTTTGAAGAAGACCCACGAGTTCCTGGACAAGGCTCTGGAGAACCTGTGCCAGATCTTCAAGGTGAGGGCCGGGAGCCGTGTGCAGGGTTCTTACGGCATGGAGAACATGGAAGAGTCATGGAAAGACTCAGAATATAAGCAGTCATACATACAGGCATCTATATCAATGTTTATTCTTTTAATCAAACTATTGTCTCATTCATTTGAGTCATTTAAGGTTTACTGTATGCTTTGTATTCTCATTGTTAGTTTACATACTACATTTACTCACTTTGTACTGTTTACACCCAGATTTCACTAAATGTTTGTAACATTTGGTTTAAAGTCATGGAAGATTCATGAAGATTTTGTGAAAATTCATGATTTTTTTTTTTTTAAATGTACGGACATTTGGTGAAAAGTCACGTAAAAGTGGTTTAAAGTCATGTAGAAGTCCTGTAATCCACTGGCCAGGATGTGTGACCCTGCGGTTCATAGCGGTGACCTTGTGTGACCTTGTGTGTCCTCAGCTGAACCCGGGTCAGCTGGCCCAGCTGCTCTGCAGCCTCGGCTCCTCTCAGGACCTCGGGTCCGGCCGGCTGCTGCCCGACTGCATCCAGGGGGAGGACGGCCCGGTGCTGACCGACCTGGGCCGCCAGCAGGTGGGTCTCGAGCCGCCGCACCAGAGGAGGGCACGCGTTGGAGGGGAGACTAAGAGTGTGTGTGTGTGTGTGTGTGTGTGTGTGTGTGTGTGTGTGTGTGTGTGTGTGTGTGTGTGTGTGTGTGTGTGTGTGTGTGTGTGTGTGTGTGTGCACAGATCATAAGTGGACTGAGACGGTTTGACATCCAGTACCAAGGAGACCCGGAGCTGCAGCCAATCAGGAGCTACGAGAACGCTCTGCTGGTGCGGCTCTTCTACAGGATCTCCTCCCTGCTCAATGAGAGGGTGAGTCATGAACACATGACTTACATATTCAACTGTTTACATCCTCTTCCTCTCCTACTTTCATCTCTTATCTCTTCCTCTCCTTCCTCTCCTCTCTTCCTCTCCTCTCTTCCTCTCCTCTCTTCCTTTCCTCTCTTCCTTTCCTCTCTTCCTCTCCTCTCTTCCTCTCCTACTTTCATCTCTTATCTCTTCCTCTCCTTCCTCTCCTCTCTTCCTTTCCTCTCTTCCTCTCCTACTTTCATCTCTTATCTCTTCCTCTCCTTCCTCTCCTCTCTTCCTTTCCTCTCTTCCTCTCCTCTCTTCCTTTCCTCTCTTCCTCTCTTCCTCTCCTCCTCTCTTCCTCTCCTCTCTTCCTCTCCTCTTCCTTTCCTCTCTTCCTTTCCTCTCTTCCTCTCCTCCTCTCCTCTCTTCTCTCCTCCTCTGTGTTCACTTCCTGTTCATCAGTCAGTTTCTCCTCTTGTTGGTCACATGACTGCTGGTCACATGACTGCTGGTCTCAGGTGAATAAATCATGACGTCATTCAGAGTTTAATGTTTTTAACAATCTGGTGAAAGTAAACAGTTTATTTGAGGAGATTTTAAAAGAGACACAAAGAATAAAATGTTTCTGATGAAATAAACGATGTTCAGCTTTTGGTTCTTCCCTGGCGTGAGGCGTTCAGGGACCGTTTATCCAGTCATCAGCTGGCGGTCTGTCCTGTGAGCTAACGGGCGTCCGTTTCTCCCACAGTTCGGCGGGCGCATGAACGCGCTCTGCTCTCGTCCGGACCTGCTGGGCCGTCTGGGCCGTCACTACCTGGTGGATCCCGACTCGTCCTCCGGGACGCCGCCGCCGCCGCAGAGCCCGGCGTCCCGGCGCCGCCGCCGCCGGCCGCGGCTCAGCCTGCGCCCGCTGGCGAGCTACCGGCTGCTGCTGCTGCTGCTGCTGGGCTACGCGCTCGGCGCCGCGCTGGCCCTCGGCCCCGCCTCCAGCACCATGATCCTGCTCGGCGGCGGCGTCCTGTACGCTCTGCTCTCGGCGCTGGTCAGAGACAAGCTGAAGACGCACTGACGAACAGTTTGAGTCCAGCCGCAGAAACGACACGTCTGTTATTATTATTATTATTAAACTGTCTTCGTGGTCCATTCAGCTGCTCTTATCTGGACTCCACAACTTCAGAGAACTGCGTGAAAGCCTCGTGACGTCAACAACAACAACCAACTGTCTGAATGTCATATTCACATTAAACTTGCCATAATGTGAAGACGTCCTCTCCTCTTTTTCTCTCCTCTTTCTTTCCTCCTCTCTCTTTCCTCCTCTCCTCTCTCTTAATATCACATTAAAGACATTAAATATTAAATGTGCCATAAAGTGAAGACGTTGAAGACTTTCACATTTTTTTAGAAGTTTAAACATGAAATTATTTTTGGTCTTTTACTTTTAACGATGGCTTCAGATGATTAATCGATTATCAAAATGTTTGCCGATAACATCTCCTGTCACCTTATTGATCACCTGCCGCTGGGTCCTGGTCCCTTTGTTCTGATGTGTTTCCTCAATAAACCCTGTAAATAGCTAGAGCTGAAGCGTCTGACAACAGGACTCGACGCTCTTTCTTTGTCCCAAAGACTCAATAAACCGTTTGCACTTGTTTGTAATAACTGGTCTCATGAAGTTATTATTAAGAGTCTCAAACACTGATAACAAATCTGCATTCTAACTTTCCAACTGAAAGGTTTTTGTGAAGAAAAGAAAACAGTTTGTCTTTTCTTTAGAGATGGAGCGTCTCATCATGTGACATCACAGATGGAGCGTCTCATCATGTGACATCACAGATGGAGCGTCTCATCATGTGACATCACAGATGGAGCGTCTCATCATGTGACATCACAGATGGAGCGTCTCATCATGTGACATCACAGATGATGCTTTAATGTAAATGAAGTAAGAACACTTCACTGATCAATCAATACTTTTACTTTAACTACGGATCATACTTCAATCAGTTATCGTTATTGAGCAACACATTTACAAATAACAAGGCAGTGTTTTAACCCAGAGTAGTAAAACAACACAATATAAAATGGCTGCATAGATCTGTTAGAAATGAAAGTAAACAATATGATAAAGATATAAAAGACCTTTACTAGGTAATTACATTGAAGTGTTTAGCAGCACCAGCAGTAGCTTTAAACTAATTTATTTTAACATTTTGAACTACAAGTTGTTTTTTTACAACTTTATTGAATCAATTATATATTAAGTTTGCAACACTTTGTGTAAACAACTTCTGTAATTATAATATTTATGTGTACGTTAAATTAATAACTTCCCAGTTGTTATAAGTATGAACACATTTAACCGTCGGGTCAATAAAGTTTTTTTAAATTATTTTTTTTTTGTCGAATTTATCAAAAACATTAATCCTGTTGAACTGCGAACAGAAACATTTCCATAAAGTAATTTTAAAAAAAGCTCTGAGAACTACAAGTCCCGCGAGGAGCTGACGTTCCGCCGCGTGACGTCACCTAACGGCGACCGTTCGCTCGCTCGCTCGGTGACGTCGCGCGCAACCGCCGGGAGAAGTTTTTGAAAATAAATGTGACACTTTTTGTTTCTCCTTTTTGTTTTTCTCGATGTTTTCCTCAACCTAACGGCTAACGAAGAGGAGAAGGAAAGAAACACAGATATCGGAGAGTCCTCCCAACGACGAGCTGAGCGGAGAAACACCACCGAAGAAGAAAGAAGAAGGAAGAAGAAGAAGAAGAAGAAGAAGAAGAAGAAGAAGGTGAGTTGTGACATGAGGCGCGACACGCTGCTGTTTGGGTCCGAGCTCACGCGCACATGAGCGCAGGACGCGGGTTAGCCAGCCAGCTAGCTAACGGCTTGTTAGCCGAGGAGCTCCAACGGTCCTCTATGCTGTCTGTCTGCCCGAGAGGGGGCTCCTCTCCCGGCTGTCTGTCCCAGAGACCACGGGGACATGTCCCAGCTGGCTGTCTGTCTGTTTACCTGTCTAATGCTACCTGTGTGTCTGTCTGTTTTCCTGTCTGTCTCTCTGTCTCTGTCTCTCTCTCTCTCTCTGTCTGTTTACGTGTGTGTGTGTGTGTGTGTGTGTGTGTGTGTGTGTGTGTGTGTGTGTTTACCTGTCTGTCTATCTGTGTCTCTGTCTATCTAACTATCTAACGCTACCTGTCTGGCTGATGTTTCAGAGAAGAGACATATAATATAGTATATAATATTATATATATGATATATATATATATATTATAATATATGTGTGTGTGTATGTATGTGTGTATATATATATATATATATATATATATATATATATATAAAAATGTAATTATATAAAATAATACATGTTGTTGGATTATATAATCTTCAACTTTAAAGATAAACTTGTAATAATAAACTAAGTAAATAAATATAGTGGAGTCATACAAGTACGTTATTGGCTTCATCTCTTCATCTTTATTCACACGTGTTTAAGTTTATTTACAGGATCTCTGCCACCTTTTTATGATCATTGCGATTTTTATTTAATTATAAAACAAATATTCCTCCGTTTGATTTCAGTTTAGAGGAGCAGACTTTCACTAACAACATAGTTATGATCACTAACCTGTTTCTATTACTTTATTAACATAAACAACCTGTTCATATATTACTTTATTAACATAAACAACATGTTCATATATTACTTTATTAACATAAACAACATGTTCATATATTACTTTTTTAACATAAACAACCTGTTCATATATTACTTTATTAACATAAACAACATGTTCATATATTACTTTATTAACATAAACAACCTGTTCATATATTACTTTATTAACATAAACAACATGTTCATATATTACTTTATTAACATAAACAACCTGTTCATATATTACTTTATTAACATAAACAACATGTTCATATATTACTTTATTAACATAAACAACATGTTCATATATTACTTTATTAACATAAACATGTTCATATATTACTTTATTAACATAAACAACCTGTTCATATATTACTTTATTAACATAAACATGTTCATATATTACTTTATTAACATAAACAACCTGTTCATATATTACTTTATTAACATAAACAACATGTTCATATATTACTTTATTAACATAAACATGTTAATATATTACTTTATTAACATAAACATTTTCATATATTACTTTATTAACATAAACAACATTTTCATATATTACTTTATTAACATAAACATGTTCATATATTACTTTATTAACATAAACAACATGTTCATATATTACTTTATTAACATAAACAACCTGTTCATATATTACTTTATTAACATAAACATTTTCATATATTACTTTATTAACATAAACAACATGTTCATATATTACTTCATTAACATAAACAACCTGTTCATATATTACTTTATTAACATAAACATTTTTATATATTACTTTATTAAGATAAACAACATTTTCATATATTACTTTATTAACATAAACATGTTCATATATTACTTTATTAACATAAACAACATTTTCATATATTACTTTATTAACATAAACATTTTCATATATTACTTTATTAACATAAACAACCTGTTCATATATTACTTTATTAACATAAACAACATGTTCATATATTACTTTATTAACATAAACAACATGTTCATATATTACTTTATTAACATAAACAACCTGTTCATATATTACTTTATTAACATAAACAACATGTTCATATATTACTTCATTAACATAAACATGTTCATATATTACTTTATTAACATAAACAACATGTTCATATATTACTTTATTAACATAAACATGTTCATATATTACTTTATTAACATAAACAACCTGTTCATATATTACTTTATTAACATAAACAACATGTTCATATATTACTTTATTAACATAAACAACATGTTCATATATTACTTTATTAACATAAACATGTTCATATATTACTTTATTAACATAAACAACCTGTTCATATATTACTTTATTAACATAAACAACATGTTCATATATTACTTTATTAACATAAACAACATGTTCATATATTACTTCATTAACATAAACAACCTGTTCATATATTACTTTATTAACATAAACAACCTGTTCATATATTACTTTATTAACATAAACAACATGTTCATATATTACTTCATTAACATAAACAACCTGTTCATATATTACTTTATTAACATAAACAACATGTTCATATATTACTTTATTAACATAAACAACATGTTCATATATTACTTTATTAACATAAACAACCTGTTCATATATTACTTTATTAACATAAACAACATGTTCATATATTACTTCATTAACATAAACAACCTGTTCATATATTACTTTATTAACATAAACAACATGTTCATATATTACTTTATTAACATAAACAACATGTTCATATATTACTTTATTAACATAAACAACCTGTTCATATATTACTTTATTAACATAAACAACCTGTTCATATATTACTTTATTAACATAAACAACATGTTCATATATTACTTTATTAACATAAACATGTTCATATATTACTTTATTAACATAAACAACCTGTTCATATATTACTTTATTAACATAAACAACATGTTCATATATTACTTTATTAACATAAACAACATGTTCATATATTACTTTATTAACATAAACATGTTCATATATTACTTTATTAACATAAACAACCTGTTCATATATTACTTTATTAACATAAACAACATGTTCATATATTACTTTATTAACATAAACAACATGTTCATATATTACTTCATTAACATAAACAACCTGTTCATATATTACTTTATTAACATAAACAACCTGTTCATATATTACTTTATTAACATAAACAACATGTTCATATATTACTTCATTAACATAAACAACCTGTTCATATATTACTTTATTAACATAAACAACATGTTCATATATTACTTTATTAACATAAACAACATGTTCATATATTACTTTATTAACATAAACAACCTGTTCATATATTACTTTATTAACATAAACAACATGTTCATATATTACTTCATTAACATAAACAACCTGTTCATATATTACTTTATTAACATAAACAACATGTTCATATATTACTTTATTAACATAAACATTTTCATATATTACTTTATTAACATAAACAACATGTTCATATATTACTTTATTAACATAAACATGTTCATATATTACTTTACTAACATAAACATAAACGTTCATAGTTTTCCAGCCGGTTTAACAGATTATTGAAGGTTATTTCAACGGTTATTTACATGATCTGCGTTTGTCTTCATGATCGTTTGTTCTCGTGAACGGCCGAATGATACGTCACTTTAAATGTTGCCGCCGCAAGGAATTGTGGGTCGTCATTATCTCCTTTCCTTTGGTAAAGGCAGGTCCAGTGGTTCCTATGCTAAAGGAGCTAAGTTAGGAAGCATGAAGCTCCTTTCCTTTCCTTTAGAGAATTCTACTGTCACTTATCATGGCGGCCTCTGAGGTCCTTCAGGTCACTTCACTCAGTTAGGACTTTCCTAAGCAAAGAGGAATATTCCACTGCAGCCCAGGATTCAGGAATCCTCCTCACTTGTCCCTCCTCCTCTTCTTCCTCCTCCTTCTCCCCCCTCCAGGCATCATGTCTTCCCCAGAAGAAGACGAAGCGCAGTCGTCTGGCGTGTCGGTCGCCATGTCGGTGGACTCGAAGGCGGAGCTCGCCGCCCTGCTGGACGAATGGGAGGAGGCGCAGCAGGGCACCACGGAGAGGCTGGTGTCCATCCTCACCAAGTGAGCGCTTTGGTTTCACTCACGCTGGGGCGTCCTGGTAGCGTCTCACGTCTCACCTCTTCTATGTCTCACCTCTTCTATGTCTCACCTCTTCTATGTCTCACGTCTTCTATGTCTCACGTCTCACCTCTTCTGTCTCACCTCTTCTATGTCTCATCTCTCTCATCTCGTCTCTCTTGTCTCACCTCTTCTATGTCTCATCTCTCTCATCTCATCTCTCTTGTCTCATCTCTCGTCTCGTCTCTCTTGTCTCATCTCTCATCTCTCTCATCTCATTTCTCATCTCTCTCGTCTCATTTCTCATCTCTCTCATCTCACCTCTCTTGTCTCATCTCTCTCGTCTCATCTCTCTCATCTCACCTCTCTTGTCTCACCTCTCTTGTCTCACCTCTCTTGTCTCATCTCTCTCGTCTCACCTCTCTTGTCTCATCTCTCATCTCATCTCTCTCATCTCATCTCTCTCATCTCTCTCATCTCTCTTGTCTCATCTCTCTCATCTCATCTCTCTCATCTCATCTCTCTCATCTCATCTCTCTCATCTCTCTTGTCTCACCTCTCTTGTCTCATCTCTCATCTCATCTCTCTCATCTCATCTCTCTCATCTCTCTCATCTCTCTTGTCTCATCTCTCTCATCTCATCTCTCTCATCTCATTTCTCATCTCTCTTGTCTCATCTCTCTCATCTCATCTCTCTCATCTCATTTCTCATCTCTCTCATCTCTCTTGTCTCCTACAGAATCTCTGAGCTGATTGAACGGGAGACAGGAGAATATCACAAAGTGGATCCTGATCCGTTTGACGACCGTCATCCAGGTCCTCGTCCATGTCTTCTATTTTAGTCTCTGAAGCCCACCTGTAGTCTCTGAAGCCCACCTGTAGTCTAAAGCCCACCTGTAGTCTAAAGCCCACCTGTAGTCTAAAGCCCACCTGTAGTCTCTAAAGCCCACCTGTAGTCTCTAAAGCCCACCTGTAGTCTCTAAAGCCCACCTGTAGTCTCTCTAGCCCACCTGTAGTCTAAAGCCCACCTGCAGTCTCTCTAGCCCACCTGCAGTCTCTCTAGCCCACCTGTAGTCTCGCTAGCCCACCTGCAGTCTCTCTAGCCCACCTGTAGTCTAAAGCCCACCTGTAGTCTCTAAAG
Organism: Taurulus bubalis; assembly: GCF_910589615.1. Classification (NCBI taxonomy): domain Eukaryota; kingdom Metazoa; phylum Chordata; class Actinopteri; order Perciformes; family Cottidae; genus Taurulus; species Taurulus bubalis. The sequence goes on along the minus strand of NC_136593.1, from coordinate 1,001,924 downwards.
CCCACCTGTAGTCTCTAAAGCCCACCTGTAGTCTCTAAAGCCCACCTGTAGTCTCTCTAGCCCACCTGTAGTCTAAAGCCCACCTGTAGTCTCTCTAGCCCACCTGTAGTCTCTCTAGCCCACCTGTAGTCTCTAAAGCCCACCTGTAGTCTCTCTAGCCCACCTGTAGTCTCTCTAGCCCACCTGTAGTCTCTCTAGCCCACCTGTAGTCTCTAAAGCCCACCTGTAGTCTCTAAAGCCCACCTGTAGTCTCTAAAGCCCACCTGTAGTCTCTCTAGCCCACCTGTAGTCTCTCTAGCCCACCTGTAGTCTCTCTAGCCCACCTGTAGTCTCTCTAGCCCACCTGTAGTCTAAAGCCCACCTGTAGTCTCTCTAGCCCACCTGTAGTCTCTCTAGCCCACCTGTAGTCTCTCTAGCCCACCTGTAGTCTCTCTAGCCCACCTGTAGTCTCTCTAGCCCACCTGTAGTCTCTAAAGCCCACCTGTAGTCTCTCTAGCCCACCTGTAGTCTCTCTAGCCCACCTGTAGTCTAAAGCCCACCTGTAGTCTCTCTAGCCCACCTGTAGTCTCTCTAGCCCACCTGTAGTCTCTCTAGCCCACCTGTAGTCTCTAAAGCCCACCTGTAGTCTCTCTAGCCCACCTGTAGTCTCTCTAGCCCACCTGTAGTCTCTAAAGCCCACCTGTAGTCTCTCTAGCCCACCTGTAGTCTCTCTAGCCCACCTGTAGTCTCTAAAGCCCACCTGTAGTCTCTAAAGCCCACCTGTAGTCTCTCTAGCCCACCTGTAGTCTAAAGCCCACCTGTAGTCTCTAAAGCCCACCTGTAGTCTCTCTAGCCCACCTGTAGTCTCTCTAGCCCACCTGTAGTCTCTCTAGCCCACCTGTAGTCTCTAAAGCCCACCTGTAGTCTCTAAAGCCCACCTGTAGTCTCTCTAGCCCACCTGTAGTCTCTCTAGCCCACCTGTAGTCTAAAGCCCACCTGTAGTCTAAAGCCCACCTGTAGTCTCTCTAGCCCACCTGTAGTCTAAAGCCCACCTGTAGTCTCTCTAGCCCACCTGTAGTCTAAAGCCCACCTGTAGTCTCTCTAGCCCACCTGTAGTCTAAAGCCCACCTGTAGTCTCTCTAGCCCACCTGCAGTCTCTAAAGCCCACCTGCAGTCTCTCACCTTCATGATTGTGATTGGTTGTTGCAGGACGATCAGACCCAGAGTGCATGCTGGGACAGCTGCTGAAGATGCTCTTCATGAACGATGACTTCACTAATGCGGTGAGGTTCACTCTGTTCTCTCTCTTGTATGGAATCTAACTAACTGATCATAGAATAACAATGTAGGGAATAGTGGAACATGTCATCCCGTTGTGAAACACAAAGATACTTCAAATATGATGTCTTTATTCATTTTAAAGTGACTAATTGATTAACTGACTGACAGTTTCATCTCTGGTGTTTATTGTTATTGAATGAAAGCTCCACAGATATTCCTCCAATTTAGTGAAGCAGCTTTTATTTATTTTTGGCTGATTTTCAGATTTATTTCAATGTTTCAGATTTATTTATTTCAGAAGAATGATTGACGGCAAACACAACATTTTATTTAATGGAAAAAAAATTAAATATTATTCTATATTGTGTGTATTGTCTGCCTGTTACAGAGATTGAACTGTTTATTCATCTAAAACTATGTATTTATTGATTTATCTTATTTACTTATACAAACGTTTGATAAATCAGTTCACGGGTGTTTCATTTCATATGATATTATATTATATTCCAGTATTTGATATTATATTAATTATACTAATTAATGTTGTTTTACATAATGTAATTATATTTTATTACATAATATAATCATATTGCCTCCTGACAGGAGAGGGAGAAAGTGACATTTAGAATATTTTAGAATAAAATATATTTCTCTCTTTTTCCCCTGATGGTCTGAATAAGTTTCTATTTAAAAACATATTATTAATTCTGAAAGATGGCAGAAACAGTGTGTGATACGTATTCATGTCTGTTAACATTTAAATGTAATTATATTATTAAAATGAACCGGCATTTAGTTTCACTTCTTTCAGTCAAAAATATGAACATAGATTTTATGAAAATGAATCTCTTTAAAACCCAAATAAAAAGGTAATGTAAGCGCGTGTGAGTTGTGTTCATGGCGGTCACTCAGGGAGCTGCTGTGCTGTGATTGGTCCTCCAGCTGATGGACACGTACATCATGACCAGCGGGGAGCTGAGCCTCAACACCGCCGCCTGCCGCCTGCTGCAGAACATCGTGCCGGGGCTGGAGACGGCCGTGGTGTTCCAGGAGAAGGTGACGTCGCTTCTCTTCCATATTGTGGTCATAACTGAACATCCAGCATGATATGAGCCTGAGTTTTTCAAAGAGAGAGATTAAGACCTAAATAATCAAAATCTGCAACAATAAATCACAATACAACAACGCATTGGAAGGAGTTTCAGTCAAAAAAACTGTTGTTCGGTTCAAAAATTGAAAAATGTACGTAATTAATTCAACTTTAAATGAAGTTGAACAACCCTGTGGTTGTGGAGATGGTGAAGGAAACATTTAAGCGAACAGACAGCAGGCGTGAGGTCGTGTGAGCGGTTGCTGGGCGGTTGCCGGGCGGAGTTTCTCTCAGAGCTTTGCTCTCCTGAAGACGGCAGACTCCATTCACAAAAAACAGTCCTTTGACATCACGGCCAAACTAAAGATCGTTTTGACTTTAGAGAACCCGGCAGCCAATCAGAGCCCTGTGACACGCTGACGTGTGTTACAAAGAATATCTTCCCTCCTGAAACGCTTCACTACACTGAGTCTTTATGGATGATTGATAGCTCCATAATGTAGTTCTAAACAGGTATGAGGACATTTTCTGATGTGGCCGTGTGTTTATTAGTCACGTACACATCATCTGTTGAACATGAATATGTGCTGAACTAGCGCCGTGCTAACTGTGTGACAGGAGGGTCTGGTGGAGAAGATGTTCAGCTGGGCTCGGGAGGCCGGCCGGCCGCTGGGCGTCTTCGCCACGGGACTCCTGGCCCGAGCCATGAGCAACCAGGAAGTAGCAGCGAGCTACAGGGAGGAGAACGCCCAGCTGGTGGGTACACACACACACACACACACACACACACACATATACATACACACACACATATGTACACATATACACACACACACGTAGGAGAACGCCCAGCTGGTGGGTACACACACATATATACATACACACACACATATGTACACATATACACACACACGGAGGAGAACGCCCAGCTGGTGGGTACACACACACACACACACACACACACACACACACACACACACACACACACACACACACACACACACACACACACACACACATATACATACACACACACATATGTACACATATACACACACACGGAGGAGAACGCCCAGCTGGTGGGTACACACACATATATACATACACACACACATATGTACACATATACACACACACATATGTACACATATACACACACACACGGAGGAGAACGCCCAGCTGGTGGGTACACACACACACACATATATATATATCTATCTATCTATCTATATATCTCTTATCTTCCATAGTGAAGCGTCATGTCTTCCTCTGTGTTGAGTGAATCTCTCTGACCTCCAGGTGCCCATCATGATTCAGCGTCTGCATGAGCTGCAGACTCAAGACGCCATGACGGCCACCGCCACCCGTCTGTCCCGCTCGGCCCTGAAGAGCGGCTCGGCCCTGAAGAACGGAGGAGGAAGAGGAAGAGGAAGAGGAAGAGGAGGAGGAAGGAGACGGGTGGTGACGGAGAACGGGAGGAAGGTCAAGCAGAAACTCAACTTCACCTCCTCCTGCAGGACGGAGGAGGAGGAGGAGGAGGTGGAAGAAGAGAAGGAGAAGGAGGAGGAGGAGGAGGAGGACCAGCCGAGCGGCAGCGCCCCCTGGTCCGAGGTGAGCTCGATGGTGATTGGCTCAGACCACCGCCTGTCACCGCTGAGCCCGGCCACGGAGCAGAGGCTCATCCTGCAGTACCTGACGCCGCTGGGAGACTATCAGGAGGTGAGACCTATGAGGAGGAGGTGAGGCCTATGAGGAGGAGGAGGTGAGACCTATGAGGAGGAGGTGAGACCTATGAGGAGGAGGTGAGACCTATGAGGAGGAGGTGAGACCTATGAGGAGGTGAGACTCCTGAGAGACAGACAGACAGACAGACAGACAGACAGACAGACAGACTCCCTCCCTCCCTCTTTCTTTCTTTCTCCCTCTTCCTCCTCTCCTCCCTCCCTCCTTGTCTCTCTCTTCCCTGACTCCTCTCTGTTCCTCCTCTCCTCTTCCTCCCTCTTCATCTCTCTTTTCTCTGACTCCTCTCTCTTCCTCCTCTCCTCTTCCTCCCTCTTCATCTCTCTTTTCTCTGACTCCTCTCTCTTCCTCCTCTCCTCTTCCTCCCTCTTCATCTCTCTTTTCTCTGACTCCTCTCTGTTCCTCCTCTCCTCTCCTCTTCCTCATCTCTCTCTTCTCTGACTCCTCTCTGTTCCTCCTCTCCTCTCCTCTTCCTCCCTCTTCATCTCTCTTTTCTCTGACTCCTCTCTGTTCCTCCTCTCCTCTCCTCTTCCTCCCTCTTCATCTCTCTTTTCTCTGACTCCTCTCTCTTCCTCCTCTCCGTCCTCCCTCCCTCTTCATCTCTCTTTTCTCTGACTCCTCTCTCTTCCTCCTCTCCTCCCCCTCCTCCCCCTCTCTTCCCTGACTCCTCCCTCTCCTCCTCAGCTGCTGGCGGTCTTCGTGCAGCTGGACACTCGCTCTCTGCTGATGAACTACATCGACCTCCGGCGGACCAAAAACGTGCAGCTGACCTTCGACGCCCTGCTGGTGAGCTGAACGAGTCTTCTTCCACTTCTAGAAGAGCTGTCGCTTTAGGGTTGGGTGTATTTATAGTAGTATAGTATATACAGTGAACACATTGTTCAATTTGAAGCAAAACAATTGTCTTGGCAATAAAAAAAAGCCTTTCTTTAATGTCGGCAATCGTAGTTTTGCGCTTCTTTTTTTAAATTTAGTATCGGTTCACCGGTATCGTTTCAAAAGTATCGTTTTAGCCAAACGATACCATCCCTACTTATAAGCAGATGCTACAATGTAACTGTGTGTGTGTGTGTGTGTGTGTGTGTGTGTGTGTGTGTGTGTGTGTGTGTGTGTGTGTGTGTGTGTGTGTGTGTGTGTGTGTCCCCTCAGTATCTGGCCTCGCTGCTCCTCCATAAGAAGTTCGCAGCAGAGTTCATCGCTCACGGAGGAGTCCAGAAGCTGCTGGTGATCCCGAGGCCTTCGATGGCAGCAACGGGAGTCTCTCTCTGCTTGTACTACCTGGCATACAACCAGGACGCTTTGGAGAGGGTACCACACACACACACACACACACATACACATAGAGCTTCCTTTTAAAACAAATAAAACGTGTATCTATAGATTCCCTTGTTGTCTGCGCTGCACCTCTCCAGGTGTGTGCGCTGCCGGACGGCGTGCTGGCGGACGTGGTGTCCTTCGCCCTGTGGCTGCTGGAGTCGTCTCACTCGTCGGGCGTCTGCCACGCCACCATGTTCTTCTCCATCGCCTTCTCCTTCCGGGCCGTGCTGCAGCTCTTCGACCGCCAGGACGGCCTGCGCCGCCTCGTCAACCTGGTGCGCTGTGCCTTTAAGGCTGCCAGTACGTTGTTGTTGTTGTTGTTGTTGTTGTTGTTGTTTACCTGTCAACCTGCTCTCGCCGCAGGTCAGCACTTTGGAGATCCTGAACGCGCAGAGCGAGGTGTCCATAATGAGCGACGACAAGGTCTTCGCCAACCGACAGACGGCCAAACACACCTGCATGGCCCTGCGCAGGTACCACAGTGTGGATGGATGGATGAATGTATGGGTGTGTGTGTGTGTGTGTGGATGAATGTATCAGTGTCAGAGGATCAGGTGATCTTCTATTTACTTTGTTCTGATGGTCGAAAGGAGTTTAAAATCGTGATCTTACGACATGCAGACACTCGCACGGCGGTGGTTCTGCCTCTCGTACCTACGCATGTGCATGAGGTGCATCACAGGTGTGTACGCTACCTCTGAGCGTTGACGGCTTTTCTTCAGGTACTTCGAGGCTCACCTGGCAGTGAAAGCCGAGCAGGTCAAGCAGTCTCTGCACACGTCAGACGAGGGCACCGTCGTTCCCCAGCAGCCGTTTTATAAGGTATTTGTTTTTAGAAGCATCCTGTTTGATCAGAAACTCATTTAAAATCTGTGTGTTCATATATATATATGTGTGTGTGTGTGTGTGTGTGTGTGTGTGTTCCTGTTTCCAGGCGTATACGTACACCAGAGAGCAGGTGATCGAGATGATGGAGTTCCTCATCGAGTGCGGACCTCCTCAGCTTTACTGGGAACCGGTGGAGGTGTTCTACAAGTTGTCCTGCGTCCCTTTAATGCTGCAGCTCATCTCTGCCGCCTGCGACTGGAGGACCTACTACGGCAGGTGACGTGGCTCGCTGTGGTTGGGTCGTGATGAGGTCACTTAAAGGGACAGTAGTGATGTGTTTTACTCCAGTAGAACGACTGAAGCTGTTATTTATGCTCGTCTGTCCAGGAGTGACACGGTGCGTTATGTCTTGGACATCCTGGCCATGCTGGTGGTGGTCCCGAAGGTCCAGTTGGTGCTGGTGGACACTGTGGAGGTTCTGGACGAGACCAGGTCGTCCGTCTCCACTGTGGGTCAGTAGAGCTCTCGGTTCCGCTCAAGAGTTTTCAGCTTTCTGGATCTTTTTGTCCTGGATGTGCATCGATGTGTGTGTATGTGTGTCTCGTGTCCGCTGCAGGTATGAGCATCATCCTGGGTGTCATTGAGGGCGAGGTGTTCGTCAATGACGCCGAGATCCAGAAGTCTGCACTACAAGTAAGCAGAGACCAATGATGTTGTTGTTCACCACGCCTGTGAAACTCATGATCCTCTTGACAAAGATAATACCTGCTAAACATCAGCATGTTAGCTTTTAGCTCAAAGCATTGCTGTGCCTCAACTTCTGGATCAGCATTCTCTCTCCTGACCACCAGGGGGTGACTCCTCTGGTTGTATAGAAGTATATGCTTCATGTGATAAAGCTGCATTCTCTCTCCTGACCACCAGGTGATAAATAACTGCGTGTGCGCCCCGGAGCAGAGCCTGAACACTGTGGGTGCGCTGGCCGTCGCCCCCTTCAGGCCGTCGCTGCACCCCCAGCAGGCCCCGGCGCCCCACAGCAGAGTGCTGCCCCACATGTGGCAAATGGTGCAGAACAACAACGGCATAAAGGTGAGCAGAAAACGGGGCCGTCCGCCCTTCGTCTCCTCCAGTGAGAGGTAGAACTGGAGGCAGCCGCTCACTGCCGCCCTCCTCCTGCAGGTGCTGCTGTCGCTGCTGTCGGTGAAGATGCCCATCACGGACGCGGACCTGATCCGCGCTCTGGCCTGCAAGGCTCTGGTGGGGCTCTCACGCAGCGCGGCCATCAGACAGATCATCAGCAAACTGCCGCTCTTCACCAGCAGCCACATTCAGCAGGTGAGCAATAACAGTATTAATAATAATAAAACGTTTGCCCGCCAGTCGGACGTTCTTTTTCCCTCGTGGAGCATGTGACGCGGGAAATTGCGCTTTACAGATACTGCACCAGTTCCCTGTGGCGATAGACGACAGGCTCCACAACGTGCATCACGTCTCTACGTGAAGCTTACACCACGTCGTGGAAATGTCATCCATTTGTCACCTAACGCTGATTTCCTTTCGCCAATAGGCGGAGCTTTGACTAAGAGTGAAAATATGCTTGTCGATAACCTCAGGCCGTGACCTTTAGCAAGCACGACAAATCTGAAGCAGTGGAGTTACATGGGCTTGTGTAGTGAGGAAACATCTGACATGTCTATGGAGTATTGAGCATCACAAGCCACTAAACAAGGAGTAATGAATCATAGTATAAAACATGTCATTTTGTTTTGCCAGTAGGTGGCGCTATGACAATCCGAACATACACATGCATCATGTTTCTCTACGTGAAGAGTAGACCAGGTCATTTAAATTACATGTAAATCCGATGCCGTTTGGCTGATTTCCTTTGGCCAGTAGGTGGCGCTATGACAATGTGATCATTTCTTCATGTACATGTGCTCAGGCCTGGACCGGCATCATGCATGAGGAGTTTGGGGCGGATTGCATCATGCATGAGGAGTTTGGGGCGGATTGCATCATGTATCTAGGAGTTACAACAGATTTCTATAACACAGCGAATTGCACAAAGTGGGTGTGTCTTTGGGTCCACGCCACGTCGATGCCGTTCACCGAAAACTCACCAATAACACAATTTAAGATCATAAGGACCTTGAGATCATCCTTGAACAGAATTGAAGTCGATCGCATAAATATTCTAGGAGGAGTTCGTAAAAGTAGAAACGCTGAAAACTGTGAAAAATGACAGAAATTACACAAAAAAGAAAATTGGCTAAATTACTGTAGCGGCCCCTAGTGTTTAAATCGCACAAAAGATGTATTGCAAGTTAGGGGATGCAATATGCACATATGCTGTAAATCTGGAGTCATTAGTCCAAATATTTTTAATGTTATGAGTGTTTAAAAACAAGACACGCCCCTAAGAGGTTAATTGGTCGATATCTCATAAACGCAATGAGATATCAAAAAGCATTTAATCCAGTCTTGATGATACAGCTCCAACCATGATGCACACCAAGTTTGGTATGAAAGGGACCAAGCGTGTAGGAGAAAACTGCAATAATGTGTTTTTCACTAAATTAAAAATGGCGGAAAATCTAAGTAGGCGGACTTTATGGGTCTGAGGCTTTCTGTAGAGCAGGTGGAGATGGACATGTGTGGATTTGTTCAAGTCAATCGGACATTCTGCGTGAGGGGCGTCGCTGGTCCAACCTCGAGGGGGCGCTAGAGAGCCTTTTGTTTTTACTGTAAAAGTCGGGTTACAAGCCGCTCCTACCTCCGGTCAGTGGTCCGCTGTAGCAAGCTAGCTCCCCGCTGCTGCTGCTACTGTCCGCGTCCCCTCTGCCCAAGTCGGGTGTCGAGCCGGGGCTGGTCCCTACCTTCTGTGGTTGTCTGGGAGCTAGCGGAGAGCTAGCGGAAGTTTGCGGGGGAGCTAGCATGAGCGCCAGCTGGCTACAGCGGGGAGCAAACTGAAGGTAGTAGCGGCGTGTAACCCGACTTTTACGATACACAAATTTGCCGCTATTTTCACCAGACCTGTGCAACATTTGATGAGTTTGAGAGTTGACAAGTACCAAGAATATGCGGCCAAAGTAGACAAATAAAATGACGGAATAATAATAGACAAAGCGATATCAATAGGGTCTACTAAGTCAGTCGCTCAGACCCTAATAAAAGTCCAGGCTGAGATATCTCTGTAAGTATCGGGTGGATTGTCGTGAGGTTTAATACATCTCTCCCCCCCCAGCTGATGAAGGAGCCGGTGCTGCAGGACAAGCGCAGCGAGCACGTCCGTTTCTGCCGCTACGCCGCCGAGCTGACGGAGCGCGTGTCGGGGAAGCCGCTGCTCATGGGCACCGACGTGTCGCTGGCCCGCCTGCAGAGGGCCAACGTGGTCGCCCAGTCGCGCATCACCTTCTCCGAGCGCGAGCTCTTCGTGCTGATCCGGAACCACCTGGTGGCCAAAGGCCTGCAGGACACGGCGGCCGCGCTGGTCCGGGAGGCCAACCTGCCGAGCGCCTCCTCCTGCGTCACCCCTCCCCCGTCCTCGCCCATGATCCCCCGGTCCTGCCGGTCGGCCGCCTCCTCTTCCTCCTCCTCCTCCTCTCGCGCCCTCGTCACTCCTCACCCGTCCTCTTCGTACGTCACCCCCCCTCCCTCCTCCTCCTCACCCGGCGGCTCACGGGCCGGTCGGCCGGATCCTGTTCACGCGTGAGCGCCCGGCGACGACGACGCCGCCGCCGGCGAGCCACTCGGGGAAGAAGCTACGGGCGCTGAAGCAGAAGTCTGACCACGGGGCCTTCATACAGGTCAGTGTTGATCAGTGGAACGTTCCAGACTCGTTACAGTTATTTATCAGGCAAAAGGCCAGTCGTTCTTTCGTATATCAAAGTTTATATTGCACTTTAAAAGTTTAATATTTGTTATGTTTGTCTCTGAGAACCCGTGTTGGTTCTTTTTACACAATTTATCAATGAAAAAAAACTAACACATCGTCACCTTCCTAAAATAATGGCCCAAGTATTTTTTTTCAGGTTTTTCAGAAAACACAAACAACTTGACCAAATGTAATCTGGTGCACAAACTGCCTCTAGACACTGACACAGACACACTGTTAAGTTATGATTACTGATATGATGTTCCAGTGAGATTTTCATTGACAAGAATGATCGCTAAATTGCTAGCTTAAATGCTAGCTTCAAGATGGCATTTTGAAGCTAGCATTTAAACTAGCAATTTACTTCTTGTGACTTAGGCAATTTTACAAGATTTTAAAAGCTTGTAAAAAAGTCACATGATCTGTTCAATTGAGGATGGAGGATATTTTAACAGAGGTGGCCAGTATCATTTTTGTCCAAAAATGACTTGGGCCATTATTTTAGGAAGGTGTTGAAAGTCCTAATTTTTGGCCTTTTAATGACATTTGGTTGTTCCAAGTCCTCTGATACTGAATATCTGCTCATGATGAGTTTGATACTGGCTTTAGATTGTTTTGCACAAAGCAGAGTTGCATTAAAGCAGTGTTTCTCAAGCTGTGGGGCGCGACCCTTTGGTGGGCCGCGGAGGTATCACAGATTCTTTTTCAATTAGTTTTTTTTGTGTGTGGGGAAATTATTCTCTGCATTTGACCCATCCTCACACACATCTGCACTCATTTTGTTTTTGTTTGACACAAGTTGAACGTTATTGTTATGATCGTATATTTAGTGCAGCCACAATAGGCTTTCCCCCCCCCAAATATTAGTAATTTTTTGCACAGATAGAACTTTATTTGCATTGTTCTAACAAAGTGATTGCACGTGTTATTAGTTTTTGTCTGATGGAGCGATCTGGTTTACTTAAAGAGGAACAAAATTCTAACAAAATGGTCTGAATTCTGAACTAAACCCGTTGGGCATGAACATTTTCCTCCAAAGTGGGGCGTGACAGAAACAGTGTGAGAACCACAGCATTAAAGGAACAGTTGGTGTTGTTGGTTTGAAATACTGGTTCTAACCCCTTACGGTTTTGTCCCCCTGAACGATGTCTCGTTCCTCCGCCAGACTCCGGCCATGAAGAAGCAGCCGGAGCGCCACCTCCCCTCGCCCCCGACCCTGGACAGCATCATCACGGAGTACCTGAGGCAGCAGCACGCCCGCTGCCCCAACCCCGTCACCACCTGCCCGCCCTTCTCCCTGTTCGCGCCCCACCGCTGCCCCGAGCCCAAGCAGCGGAGGCAGGCGTCGCCCAGCTTCACCGCCCGCCTGGGCAGCCGGGTGCTGTACCCCAAGTACGGAGGCGTGGACCGCGGCTGCCTGGACCGGAACCTGATCTTCAGCAGGTAGCCTCCAGGTCACTGCACCGGCTCAGCGCCAGAACCACCGACACCGCGGGGGCTTTGGGTCCCAGCTTCTCTTTGAGCTGTAAAGGAACGTCCTCTCTGGAACCACCAGAACCACAAGCAGAGAACTAGAACACGACTTTAGTGCAGAAGAACTCCGTTATTATGACACCAATCAGAAAATACTTTGAATTTCTTCAGTAAATAATTTCACAAAAAATGGAAAACAATGGAATCTATAAATGCACACGTGTCTACAAGTCTACGTGTTTTTTATATATATATATATATATATATATAA